>NC_092871.1:34350567-34417918 GCF_032062135.1 Pyxicephalus adspersus
TATATATATATATATATATATATATATATATATATATATATATATATTATACATGCTACTGTACAGTTATATTACATGTTTAACTCTTTTTTTAACAGATTTTTGTTTTTTTATTTAAAGTTTATTATTACATTTTTTAAATATTGGACATATTTCGGTGAGTTATGGCTAAAAATTATACGCCTACAATGTAAAATAAATTTCCATGCAAAAAAATGTACCGCTTTTTGCGTGGAAATACAGAGAGAATTAGAGCGCTAGGGCGGCTACAGTGGCTGAATGCAGTACCGCTTTGTACTGCTGTCAGACAGTTTTTACGGACAGAATCATACCACCAGGGAGGTTAAAGAGAATTTAGTGGTTAGGTACGGTAAGTAGTATACCTACCTAACCACTGAATTCTCACTATGGTATTTGTTTATCGTATTATGGCTGTAATGGCCGTATTATGCAATTTTATTGGTATTTATTTTGAACATTGAAACTTGCCAGTAGCTGCAGCATTTCCCACCCTCGGCTTATACTCGAGTCAATCAATTTTTCCTGTTTTCCGAGGTAAAAATAGGTACCTTGGCTTACACTTGGATCGTCTTATACTCGAGTATATACGGTAATACTCTGAAAGAATTGTGATATTAAAAACCCATTTGATACAAATTACTTTCAGACTTATTGCCTAGACACCTGTGATCTTTGTGGAGGCCATTGACAGAGGCTACACGGAGGCTTCGAATTAGGGGTTCCCTTCTATTTGCTTTCCCCCCTGGATGGTTTGTAGTGTGAACATTTAATTACATTATGGTTTTATGGTTGGATTGGTTTGTTGATCATGATAAAGGTATTCTATTGATTTCAGCATGAAATTATGGAGTATTGTTGTTTTTTCTTCATTTGTAAATCATGAAATCATTTTTATAGATAATGTAAATATATATTTCGTTGAAAACCTACTAAAACTACCGTAAATAGAAAAGCCGGCATTTTCCAGCAAAGAGAAATGGGACCATATAACCCACTGATCAGTTGAATTTGCCAGTGCACCAGACTTGTGGATCACTATCCCATTTGTGGCCATTACATCAGACAAGTTTATATAGATATCACGAGTGACGTTTTAATTTAAATTAATCACTCTTGGCTTTCATCATTTCAAGTAACATTTTGCTGTGGGTGTTATATCCTGTGTTCCACACTCCTAAAGAAGTGCCTCACACGAAACATGGCTAGTGCTGGTACAATATAGGGGAAACTACCGTACCTTCATACATACATAGCTTTTTAATGGATTAATAGTGAACAATGTTACAATTTTTTCACAAATCTTGCTTTTATTCCTGGCATTCTCTGAATGTCTGTTTTTAATATCTGAATAGAATCAACAACTTATTGTATTGTACTCAGCCTTTTTTGACTTTTACCAAATGATTTAATAAATGTTGTTGTAGGTATGCCTAAAAAAAAATAAAAAAACTTTTATTTATTTATTTGTTAATATTGGTATGTTCCTTTCTACTACAACACTATTATTAGATCTAAACCTATTGACGCTAATCAAAAATGACAATTTTGCTATCAAGGAGTTCAGATAAAATCTTTTATCTACCCATTTTGAAAAGATACCACTGGTTTAGATTTCGAGAGGAATAGAGGATATATCAACTTTGTCGTGTTTACAAACCTATATGGTTTTAAATGTTTTTTGTTGTTTTTGTGTTTTTTGTTGACATCACTTATCAGTGACTACACAGGATTTCTATATAATCACTGATATATTTGATTCCAGGCTGGGATTGTATAGCTGATCCATGGTAATTCTCAAACTGATGATTTATTTCTTCTTCTTTATGTTCTGTAAATACACAAATGCGTAGAATTTATTTGCTTGATTAGTTAAGAAAACCAACAGCTATGTACTATGATGAGCTACTTAACCAGATATAACTTAACTAAAATGATTGGGTAGACATTTAAAGTACATACTGAATCTGAATGGAAATTTTTCTGCTAGGCAAAGCTTTAAAAACCAAATTTCTGTGAAAATGTGCAATGTGAAAACATGTCTCTTGGCTCTACAAATAATACATTTTATGCAAAGATGGAGTTGTATTTTAACTGTATTACTCATGAGTCATTTTGACATTTAGAACTTAGTATTGTAACACATGAATATGTCCAGACACCCTAGTAATCCTTTTAGCTAGAATATCACTTCTGAATTCCCAAGCATTGTGCTGGTTCCCAGCGATTATTGCTTGCTATGTCAGATTGACTTAGTAACTCCACAGTAAAGAATCTCTGGTGCTGGGAAGGTAACCTAAAAATGCTTATTGCAATTTGCTGGAAAGTACTGATGTTGCCAGGAATTCAATAAACAATCAAAAAATGTTATATTTAAGAAACATTTGGTACTCAAGTCATTTTCTAAAATAAGTATGTATATATAAAGTAGTGCCATAAAGGTGGAAAAATGGTTCAATAAAATGGAATGCAATCAAATTCAAAATGTCAGATTTCTAGTAAAGGTCTTGCAGATCAGCACATGTATCTAACTTGTTTCCATGGACAAATCCCTATATTACTGATCATTGTAAGAGTTTTTCTATGAAATTTTGCGACTCAACAAAAATAAATAAATATTTGCTAAGGGCCATACGTTATTCTCCTTTTTCTTCATCTTTTAACCAAAATTTGATTAGCTGTATTATGTAAAGCTGATCTTCAGGCAAATGATACCTCACCCCCCTTTAACTGAGCACTGAAGTCAGGAAATGTCCACATTATGGAAAATGCAATACATGTTAGGAGATAATTTACTTAGCCTAGTAAATGAGGTGAAGCTCTCCTGAATTCAACAGTTTAACCAATGTGCAATTCATGGGTCTTTGCAAACTGAGTTTTTCTCACATTTAGGAAGCTTGTTGTCAGCAGCGAGTTAGGAACTCACTGGATTTCTGGCATACCAGCAGGTAATTCCCTGTACCTATAATGTTTTTGAGATGAAACCTGGGGAAATGCTCTGGTGTTGACCATATACAAATTTTGTATTTATCTGCTTTTATCATTGGTTTTCCATTGTGTAAAAAAGTACACATTGTACAGACTGCAAACAAATTTGATAAACAATTTTTTCACAAGAGTGACTTTCATATAAATCATGAAACCCTTCTGGATACATACTAGCACAAAAAACGGAGAACATGGTCTGATACAAACTTGAATTTTGTCTGTTTACAGACAAAACTTTTATTGAGTGACCATCTCTCATTGGGATTTTGGACTTATCTTTCCTAAGTATATTTAATTATATTGCCTTAGTCTATGACACGTTTTAAGTGTCTAAGTAAAGAAAAGTTTTTGCCTCTCTCCTAAAAACCAATCAGTATATCCCTTACATGTCCTATCCTGCCCAAATAGCACAATGATCAACTGATTGTTTGTTAGGAGGAAATAAAATATTGTTTGTCAAAAATCCTGTGAGGCACCTGACTAAAAATATTTGTTAAACCAAAATGTGGTTGAACATAGATAGATGTCCCATGGGGTTTCATAGACTAATATACTTTATTTTATGTAGAAATCTATACATGTCTTTGCATTTGGGTTTTCTCTCTGGACTAGCTTAAAACAGTAAAATAATTATCTTGTCCCAGCCACACACAAACAAATGTATTATTTATTCATCAGTGACTTATGTCCCTAATCTTGAATATGCCCCCCTAATATATTGGGCTAAGTCCAACCAAGACCAAAGGTAACACATTAAACAAAAAGCATTTTCTACATAATATGCATTGCCAGTGCATTTGCCAGAGCCAACTAAAGTGTATACTTTTATTCATGTCTAGAAATTTTGCATTTCAGTTTGCCATCAAATGGTTTAAAAAATAAAACAATGACAATACAATATAATTATGAGGTTGATTTATCAGACCCTATGTTTCATCAAAACGTAAAAGTGTGACTTGGTATAGTTATATAACATAGTAAAGCAAACCGAAGACACTCACTAGAAAGCACTAACCAACCACTATATGTTTCAAAAATTCATATAAACATAGAGAGGTCCAGAACTGTGGAAGATGTGTCCAGAAATGCAAGCAGGGGGCAAAGGACCAGTAATCTGTATTGATGGCATGCTTTTTTTAGCTGATCATTTTTCCATTGCTACCTTACTACGCCTTGTTTTGTGTAAACCTATGGAGACAGCTATGTTGGAAGAGGAAGGGCTTTGGAGATCTGAAAAAAGAAAAGAAAAACTGATTTTACCATTAGAAGGTTTTTTCCCACCTCTTGTTCTGGTAACAACTGTAAAATGTTATATTTTTCAATAGTTTTCATCCTGATGATAATGTCCATAAGGATAAATAGCAGCGGTAAATATACCCAGAGACACAGACAGCAGTAAATAAAATAATAGGGTTACTAATCCTTCAACACACATAAACTCTCCTAAACAAAATATTATAGATGTATATGGGCTAAATATAGATTTTAGGAAATGATCTTTCATTCCAATTGCTTTAATTTTTTGCTAGAAAGCATATACTACATAATCTGATGATAAACAATTTTTAATAATCAACAAGTAACCTAATCAAACATTTGTGCAGTTATTTTCAAATTGATCTGACATCAGAACACAATGACATAGTATTTGAAAACAGTGGGATTTATTGGTATTCCAACAACAATTCTGGCAAAAACAAAGAAAGGTCTTAAATGTTTTCTTCCAGCATGAAACAAAATCTGTTGGACTGGTATTATAGGCATAGTCATAGCTATAATTGCTTGCTACAAGATGCGCCTGTCAGTGCCCACCATCATACAGATATTCTAATTAAAATTCTCTTTCTATATTAAAAACAAAATAAGTGTAATAAATAGATTGAAACTGTGTTAACAAACATTCATACTAAACTCTTCTAGGCTGATTAGCTCGCTCTCATTAACAAAGCAAACAGCAAACAGCAGCCAACAAGACTTAGGAACTGAAAAAAACAAACTGTTCAAGCAAGAAGCGATTTCCTGTAAATGGGTAATAAAACACAAAGTACATAAACCCTCAGCAAGAAAAAAAAATGAATAGCAAAACTTAAAACTATAACATTTTATTTTTTATTTACATTTTATTTTATTTTTATTTACATTTTATTTCTACTAAAAGTAAAAACTGTAACAAGCTTTAAAGGATAGCAGTATTGGAGAACATAAATGATTTGCCTCCCAAAGTTCATCAAAAATAAACTGGACCACCTACCTAGTATGTCCACATACAGAGATCTGGCCATTTGGCTTGGTATCAACCCAATATTGTTTACCCAAGGAAGTAGGGAAGTCCTGTCTACCCAAATAGCAGATAGACAGGAGGCGCCTCTTCTCATGATCAGGGATCCTTCTACTCAAGGAGGGGGCAACCAATATCAAAGCCATAGACCCCCATTGCCATCAAAAGCTTCTGACCATTTATAAAATAAATGAATTATCCCTTGCAAAATGAGTTATCTCTTGCCAAATCCCTTTGCTAAATTATTAACCAAGACTTATTTCATAAATCAAGCCCTGCTCCTCCTTAGCATTGTTTTATGGTATGGCAGAATTATTAAACAATTCTTTTATTAGGAAGATCAAGCAATTTAATGACAATATTTAATGCACATTATTTTCTATTTTAAATTATGATTTTTAACTGGCTTTGTTTATGTGCCTTTTTGAAACCTATGTACATATTAGTACATTTATATATACTGCATACTTTGGGTGTCGATGTTACTTCTAATCATTAGTGACAAAATGATGGCAACTAAGACCCCTATAAGGGTGCTAATTTTATGATACACGTGTGTCTTAAAGCAGACCTAAAATAACATTTTTACCTTACACAAAAGAGTAGTTGCTGTGGCAATAAATACTTTTGGAGGGGGGGATAACATTCATTTGCAGTGAGATTGGAATCCTTTTTTTCCCCAACTACCGCAGGCTGTGTCACCCGATTTTTCACCTGCGCAGTACTAGATCGGGTAATGTAGTCACAAAGTTGAAGAAGAAGGGGAAAGAAGATGGCAGCACCCTGCACTTTCTCTGCGCTTGGACGAAGGAGGATTCCAGGGTAACACGGGACCCAATCCAGGAAACTTCTGGTGGGATCGACGAATCTATAAAAGTAAAGATGAGTTTTTTTAATTTATTTCTGCTTTATGTGGTTCAAGTATTATCTAGTTTGTCATTGTTAATAATTCTTAGCCATGCACAAGTTATTTGAGGTACCTGGTAGTTTTTCATACTGTCATGTTATATCACCATCTTGTTTTATATCACTATCTGCTTGAGTTCGCCATTCAAAGTGGGCAGGTTTTGTTAATAGTATGTCCAAGGGACAAAATTACCATTGGCTAATTAAACTAAGTTTTTTTAGAAACTTGGAACTGCACATTTATTTACTGTGTAAACAACTGACAGTCTGATTCACAATCAGATATGAAAGAAGAGAATTATATTGGTAGGACCATTTCACATTTTAAAAAAAGGATAAATGTAATAAAAAAAAGCATCTGTACAAGCTGTCATATTATTAAAACAACAGGAACTCAGGTGCTAACAACAGAATAGGCAAATAATGATGATTCTGGCCAAGGCTAGCTATAGACAGCCCATGCCAGACTTGATGCTTTTAACTCACAATCATTTCACAAAGTGGAACTAAACGTACAACACTAGAAACTGTGAGTAGGTAGGTTTGTATTGCAGAAAGCAAAAGCAATGTGTCAGAATCTTTATCCAATGTTTATTTGGGTTCATGATCTTCAACCATCTTGACTGGTCAAGCCAGACTGCCATAACTCCCATGCATGTACACATTCCCAGGAGTGCATTCATTCCTAAAAGGCAGGTATACCAGGATTGTACACTGAGCTGCACATGTGTACTTTTAAAAAGAAAAGAAAAAAATACTCTGCCTGCCTACATAAAGTATATTTCTGCTTTAGGAGATCCTACTTACTAAAAACATAGGGGGCCACTTATCACTTATTAAATACGTGCAGGCTGTTCACTTATGAATTATCACTTTGCACTGGAGGAATAACCATACAATAATTTGCAAGCAGAAATCATGTTTTTTTTTGTAACTATTTCTTGTACACGATAGGTATTCTTTGCAAAGTGAATTTTTACTACATCCACTAAGATATGTAAATTTTAATCTGATAATTTACTTTGCTACGATAACTGCCAAAACACATTTAATATCTACACTCATTTATTGCTACATATGTGACCTAGAAAACTTTAAATGTATGATTCCAGGAACATTAAATACACATACATTTTTGCATATTCAGCTATATATATATATATATATATGTAAAATGGTGAGACCATTGGCATTGGCTATCCTAAAAGAAATGCATATAAATGGTTTAGTTTTTTTTTTGTGGGTTTCATTGGAGAACCTTCCAGTATAGAGTGGTTATATATTTGCAGGCCTATTTACAAGCAAACATCCATATACATGTGTGCACAACCATGTGCTGGACCAAGGAATATTTTGTTGGCGTGATAATTAATAAAGTCTTACTACTGTCTCCAATTAGTAGAAAAAATTAGTAGCTAAGTAGAGAACTGAAAACAATTAAACATTTGGTTCCGATAGTAGAATATTTGAAGTGTAGTGTATTTTTTTTCATGTCTTAATCACAAGATTTTATGTAATTTCCTGTAAGCCATCTGTCACATAAAATAAATACCATAATACAAAGCACAGCAGACACTTTTCTCAGTTTCTTGTAATGAATCCTATTTAGCACTTGACCTAGGTCTTGAAATCATCTTCTCTACCAGAGTTTTTGCACAGATTAAAGCAGGTAGAGAGGGATTTAAACAGTCTCCACATAGAGCAAGAATAATAGATTCTGGTGTCTGGCAAGGGGTGGCACTGAAGGAAACAAAGCAAGCACATAGAAATCTTTTTCTCAAATAATAAGGAAATGATGCAGATCAAGAGCAGTAAGCATTTCCTAACTCTGCTTATGATACTTGTTATGCTTTCAATATTTTCTACATCAAGTTTTCAAACACATCAACATTATAACATAAAGAGGAAAACAGGAAATGGTGTGTAAATTGATTATGTATTTATATTAAAAAATACTAAAATGTATTACTTTTATATTTTTTTCCTGAAACACCTATTATTGTATATGACAATAGAAAGAGCCAATCTGGTATTGATGTCTTTGTATACTTCTCCTGTGTTGACTGGCAGGCTGGACATCTCTTTCTGCCATTTAATTCTGATAGACATGTGTGAGTGGTTTTATCCTAAAGTTTAAAACTGTTGTCTGATTTCATTAGAAATCATCATCAGAATCAGTAACTTTTTCCTCCCACCACAATATTCGAATGTAGTGTATAACAAATCTCCCCTCCTGTTGTGTGATACTTCCCCACCTCCTAGATTGTAAGCTCTTTGGGGCAGGGTCCTCTCCTCCTCCTGGCCCTGATTCATCAATGAAATCCGCGCTCGCTGGAAGCGCGAACGTACGCGCGACCAGCGAGCGCGGTTTCCCGCGGTCCGGAGTCGAATGCGCTCGTACTCGCGCGCGTGCTTGTGACTTTTGTGAGAAAATCTAGTCCGATCGCTTCACGCGCGGTCATTCGCAAGATAGTCGCGGGATTTACCTGCAAGCAGCTTCTCCGATCAGGCATCGGAAGCTTTTATATAGGCACCTATATAGAGGAGTTGAACTCGGTTAACTCTTGCCTAACAGGAAAGAAATAAGTGATTTAAAAATATGCTTTTTTCTTAACGCACATAAATGTTTAAAACATTTAAACAGCGCAAACATTTTTTTTTAGGGCTAAGGGTAATACGTGTGCCATTAGAAAGAATTATTTTTTAGGGGAACAGTGACTTTTAATGCAAGCTCGCCAGTGTAAAGCTGCCGGAGATGCGCGGCTCCAGCCGCAAGCTTTTTCAGTTGCTGAATTGCGCGACGGCGTACGATTTCAGATCGCGAATACGAATGCGCGAGCGAGCGTCCGATTCTGCTTGATGAATTAGGGCCCCTGTGTCACTGTCTGTATTTTTCTGTCATTTTCAAGCCCTATTTATTGTACAGCGCTGCATAATATGTTGGTGCTATATAAGTCCTGTTTATAATTATTATTATTATTATTATTATTATTATTAATAATAATAATAATAATAATAATAATAGTGTATCTGTGTTAAGATAAAAAAATGAAACTGACCAGAGCAATTTATTTGAAGCAGACTGAGGTGCCTACATATACCTCAACTCCTCTTTAAAACCTCTGGAGAGACCTGTAACCTTGAGTGCTCATGACTTTCAAATTCATCTCCTGAACTTTGACACCCTTTACCTCCTGAGGGTTTTATTAACTAATAGGTCTGCTCATCACTCTCTGACCAACAGTGAGCCTTAAGTCCCAGTGTCAGACATCAGATCACTGTCAATGAAAACAATCATTTGTGTTGATTTCCAGTGATGGATGACAGAACAACCATTGATCTAGTATATAAAGAGAAGGGAGGGAGGTGATTTTGTTTGTACTAGTTTACATAATATTTGACATATACATTGTGTGCAATATGGTTAGCATTGAATCTGCTTGTAGTTTTTGTCCATGTTGGTTGTTCTTTAAATTAATGTTTATTTTAACTTTATTTTGATTTATGTTGATTTTCCCCACAGTAACAGAAAGCTTTTTTGCTTTTTATTATCTTATAAAAAAGTGTGAAGATCAATTTACTTGGAAAAATCAGGGAAAGATTAATGTCTATTCATACTGTTTCTTCTCTCCTGATACAGAAAATAATTCTCTATAAATGTACTGTAATTCTCACTTTAGAATGGCATTACAGCATGACAACATCTTGTCAGACAATGACAGCCAGAGTGGCACCAATTATTTGGTGCCAAGCCCCAAGGATCAGTGGTGCTATTTCTGTTGTTTTGCACTGAAAAACTAAATGAAAACAGTGACAAGTTAAAACAAATAACTGAGCTATTAGCATCTAATTATTTATATGCATGTGAAATGCATGAAATTTGCTCTTTTTATTGACTTTATCTCCTGATAAGCAGACAATTCTTTTTGAGCATTTTGTAGTAATGGTTATTGTTTTGGTACATTTGTCTCCTACATGTCTTGTTCAAGCAAAAACATAAAGCAAACACTTTCTACTAGTTATAATGTTTATGCTTTAGAGTGGCAACGTACAGGTTGAAGTACAGTATAAAGGTACCCTGAACCAGTAATATTCTATATTCTTGATGATTGTACTGTTATCAGACAACAGGTTTGCAGACCAACATTGTTGGACAGTAAAAGCCATCATAAGGGCTGCTGTGCTGCTCGGTCACATAAGGCAAATGACCCTGAAAAAACTTTCGAACCAAAAAATATACAAATATATCAATACAATAAAGAAAATGGATTTTATTGGTATAATTAACCATCCAAAGACAAAATAATGTTTTTAATATAAAAACACAATATTATTTTATTTACCATACACTGTAAAACCAATATAAAAACAATACTGATGACCCTGTTGAAACCAATAAACAATTACAAAAAATCCTATACTGGGGTAATGAATGGGTTAATGACAAGGATTGTGAATCAATATACTTCTAACATGTGACCAACATTTTTACTCACTGAAAACTTTGGCAAAAAGAAGCCATAGCGTGAGCCTATACATTTACATCATGCCATCTACTTCTCCCTTCTTTATCTGTACAGTGAAACCTCGGCTAACAAAGATAATTTGGTCCGGAATCACATTTGTTAGCCGAAATTTTTGTAAATGCTAAAACATGATTTCCCATAGGTTTCTTTAGAAAATGATTTAATTCAGATTCGTATGCTGCCCACAATTTAAAGATACATTTCATAAAAATAGTAAAAAGCACAATATAAAAGGTAATAAACTGTGTTTATTAAATTTTTTCTGCAAGTCATGCAAAATTTCCCTTTTCCCCTACATCAAGCTTTCATCCTGCACACAAGCAGCAGGGAAGTCCTGTTCCAGTGTACACCGTACTGACACTGGTATGAGAAGAGTTTCTCTCTGTGGCACTCTGGTATCTCTCTATGTAGGTCAAAGCGATGTTTCTCTCTGCCAGTAACAGTACCACTGTAATGGGTTTATTTGTATTCAGTTGCTTGCTGGCATTCCTTTTGCTTTCAGTCTGGTATTGTATCAACAGTCTACTACAGAATGTTTTTACTCTATTCTCCTGAAGAACTTTGAAATGCATTGAGAAGAGAGGAAAAATGCTTGTCTTGCATTATTTTTTTGCCTTTAGATACATGTAGATGCTTATCTGTAACATTAAAGTTTTTTTTTTGTTTATTGTCATAATTTGATTCAATTGCGATGTGTTGTGTTGTGATGTACAAAGTTTACAAAAGAATTCTTGTAAAATATACAAATATAGCAAATATAGAAAAATGCCTCTTTACAAAGGACCTGTTCAAGCTGTGGGGGAAATAACCGAAGTGACCACAACAAATCGAAGCATATCAATCTTGTAAGTGAAGTGGTCATTTAACTAAAGTGTAACTGAGGAGCAAGAAGCCAAATGTAAACCAGGCTCATAAATACTGCTTAGAAAGTTAACACTTCCTATAATATTCACAGATTCTGTGAGCATTGTGGAAACAGATTAAACAAGAAAACAAACAACACACAATGTCATGCTTTAAGCATTACATACAAGACATAAGTGGATTCTGGATTATGCCCATTGATTTCAGAAAAGGCTAATCATCTAATAGCCTTTAACCTGCCATCTACCCCTATTATCTCCACTATCACCAAATGGAGTATGCAGTCTTAGACTAGTTTTATAAATAACACTGGGGAACAATTTTGAACAAATTTTTTGTTGACTTCAATTTTTAAGCTTATTTAAACTAAAATATGCATGCTGATTCTGAAAGTGCAGTTAGTTTTCCTCTTTCACTTCAGGTTTTGTTCTCTAATGCTTATATTAATGCGATTACTTTAGTGTGAATTTGTATGGGCTATTCATTTACATTCAAGACAGTGTGCTCAGAGGTTGTGCGCTGCTCTACGTAGTGAAAAAGCAAAATTTTTTTTTCTACTTACACACATATTTCCTTTCTTTCAGATCATGTCTGGCTCTGCTGTTTCTCGTCGTAAGTGTCTAAACAACCCTGATTCATTTTCTTATATCTGTGGCAGTTTCACCATTCCCAGTCAAAGGGCGAACATCAAAGTTAAACTTGGTGATCAAGATAAGTCTTGGGCCCCTCATAAGGTGTGCAAACATTCTGTGTGTTGAGGGTTTACGGATGTGGACAAAGGGAACACGTGATAAGATGCCATTTGGCATACCTATGGTTGGGCGTGAGCCAGGAGATAATTTCAGTGACTGTTACTTTTGTATAGTGAAAACTTCAGGATAACAAGAAAAATAAATGTAACAGAGTATCCTAGTCTACCATCGGCTATACGCCCAGTGGCTCATTCAGATGAAATCCCAGTGCCGTTTTTTTTACAGAGAGGGCTTGAAGAACATGATTATGGTGATGAACTAGGTGACAACAATGATGAAGTGTTTGAAATTGAAGGGGACTCTGTTCATAAGGGATTTGATCAGCATGAGTTGAGTGATTTGGCACGTGATTTGGGACTATTGAAGAAGGCTTCTGAACTCCTAACATCAAGACTGCATGAGAAAAACTTGTTTGAAAAAGGAACGAATGTATCATAATTTGGAACCAAAGAAATTGCATTTCTGCAGTACTTTAGAACTGACAGTGGTTTTGTGTATTGTCATAACATACCTGGTTTAACCTCCCTAGCGTTCTAATTCTGTCCAAATTTCCATTCAAAAAGCGTTACAATTTTTTTGCATGGAAATTCATTTTACATTGTAGGCTAAAATTCTTAGGCATAACTCCCCAAAATATGTCCAATAGTTAATAAATTTAAAAATAAACCAAAAATGTAAAATAACTGTACAGTAGCATACATATTATATTTATATAATATAATTATATATATATTAAATGAAGATTTCTTTGTATTGGACTCAATACAGCTATTTTGTATTGAATCCAATACAAAAATATTTGAATTTCCCGCCGCTCCGCCCGCACGAACCGGCGCACGAACCGGTGCCCGCACTGATGTTACGGAAACACAGTAGATCTCGGCTCTACACATCACACCTGAAGAACAAAGAGAAAAGACGTCTCCCCAGGACCTGCGGGGATCAGAAGGACGACGGGGGACAACGGAGGAAGGTAAGTAGGGTTTTTCTTAGCTTAAAGCTACCCCGAGTGTGACTCGGGATTACCACTTTTTGCAAGTAAAATTCACCCCGAGTCACACTAGGGGGGTTAATGGAGGAATTGGGAATTCCAATCTATAACTCAACTGAATGGCGACTATTCATCGATAGCTCAAAGCGGAGCTTAAAGTGTGTCCTTCACAATGGCAATATATTTGGGTCAGTCCCAGTTGGCCATTCAGTTTCTCTATGTGAAGAATATGCAGACATAAAGAGAGTCATTGGGCCTGATTTATGAAAACTCTCCAAGGCTGGAGAGAATACACTTTCAGAAGTAAAGCTGGGTGATCCAGAAAACATAGAATGGATTTTAAAAATCATTTGCTATTTGCTAGCAAACGCTTTGAATCCTGGACCAAATCTAACCCAGGTTTGCTGGATCACCTAGCTTTACTGATGAAAGTGTATTCCCTCCAGCCTTGGAGAGCTTTCATAAATCAGTGCCATTGAGTTGTTGCAATACCACCAACACAATTGGGTAATCTGTGTTGACCTTGTATGCTTCCTTGTTGGTCAGCAACGCTGATACACCTGTTATCCCTGTTATCTGTGCATGTGGGACAGCAGAGCTCGTGAGAAGCATTGGGTGGAAAGGAACTGGCTTCCAAGATCTGTCCTAAAACCAGGTGATCCAAACATTCTACATGACCCACTTGTTGATAGAAAGAATATTATATTCCTGCCTCTGCACAAGAAACTGGGTCTTATTAAGCAGTTCGTTAAACCTTTGCCAACTGAAGGATACTTTTTCAAGGACCTTATTTTGGCATTTCCTAGCCTGTCATTTGAAAAAAAAGCTTGGTGTATTTGATGGTCCACAGACTCGGCAGCTCATCAAAGATGAATATTTCATCAAGACAATGTCAGAAGTTGAAAAGAATGCTTGGTTTTCATTCAAAGCCATTGTCAAGGACTTTCTTGGAAGCACATAAGTAAATAATTACTCAGAAATTGCCCAGAAACTCTTGGAGAGCTACAAAATGCTTGGTTGCAATATGAGCATCAAGGTGCATTTTCTGCATAGCCATCTTTCTAACTTCCCAGAAAATCTTGGTTCAGCCAGTGATGAGCAAGGTGAATGATTCCACCAAGATTTGAAGGTCATGGGATGTACATATGATGGCTGACTATTTTTGGAGCATCCGGTGGGATTGACCTAACACTGAACACTCCAGGAAAAGCTTTAAACGTAAATGTTTAACTTACCGCTTACCTGATTATTTTCAAATGTTTTACTGTGAAAGAAATGTCAAAGTAACAATTAATCCTTTGTATGAATAAAAGAAATTTAAATAAACAGTACATTCAAGTTAAAATGTCATTATTTTTTCATTGTATGTAAAGATTTGTATGTTTTTTGACAAAGATGGAGGGACCCCTGTATCATAAAAACTGGATGTGATAGCAAAAACCTGGGGTCATTTCTGGATTTACAACCCAAAAATTATTAAAAAACAAGTTTAAGATCTAAACAAAAAATGCTTATATACCTAGTATAAAGATGAATGGAGAAGTCAGAGTATATAGTTTCTATAAATACATAATTAATAAAGCATGACAAACATTGACATTGCCATTCAAACATTGACAACATTACCCAAAAAGAAAAGTGTTTTATAAACCAGATCCTGTATGAGCTTATCAACAGATGTCTGCAGATGATTGCTGTAGATTAGGGGTCGGCAAAGTTATATGGCCACTAGGCCATTCATGGGAGGTGCACACTTGGCCAAACCTGCCCTAATGGCTCTGCCCACCACCAGGAAACGCCCCCTGAAGTGAAATCCATACTGCATACGGTAGAGAGGGATTTACCTTCAGGGAGCTTTCCCCATTTACCGCAGCAGCAGAAGTGTCAATGCTGGCTACAGTAAATAGGGGAGCAACTGCAAGGGGGTGGCACTGGAGCTCCAGCCGCTCCGGTGGTTCCTAATGCCCCCTGCTCGGGGGGCATTAGGCTGTAACGAATTACCGGCTTGGCCGTATCTGGCTTAAAGGCCGGAATTTGCCAACCCCTGCTGTAGATGCACAAACAATAATTATTTGCAGTGGGATGTGCAAAGCTACCTGCTCACTGTTTCAGAATTTTATTGCTCTGGGATTGTTCCACAAAATGATGGATAACAGTCTTTCAGATTTTTCCAGGTGTAGTGCTGTATTTCTGACTGCTTTAATTGGAGCAGACTCATACTAAACACTAAAACATCATCTAAATGGCACAGAGAGATTTACTGATATTGGCTAACAAATGAAAAACAAAAATGTGTTTTTGATATGCTAATAATATTAAAAAAAAATGGCAAAGTAAATGTTAAAAAAGCAGCTTTAAACCACAACTGCATGCTGTCCTAGAATCTCTTAATATTTTCTGAAGGATAAAGCTGCCAATTCTAAAGTTCATACATATTTTAATGAAATAAAATATCTAAAAGTGTCTGGCAGTGTATCACAAAACTTTCAAACCAGCAATCGTTTGATTGCAACTGTGAAGTTAGGGGGATCAGAACATTGCAGGACACTGTGGGATATTTTCAAAGTCCATTTACTGAGGAACAAACTTAACTCAAACACAGCTTCACATCAGCATAACATAAGAAAATAGTTTAGTCAAGAGAAACAAAAATAGCTTACATCCGCTAAAAGTCCCAAATGGCTAGTGAATAAAGTCCTGCCGCCCAAGCGGCTAATCCAGGATTAGACCTGGTACTCACAGGTAGCATGTGTTGCAGTTTTAAAGTCTGTAGTCCCACAACATGGGTTGTTCAGCCCTGCTCCCTTAAGCTTTACTGCTCACTCCCAAACGTAGACTACACCACCTACTTTCTGACAGCTCCAGACATACCTGTCAGGTCAATTCAAAATCCTGGTCTGTAGTGCAGAGGGATAGGAAGGCCCACCCAGATCCTTCCCTCCTATCCTTGTAAAATTTTAACTAAAATGGCCACTGCAGGTTGCCAAACCAAATTTCCTAGACTCCTTCGCAGAACATAAATCCTTTTGAGAGGGATCATGACCTGAAGAAGGGAGGAATATATCTACCATCCAGGGCCCACCCCTGTCATCATGTACAGTAAGCTACTTCACTACATTGAATGACTGATATTCTAGGTTACATTTGTATGCTCAAGCCACGTGGTTCCATTTTTAATTCTTTTCCTCAAACATACCCATTTTTATAGAAGAGCTCCAAGCGTTGTTAGAGATGCTGAAACCAAAAATGCTACAAGCCATGTTGTAATAACATAAAAAATGATTTGAATGGTCAAATGATGCATCTACATCAGCTAAAATTCCCAAGATCATACTCTCCATACACAAAACAACCAGTTTTTACTGGTTATGGGAAATTGAGCCAAAAGGAACCAAGAAGATCTATAGGTAAAATACAATAATGTACAGCATTACATTCTTAAAAGAAAAGTTGTTCTATCACAAATCCACATAATGATATGTGTAGTTCAGATGATTATTTTTAAATGAGCTACTTGCACCTTGTTTTTGATTTATGATGGAAGTAATGTAAATACCTGTTGTAAAATGATGTATTAATTTATCCTCAAATAACAACTGCAAGAATAGTAAATTCCATATCTTTCTATATGCACAGGCAATATAGATCTTGTTACAGTTAATTAACAAATACATAGCTTCAGCTGATCAAATAGTTCCTGTATTGCCTCAAGTCCAATAACTCCTATATTGTTTAACTGCATTAACTAGCTCATACACTGCCCCCAGTTCAATAATTAATTGTCTAACTATAGCAACACAATTGGCCTCTCTCTTTTGCAAACTCTACAAGATGAATAAACATATGATTCAAATAAAATGATGCAGATTTCCCCATCACAGGCTGATGCTCATTTAGTTGTGTTGTAACTATGTCTGTACTAGCACCAGCATGGTCCAGCAACTACCAGCTAGGCACTGGGTCTTTCAATAAATCTAGCACCCAAAACCCATCTGTCACCTGTCTGCTAAAAAATAAATGCTACCACCATAACATAAAGAGGTTTAACAATAAAATGTAAAAGTTATAGATGTCTTTCTTACTACCTAACAGGTGAAGCACACTTATAGGCAAACACTCCCCAAAACAATGTGTTTAAGTACGTGGCTGTATTGCAAGGGTTTCCCTCCTTTTTGCTTTGTTTGATTGTTTTGCCATTTAGGTTGCATTTAAGCCATTTGTATACTATCCAGAAGTCTATGCTAATTTCAAATGGCAATATCCCCATTTCAGGCCTTTGAAAGGTATTTGCTATTTTTCAAAATTACCTGGAGTTACCTGAACAAACATTTTTTTTTTGAGTGGTACAGCAACTTTTTTATTTGAAGAATTACTATCCCTACCTGGCTATGGTGAGAAAGACAGTGCAACATTTTGTAAGGGCTCCTTACATGATTGGCGACAGATTAATAGAAATTTTGAATGGGGGAGGTGTGTTAGCCTTCATCTTTTTCAAGAAATGCAAACTATTATTAGTTACAGAAGCCAGGGATTTAAGGATCTTGGGTTGCAGAAGAATGTATTTAGATGTATGTGCAGACACCCTTTGTTGCCCATTGCCTAAGTCTGTCAGTACCTGTATCTGTTCAATACTGATAGGTTTGCTTTGGGCAAGCATTCTGTTTTCCTCTTTCTCTGTTACTGTACTTTAACTCTGATGCTCATTAACTAATAAAAATACATTCACATATTATCTGTAAAAATTAAAATGCTATCATTTTAGACTAGATAGAGAACAGTAAGCAAACCAGGCATATAAATAAGATATAGCTTTGTGTCCCAGTAGACCAACTAATTTAAATAAATATTTGATTAAAAAAAATATAGGACTTAAATTAAAGTTGCAAATGAATATATTAGCCAGAAGAAAGCTATAGCTTTTATGAAGATCACTGTGTAACAAATTGCAATTATATAGTGTGATTAAGAGAGACAGAAAATCAAAAGTCTGTCGACTTGCAATTAAAGTTTTGTAACTGTAGATAAAATAGTAATAAGTATTAAAGGTTTTAACTCACAGTTACTGGTGAATTTTACCACGGCTAACTTTAAATGCTAAGAGAGCTGCATAGTTTTTACCCTATGGGGTTCACTGCCTCCTCTGCTAAGGAATCTCTTCTATTTTTATCATTAAACACATGATGGTTATACAGCAAATATCTACAGTCTGTAAAGCTGGTCACGTTACTAAATGAATGTACAACATTTTTTGCATCTATCAACAACTATAATTTAGGTATAATTTTAGAGAATTGTTTAGATAGGCCTCCTGTACAACAATTTGCCCTTTTTCTACAAACATAAGATTTTATTGTGGGGTGCTTGGTTTGGAGAAAAAAAATGAAATGAAATTGTTTTCTAACATACCCATGGCAGAAAATACCGACATGGTGATCAAAGCTTTGGAGTCTAATGCTAACCTTTTGCTTATAAAAAAAATAGGAATATGATTCTCTGTTCATGTTAGCATAGTGATCACATGGCTTTGTTGATTAATAATGGGTTAAGGTTAGTGTTAGCATTAACATTAAGATTGGGGTTGGGAGATATTTTTTGACAAAATAACATGTCCTGAATATCAAAATGAGCTTCTCTAACCCACAGAAGCCATTTAAAATGCATTGAAACGTCACAATCAAAATGTGCCCAAAAGAAGGATGAATAAATACAAAAGTTTTTGCTATGCTCAAACAACACATTTGTTAAGATATAAAACCCTGACATAATATATATATATAGATTCTTTAGACTGGATGATTATTCTAATGTCTTCTCTGTTAAAAACCTGGTAATTATTATTATTTGTATTTATTTAATGACTTCACCATTCCTGGTACTGTAGAGAGTAGTATATAGACAATACAAGTACTAAAATTACATACAAAGTTCATGCACATACATGCCAAGCCAATGTAGAGCATCATAGCATTCAAAAATATATGTTGTTTTAATAGAAAAATTACAGCAGGGACAAAAAAAGCTTTTGTGAGCTTACAAGATTACAGCTTACTAGATAGTAGATATGTGTCTGATTGGGAATATGACAGCGGATTGTATCTGAACAGGTACATTAAAGTGGGGTTGAAGAATTCAAGGCTTAGAGCTTGACAGTCGTGGTGTAGAAGAGTGTTTTAAAGGTAGAGAAAAGTTTGTGAGAATTCTTGGATGAGAGAGTGAGGAGTGACCAAATTTCAGGATGGACGATAGGAATGTGCAATGGATGTGGTTGAAATTTCTATAAATTATTAAAGATATTTATGGAGGGTGCAACATCTGAAGAGCAGAAGGACAAGTGGATGAGAATAGTGGCATGTTTTAATGGGGCTATTATTAGGGATAGTATTTGGAGCTAATAGAGAAAAAAGCCCCTTATATTGGTAGCCAGAAGGAAGAAAGTTCACTCTTACAGTGTTGGCTAGAATACTATTCCTGTAGACTACTAAAAGATAATTAGTGAAATGCAGCTGGTTCTACCTGTTGGTTCTGGCCCCAGAACCATGCACCCATTTAATAGGAGAGGAATTTACAATAGTTCCAGGAACCCCTTACAGCCTTTTAGGGAGCCCTGGGTTTCCACAGAACTCTGGTTTAGAATGTTCAGTATAGAACATGTATGTTTGACATTTCATGTATTGTAGTGTGCTATATAAATACTGCAGGTATTTTAGTAGTCTATGTATTTGTTATACATGTTTCATGTGTAACAAACACTATATTATATTCTATTGTTGGTATATTCTTTTTGTATCATATTCAAAGATAATACGGATAATGTTGAACAATATTGAGCACCTTAATGATCCAATTTACTTTAATTACTTTGAGCAAAAGGTGTGGAATTACCAAACATAAAAATCAAAAGCTTGACCACTAAACACTCTGCTTGTTTATAGGTATCCATAGGAGTAAAGTCCAAATTCCTTCCTCAACAAACTGTTGGAACCAAAATAACAAATTGCTTTTAGTGTTTTCTTTTCACACGGGAAATCAAAGGCCTTTTTTTCTAGAGTGTTCTAAGATGACTTGGAAATTGAACACATTGGCTTTAGTATAGAAGATCCTGCCAAAAATGACCAACAAAGTGCTGTCATATGTAGGGATCCCATGCATTAATTTTTTTTGCCAGCAGCTCAATTTGTTCTGGAACACAGCTGACTGTTGAATCTCCAGTATCTTTGGACCTAGGGATTAGCTAAAAGTGATTTAATAAATAAATCAGTGTTTAAACAAAAGAGCATGAAAAAATAATGCAGCATGGAATGGGAGAGAGAAAGTTCTTCACTCAGCTCCCCTCTAGCTTTACAGTAATGTGTCTAATAAAACAAAACATGCAGATCTAATATTACAAAATCCCATTTTTTCTCTGCAAAGTGCACACTAGCTAACTTTGATGTCTATTAAAGAGGACAAAACATTTTATTGGCTTCTTAAAAAAACTTTTTATTGGCTTTTTAAAACTACTATTTTGAACTAACAGAGATGGATGCAAAGTAAACTGAAGCAAAGGTAAAGTGGTTGCACATTACAACTAATCAAACTCCCTGGTTCTTTTAAAAGATGAAAACTGGTAGTCAATTTACCACAGGAGCACATTTTTTTTCCTGGATTATGTTATTTGATTGTATGACTCCAAATGAAAAAGTGTAAATATCCTCTGTTTAGTTTAACAAAAAGCAAACACTTGTCACCATTTTTGCCTGTAGGCTCCTTGCTCTGATGTTTTCCCATTACTAACTTACAATTACACAAGTCTGTCTTGTGACTGGTGGTCTGATAACTGGAAGTTTAAGGACTAAAAGAGAACATTTTTTTAGCAAGAAGAAAAGGGGCAGCAAACACAGATCCAGAGAATTAACAAAGCAGACCTATTCCAGGTTTTCTGGATCACCCAGGTTTACTGATGCCTTGGAGAGCTTTTATAAATCATGCTCTTATAAAGGGTAGGCCACATATTAAGGAACTCCAAGCAATGTCTGGAGTAACCCTTGGCTTCTTCTAATTCCAGGTTGAAAATGGCAGCTTTAATGTGGTATACTATAAAAGGGTTTTCTGTGTTTTAAAATAAAGCAATTGTGTAGAAAGCAATAACAATTAAAAGTGTTAGCTAAATATTATTTCAGACACACCACATCCTTTAGTTATCTCACAGAAAGGGTATCCACTTACCTCCTCACTTTTGAATGTACCTCATAATGGTTTTTCTCATTATTGCAAAGTTCACACTTCCAAAGTGTTATATGACTACTAAAAAAATGTATTCATTTGTTGACCTGTCACCAATGTTGTATAAGCTATATGGACCTATACAGAACTAGAGTAGGCATTAAATATTACATTATCTCAGGTATTAGGTTGTCAAAGTCTGAACAAGTGTTTTATATATAAAAGGACATGTTAAAGGCTTGACACGTTCTACAATAGTATAAAAGACTAGGTAATAGACTTGACACTTTGCCTTTAAAAAGTATTATACAATGAACAGATTAGGAAATCTATTTAACATAAAAATTACTGAAAAATGTGCCTCTTTAATCCATCTGTCATTCGTGGGTGTAGGTTTGTGTGTTTTAAATTCTCCTGATGGAAATATTTGTACTCAAAGATGATTTCTATCCCTCCTGACTACCCTGGTTTCCAAAAGGTTAACCCATCTTCTGGGTGGAAATACAGTCTGATTAGCCTGTGTGGCTCATTGGGGTCCCTTAAGGATGTAACATCTATGAAGGGAATACAAGGCCAATCTTTCGCAGAAGATGCTGTAGACGTTGCAACAATATTCTGATCACAAAAAGCGTAACTGCGCAAAATAAAATAATTAGTGGTGGAAAAATGTATATGTAGATGCCAAACCCAGTACTAGACAAAACTAAATATTTGGGGGTATCAAAATATCACAAACAATGGAGAATTAAAATGCAATTTCCTTTATTTACAATATCATGATAAAATAGGTAATAGCAACTTATTACAAACATATTAAAAACATGACACTTCAGTAGTATTCCAAATGCATGTACTGGAAAAGAGAAGAACTTGCCATAATCCACTTATTTAATTAGCTTTCAACCAATCAAGACCATGGAAAGTCCTCCATAGTTTAATCCAAAAGAAGGGTCTGGCAAGTATTGTAATTGAATTAAACACGTTTCTCAGTAATTGGTGAAACAGCTTTCTCAGGAAAGTACAACCAATATATATGCGTCTACAAAAAGTTATGAATTGAGATCTGAATTTATCAAACAGCTCTTCAGGTCTACATGTACTCACATATTCACCTACACCTAATTAATAAAATCTTGACTGATAGTACCTGCCTCCCTTATTGTTTGATGACCAGTCTACCAGGTATATGGTATGGGGCTACAGGTATATGGTATGGGGCTGTGAGACAGAATTAGATGTTTATATCTAGGCAAATGAAGTTTGTATGTAGGGCCAATCACTGCAGGGTGCTTCATAAATCCGTAATGTTGTATGCCCACTTAACAAGCTTATGTCATTGCAAAAGATCTAGATTGTAGCCTACCCAATTTATATGTTCATACATTTGTTGACCTATCTGGACATTTTCCTGTCAAATCAGGGACTGTAATTTCATATGGGCTGTATAAACAAATCTCCCTTCCAAATTTAAAAGTAAAATCAACTAAAGCATATCTTTGAAAATGTGCTTCCTAAAAAGTGAATATCAGCTTGTTAGGCTATGTTTCGAGCAATATTAAATCAAATTATCTAGTGAAAAGACATGATTTCCCCTTAACTAGCATCTCCTGTCTATGGCAGTGTAAGAGGTTTATGAGTGTCTGTAGAAGAGAGGATAAAAGGATAAGGTAGAAATCAGATGCGATTTGTCTCAGAAGGACCCATAAGAACCAATACACAACCTTTTTATGCTGTGTTATACATTCCACTGGGAGTGTAATACAGCGGAATTAGTTCAAATGACATTGTGTTCAAAGCTGCTGCTGTTTTCACTGATGAATAAAATAATCCAGTTTCTGTTTTTAGGTTTTTAACCACATCCAGTAATTTAGTTTTATCCCTTCAAGGAGGCCCTCTCTCTCATTAATTTCACTCATCTCTTCTCTATTATCTACCCTTGATTTTATGGTCCAGTTTTTTTTTTTTCTTTTTTAAACAAGCTGATAAGGAACATTTTGTCCTAGTTAGACAAGCCATCACTGCAACAGTGCAAACAGAATTATTAGACTTTTAACTTCAATTCTATTATAGCATATACACGGCTAAATATCACAAAAACTGCAGATGGTAAAAGTGTATCTTTCTGTGTACATGGTTGCTCCACTGACCTCATGAGCTCAGGGACAGTTCCTCCCTCATTCCCCCTAACCCCTAGATTGCCCATGAATTTATAAGATATTATAAATGTGTTTGACAATGTACAAATAAACAGTCAGTCATAAAAATCGCACATTTTGATAGTTCTGCTTTGTAACTCTAAAGCTATGTAAAGCAACCCTCAGATTGGGTGTGAGTGACTGATTTTTTTGTATGTTTGTACAGTGGTATGTTTATACAATACAAACAATATTAATTAAGTAGCTTTTAAAATTATATTAAGATAGAATAGTATAAAGGAAAACAGAAGGGTACTGTCACAAAAGTAAAAACAATCCAGGGCCTAAAGCGTCTAAAACATAATAACAAATCTCAAATATTAGGTGAAGAACCACTCAGAATTATTACCCAAAGTGATCTACATCTACAAAATATGATACAAAGAAAACATCAATTAAGCTTACAATTTCCATACAGTTTGTAATACAAATGTGTAAGGTATAAAAAAGAAACAAATGCATAAATAAGATTGGGATGTAATCAAAAGGTTCAGCATTTGGCTCACTCATATCTAAATGATAAGCTTTTGACAGTACCAAAACTATTTAGGATAAACCACAAGTAGAATCCAAAAAGTGGTAGACTAGTCATCAAACAATAAGGGAGGCAGGTACTTTCAATCAAGATCTTATTAATTAGGTGTAGGTGAATATGTGAGTACATGTAGACCTCCCAGAATAGGGGGGTTGTTCTCAGTGTCATTAAAGAAAATGGACAGTCACAGAAATGAGCTAATCATATACGTAGGGAATGATATGTCTTTGGGAGTGCTATGCTATGATATTTCATACAAAGAACACATATTTGGGTTTTTGCTAACTTGAAAATAGTTTTTGCAGCCGCAAATAAACTACAATTTCTCTTCTTAGTCATATTAGTTGATTAATAGGATTTCTGTTTGAAGGAGGGAAGACTGGGTCATTGTTAGATAAAAGGTAAAAAATAAAGAAGTTCTACTGCTCAGTTTAGTCATCAAGGTAAAAACACACACACCTTTTTGCAATTATAGCACTTCATAATGAAATATGTGATCTTCAGAGAATACTTCCCCCAATGGACCACTAACACAATTTCCTCATTTAGCACAAGTAGCATTAAATGACCAGTCTGATTTGTATTGCTTTAGCCAAGATCCCTTAGGACTACACTTGTGTCTCTTCTGGTAATGTATTACAATCTATTATCCATTATAGTGGATCTGTAGAGTAAATTGCTCCTGTGCCAAACAATGTATTTATAAGGAACACTAACAGTGTCACTGGAAACATTGATTATTATTGTGTAGTCCAGATACTGCCAAGCATATGAAAAGGAAAAATAAAATGGGCTTTATTCCAATGCAGTGTTTGGCTTTGCAAAATGACCATGTAAGCTCATCACTGAGTCTACTTGTTGATAGTAAAACTAAGTTCCAAGTGGGCTAAGGGCCAGTGCTGCACACTTAGGTAACAGTGTGGTCTGCCAGCATACCTTGTATCTTTAATTAGCCTTGGAAGCACATCAAGGCCAACACTGGAGTCTCATAAATAAGAAAAGGAAAGAACAGCTGGCAACATCCAAATGGGATTGAGTGATTATAATTGGATGTCATAATGCAGCAATTTAGAGGAAGACAACCTTCAGATTTTCTTTCTGCTGCTAAAAAACAATCACTGTCAACCACATTGCACTGTTACACATATACTTTAACCAAAATGATTTTATCTGTGACTATTTTAAAGTCAATTCTAAAACATTCAGTATTACCCAGTATTGTGCTAATGCATAGTGTTTTGTATTTTATTTATATACTGTGGACATTCATAAAATGGCAACGTGAATGTTTGTACTTGTTAGATAAAAGGATTGCTTTTGCATTTTGGATGGTTACTATTTTCAGTTTTGCCTTTTTGACTTGACTTGTCAAGATACAAAGTAAATTTTAGTTTACTGATTTTAAGCCAGGAACACTCAGGACACTGGTGGTGTTGTCTATTTTTCAAGGAATTTGAGGGAAGTATGTGCAATGTGCATCACTAAATTATGATATTCCAAAGTTTGATATTCCAAAAACTCACATAATTTAGTGGTAGAATACCTTCCAATCAACTAGCAAAATATAAAGCTAGCAAACTAGCCAAATATTGACACCAAATATTGACACCAAATATTGACATATAAATATATATATATATATATATATATATATATATATATATATATATATATATATAAAATCATTTTTTCTAATCGGTTCTGATATTTTCATAATTTGAACTTCATATATGGTCTTATTGGCATATATTATATCATTAAGAAATTTTATTTTAATTATCATACAGGAATTATATAGCGCCAACTGATTACGCAGGGCTGTACATTAAATAGAGGTTGCAAATGACAGACTATTACAAACAGTGATACAGGAGCAGAGGACCCTGCCTCTAGGAGCTTACAATCTAGGCGGTGGGGGAATTAACACACAGTAGGAGGGGAGATATGTAGTGGGATATGGGAATTAGTGATGGTTTCAAAAAGACAGAAAAAGATGGGTAGGCAAGTTTGAAAAAATGGGTTTTGAGCTCTCTTTGAAATGAGCAGAAAAAAGGAGCAAGGCGAAAAGGACGAGGAAGACCATTCCAGAGAGTTGGGGCAGCTCTAGAGAAGTCTTGTATCCGTGCGTGTGATGAGGTTATGAGTGAGGAAGTCATTAGTAGGTCATTGGAGGAGCGGAGAGAGCGGCTGGGGAAGTATTTTTATACCAGGTCAGAAATGTAAGAGGTACAAGAGCTGTGGAAGGATTTGAAGGCAAAGCACAGGAACTTGAATTTGATTCTAAGGTGAAATGGAAGCCAGTGTAGAGATCTGCAAAGAGATGCAGCAGAAGATAAGCGGTGGGAAGGATGGATGAGTCTGGCTGCAGCATTCATGATAGATTGTAGAGGAGAGAGTCAGGTTAGTGGAATACCAGAGAGGAGGAGGTTACAGTAGTCCAGACGGGAGAGGATAAGAGCATGTACAAGAAATTTAAAAGTTCTCTTTAAAATATGTATTTTTTCAGTCTGGATGGCACCTTAACAGGACATAGTATCCAAGGACTCCTCTAATGATCTCTAATAAACTCAAGCTTGCCAACTTTTTGTTTAGATTTTTCTAAGTCAAATTTCTGTGTTTGTTGATGCACACAAAATAGTAAATCAAGCCTAACAGTGGTAAAAGAAAAACTTTTTATAACGAAATTTAATATTTTTTCATTAAACATTTACACACATTATATACAGTTAAACATTTATCTTGCTACAATTTACTGGTATTGTTCTTGTTCAATGTTTAAGTAAAGCCAATATTTTAACTTACAAACTGACTTCAAATATTTTCCTTTCTGGTCAAATTATTTTATTTTTGCTTTTCCCACTTCTAATAGTAGACATTTTTTGTAGCCCCAAAATATCAAATATCAAGAACAGACTTTTAAGATTCCATGTTTTGGTGTGAGGAAAGCAAATTATTTGTAAAATTGCTAGGTATCTGTATTGTCACACTGACTATCATCCAAACCGAGTGGGTAAATAGGAATTCTAGACCTGTGTGCAGAATAACAAACGAATAAATGTTTAAAGGCACATAATTCTGCTGATCTGTACAGCCCCTGGGATGCAGTTCCGTAGTCTTAGTTGTCGCCCTCTCCCATCTGTTTTTGTTTCAGCAGATAGGATTTTACTCCTAAACATAAAATAATACAGCAGATACCTTAACATAGAGATTTAAAGGGACATTCAACAGTACCAGAAATTTCTATCAACAAATTTAATTTAACAATAAAAAGTAAAAAAAAAAAAACATTATGTGTTTTCATGTGTCTACAAACAATACTTAAAACTTAACCTCCTGAGCGTTACACTGAGGTCTAGATTTCTGTACCAAAAGTGATCCATCGTTTTTCATGAAATTTTTTTTTTAAATTGTAGACCTGTAACTTACAGAAATATGTCCGAACAGGGGTTCTAGTAGATATCATGAATATAAATCCAATCCAATATAAAATACATACTTTGTATTTATTTTTAATTGAAACTCATTCATTCATTTTGTATTGGATTAAATACAAACTCCTGTATCCAATCCAATACAAAATGAATGAATGAGTTTCAATTTGAATTTCCCGCACACGCGCCGACGTCATCGCGCATGTACGCACAAGAAGCCAGCTGGCTTTTTTTTTCCTCCGCCAGCCGGCTTCTTGTTTCAGAGAGCACCCGGCGCTGGAAGGAGAACGACGTGGGACGATCAGCGGGACCAGGAGACGGCACCCGACGCTGGAGAGGGTGATCGACGCTGGAGGACGACGCTGGAACACGGACACGACGCTGGATGAGCACAGCGGGACCAGGTAAGTGGGGAGCGAGAAAAGTACGGGGTTACCGATAATTGCAACTTTTTTTAATACCAAAAAATACGGGCTTAACGGTTGGGAGGTTAAAAAATGTATGAGCCAATGTCTACTCAAAATGTAAACATTTTGGGTAAAAGTTGGGTGTATCCTAGCTGAAAACATTAAAAATACATTCCTACAATAAGACCTTTGGCCTAAAGTTTAGGTATGGAGGTGCAGATTACATCCTTGGGGGATTGCCATTACTGCAAAATATGCAAAGTTCACCCAAACTGGTAGGTGTATTCAGAAAGGTCTTTGGCTTTACTGCTTAAAAACTACCTCCAGCCAAAATGGATTTCTTAATGCCTGTGCTTCTGTTGAAAAAATTATACCTAATTTCTGTAACAGTGATCAAAGAAAGTGAGTATAAATATCGCCAATGTCTATAAAATAGCAATAAAAACAAAAAATTGGTTCTAACTCTACTTAACTTGTGCAAAAAAAATGTGTTGGACAGAGTTGGGCTTTAGTTTCATAAATATAGATTATATTATGAATATAGACAGGAATGTAAAACACTTGGAGAGAGGCAAATGCCTAAAGAAAGCCTTTGAGATGTACTTTACTTCCCCATACCATAGCTAAAAGATAAGCACCCCTTAAACCAAAAAATATTCATAGTTGCCGAGGTAAAATATTTTACTTATTGAGAAGAATGTTGTAATGCCTTGCAGTAATAAGAAGAAGATTACAGATCAGTGTGTCATGACGGCACAATTCCCTAGTTATAGGCAGTGCTGGCATTCATGTTCATTGCAGATGGCAAGGCTTATTTACTGAGTTGGCGCTTAGCCATGAGTATCCCAAGAGGATTTGTCTAGTCTATCATTTTCCCTGTAAGCAACATGCACAACTCTAGACTAAATTGTGTCCATAGGTCATTGTAGATAACAGACTATGCGGCTGACTGCAGAAAAATGAGATCATATTTCCAAAACAGTAAGCAGCAAAGTGCCACTCAAGTTTACCTACTGCATACTTTTTTAATGTTAAGATACAATACCTAATCAAGAACTTTTGACAAATGTTTAAATACACACTTGAAATACATACACAGGAGCCATTGGACCTATTTTATTAAAGCTATCCAAGACTGGAAAGAAGACACTTTCATCAGTGAAACTGGGTGATCCAGCAAACCTGGAATGCATTTCCTAAAAGTAATTTGCTATGTGTTAGCAAATGTTTTCAATCCTGGACCAGATTGATTCCAGGTTTGCTGGATCAGCCAGCTTCACTGATGAAAGTGTATCCTCTCCAGCCTTAAATAGCTTTAATATATCATGTCCATTGTATAGGTAAATGACTTATATATATACCAAATTTTTGTTTGTTTCATTTTCAAATTTTCACAACCCCTTTAGCCAATACTGCAGCAGTTAGCAGCAAAAACCTTTGGTTGGAAAGTTAAGGAGGAGCAGCCATTCACCATTTTGTTCTCTTTTTTTCTGTCAACATATTACTTTTTGTTAAAAATACTTGTAGCACTCCTTATTGTCTTCCAATACTGCCCATCCTTTTGACAGTCAGCGTTTTACTGTAAATGGGTATACAAGAGACTGATAAGTCAAGATGAGTAAATAGGTGCATTTAAAATACATTTTTTTAAACATGCCTAAAAAAAGGAGTTTTTATATCTGTTTGTAATTTAGATTTAAAGTGAAACATTGCCATGCATAATAAACAAAAGTTGTTAGTTTTAAATGGTTTTTGTTACAGGTATTTTATTTAATCTTTTAGAAAGGGGAGGTTAAAAAACAATCAAATCTGGCTGTGCACACAAGAATAATTCAAAGTATCATAATCAAGAATGCTGTGCAGCAAAATTCTATTGGTGAAGATAAAGGATACTAAACATAAACAGAACAAATTGGGCCTAATTTATTAAAGCTCTTCAAGGCTGGAGAGGGTACACTTTCATCAGTGTATCTGGCTGATCCAGCAAACCTGGAATGGATTTCTTCAAAGTCAGTTTCTATTATTTAGCAAATGTTTTAAATCCTGCATCAGATCCATTCCAGGTTTGCTGGATCACCCCGCTTCACTAATGAAAGTGTATCCTCTCCTGCCTTGGACAGCTTTAATAAATCAGGCCCATTGTATAAGTAAATGACTAGCCATAGTAAGACAAGACAAGGGATAGGTGGTGGATCCTCTTGATATTTCTGCGAAGAGTGGTAGGGAGCAAGCTAATTAGGTTCACTGTTCAAAAGCCTCAAGCTTTAAACCCATAATAGTATAGGGAAGTATATTAAAACCAATCAAAAAATCAAATCTGTCAAACAAAGCTGCTGTAAGTTTTTTATTTGTGTATGATTGTATATGATTTTTCACTTCACCAAAGTATAGGGTAGTGGATTTCTCTAGCCTTTAGCTATGTTTTGTGTAGCAGCACATAGAGGGTACCTAACGAATCTAACCATGCTTCTCATGGGCACGGTTGTAAATTGAGATGCAAGACAAGGTTAAGATAAAAGGTTAATGATAAAACATGGCCCAGAGGTGGTGGACCTACAGGCACACTCAACATTTATAATACATAGTTCCCCTGTCACAGTTCAGACAAACTTACATATTCTGGAAGGGGTATTACACTATCTAAATAAAACTTTATACAGATTCACCAGAGTAGTAATCTTGATGAAAATATAAGCCACATGACTCCAAAGTTTGCATCCATTCCTCTGACAAGAACTGACTTATATCTCGTTCCCATGAGTGAGCATAAGAAGGCTTACTTATATAAAATATTTGGAGGAAAGAAAGAAGAGAAAGGAGCTTCAAGGCTGCTTTTCAAATATATTTCATGAGAAAATGTGTTGCAGATATTAAGATACATCAAAACAGTAATATGTATATCCATTTCCCATTATATAATCATGGGGTGGAGACTGCCGAACTAAACATAAATAACTTACTCTAACTTCTTGTTATCCGACGCGTTTTGCCTAAAGGACTTCCTCAGGTGTATGTTACAGACGTGTACATTCTAATGGTTAGAGAAAGAATACAATCAGTAATATAGTCCCTTGTTTAAAAGTCATACACTATTATCAATAGCATAGTTCGGTAACCAAATCTTACAGTGCATATATAAATAGCTTACATCTAGAGCTTGAGGTGTAAGAACAGATATATTTACACGAAAAACCTTAGGTAGGTGTGTGCATATAAGTATACAGTTTTTTGTTGTATATAAATTAAATATTTCTAGTAGTCATACCAAATTGTCTATTAGGTACATAGGTACATAAAAAGTAATTATTGTGAATATATAGTGATTGATTGTGCATATTTGATTTATGTTGTTTTGTCTGTTTATATATGGTTGATATTAAAAAAGATAAATTAGGTCAAGTAAATGGAGCTGGTATTTTTTAATTTTGTTATGAATGTATAAATACATATATATGACTGTATGGGGGAATGAGAGTAAATATTTGCAAATTATACTTGTATATGTATGTTTTTTTGTTGTGAAGATTCAGAAATAGGAAAAGTAAAAGGGAAATGTATATATATATATATATATATATATATATATATATATATATATGATCACTTAATTGTTACAATATAGTTGGCTGGGACAACGGCAGTCTATTATATCACTGGTAGGGAATATTACTTATATGAACAGAATACAACAGGAAGGAGTATACAGAAGAAATAAGCCCCAGTTCATGAGGAATCCTCATTAGAGGCCCTTTCAAACTCTGTGCACTTTAATGGGTAGGTTTTATTACTCAGAAAATTGTCTAAGTTGGTGAAAGGGGAAAAATCCTGTAGTATTTTTTGGTTTTCAAAGTGTTTTTTTACTGTCAAAGCCTTGAGGGGATCATTTGTTTTATAACCCAAATGAACTACAGCAGAATATTTACTATTTTATATCAATATTATATTATTTATATAGTTTATTTATGTATATGTATGTATTTATATTTATGTATATGTATGAATTTATATAGATCCAACATATTATGCAGCAATTTACAAACTCCATAGACATGTCACTAACTGATCCTCAAAGAGGCTTACAATTTAATGATCTGCTATATAGACACATTTCACAATATTTAAAAATTCGGCTGTGTACTATACATCAGTGTTCCTCAAAACCCTGGTACTCAGAATTTAGAGAGAACAAGAATATGTACCTTGCATTAATAGTCTTCTTTTGTGGATCTGTACAGTGTACCTGGGTTTCAATATGGTTAGGATTATAATATTTTTCTCCTTATGTTTGTAAGCAAAATACAGGTAGTCCCCAGGTTACATTCAAGATAGGGGCTGTGTGTTTGTACTTAAGTTGAATTTGTATGTAAGTCAGAACAGGTACATTATTCAAATAAATACAATTAGGACAGATATTTGTCCCAACATAATATTAGGCAGGGTGGTGTCAGTTACTGTAAAAAATCCTCACTGTGAGTTAATCACAAACAAAGTAAACAAAAAACTTCTATGGAGCCTAGACATTCATTAACTTCTGACTTGGTCATTAGGCTGGGTCTACATGGACGTGTTTAAAAACGCATGTAAACAATCTCACTGCGTTTATATGCATTTTTATGCACTTTTATTAGTGTTTTAAAGCTTGCCTTTAAAACACCGGAAAATGTCTATTCCAGGGTTTCCCAAGTTTTTCGGTGTTTTTACCATGTTTTACCACGTTTCCTGCATTTTTCTGCATTTTTAACGCGTTTACATTTCAAGTACCTAAAAACGCGGGAAAACGCCCCAATAAAATCAATGGAAGCATTTACCCGTGTTTTCATACATTTTTGGGTGTTAACCCCACGTTTTAATTTTTTAAATGTTGCAAGCAACGTTATAAATAACGCTCATAAACGTACCTCAAGGAAACGTCCTGGTGTAGATTAGCCTATTGGAATGCATGGGAATCTCAAACATGGGCTTTTAAAGCCTCAGGTTAAATGCTGGGGAAAACAAGAGGCTGCATAAAGAGCTCACCCCCCTAAGATTACCCACAACCTCAGCTGTGTTTAGAAAAAGATTTCTTCTGCAAGTCATGCAAACTGCTCCCCTTCCCGCATCCAGCGTCCGTCTTCCACACTAGCCAGCAGGGAACCCTGTTGGTATCTAGGAGTCGTCTGTATGTCGGCTGTCCTTAACCCGGGGTTCAACCTGGAAAAAAAGGATGAGCAAGTTTTTTGTATGCTCTTTATGTGTGTGTACTTACTTTCTTGGCTATAAATTCATTCTTTAATTTTACATTGTGACAATTTTTTTCTTTTATCCTACAGGTTGTAATGTCATTATGAACAATGGCCCAGTTGTACTACAAAAAGGTGAATTACTCACCATACAGAGATCGGATTCCTTTGCAGATTGTGCGGGCAGAGGCGGAGTTGTCACTGGAAGAAAAGGCCTACCTCATTGCTGTGGAGAAGGGAGATTATGCCAGTGTGAAACATGCCTTGGAGGAAGCCGAAATCTACTACAACATCAACATCAACTGCATGGATCCACTTGGCCGCAGTGCTCTTCTCATAGCCATAGAGAACGAGAACTTGGAGATCATGGAACTTTTACTCAGCCACAGTGTATATGTGGGCGATGCCCTATTGTATGCAATAAGGAAGGAAGTGGTGGGAGCTGTGGAACTGCTTTTAAGTTACAGGCGACCGAGCGGAGAAAAACAGGTGGGTGACAATGAAAAGTTGTTATCTATGCAGAAAAAAAAATATAGAAAAGAGCTAATCTGACTGAACTGGTCACATCTATTAGAAACCCCCCTCAAAGAAAAAAAAAGTACGTATATTCATTATTGAGAATGGTGGGTTGAGCTATGTAAAGCAGTCATTGGGGCCCCTGAAATATAGCACAGAGATATCCTTTAAAAAAGCCATTTTTCCAATGTGTAGTCAGTTGATATGGGCTAGCTGTCCATCATTATTGAAGTTTATTGAAAAAAATGGCTTTTATAAAAAAGGCTACGTACACACGTGCAATAGTTGTCATTAGAAAATGAACGATTAACAACCCATCAATGATTATTCACGATTATTTTGAACGATCGTATTGTGCAAAATTCTGTACATGCTGAAACGATACGATCGTTCAAATATAATCCACCAATAATGTACACACACTAAATCCGATCGTTTGAACGTCGTAGGAAGTGACATGCACAGGAGAAAGTGTATCACAAAACAATCCACGATCACTGAACGACCATACACACAATAGATAGTGAACGATCGTCGCCCAATCAGATCAGCCGGGACGGTCGTTCGTTTCCAGCAACATTCTTCGATCATCTGTGTTGTTGGCCACTCAATGTGCACTTTTTTTTGTAAACAATTATCCGACGATTGATCATTAGTCGTTCGTTTCCACCGATAATTATTGCACGTGTGTATGTAGCCTAAGGCTTAGGGTAAAGCAGGAAAGTAGAACCAGACAGACAATGGTAACTATGGTTAAATGAAACCAATGCATACAGCTGTAAACCACTGTACAGGATTTTATTAATGGGCAAATTGATTTCAGGTGCATTCTGCTTGCATTTGACACTAAAATCACTGACATTCTCACCTGCATTTGACCTCCTTCTGTGATGTTGGGCTATGAGGTATAGAGAAAATACTGTGAGTAATACACCCTCCATATTTTGGTTTTGTGATTTAAGTATTAACATGTAAATACTTTGTGCTATATTAAGGTTTTTCCAGTATTTACTTAAGAACTGTTAGGCTCCTGGCGCACTACAACCAGTTTGCATATAGTTTTTTTTCTCCCACATATATATATATATATATGTATATATATATATATATATATATATATATATATATTCTTCTACATTCCCTCTCTTTGTAACAGTTGAATAAATTGGAGATGGATTTTACTGTCAACAGTTCCCTTCTTTTGACTATAAACCACGTGCACAAGAAAACTTTATACATTTATGACATCATTTGGCATAAATAAGGACCTATCATAGTTAATTACAATTTTTAAATAAATTTAGAGGTTTTAGTTGCATGTTAAACACAGAGATGTGGAAGCTGCATATAAAACAAAGCACTTTTAATAATGCAGTCCTAATATGTTATACTTAAGTATGAGCTTCAGGGCGCATATTAAAACATTTAATACATTTTAACTATAGGCGAAAGTAAGATATAATATAAAGGGATTCAAGTAAGGAGGTACCATGTCTCAAAAGTATACAGATTAAAGGTTATAAAAAAAATAACAGATTTTTAGGTTACCACTATATTTTGGAAAGGCACAGACCTTTATTTACATAAATATTTAGAAACACACGCCCACTCCACAAAGCATTTCAACAAACTTTTTCAAAAAGGTGAGTAAATACAACAAGCATTTAGCAAGTAATTGGGTGGCATAGCCCTGTAGTAGCCATACTCAGAACAAAAGAAAAAGCACTCACTTGAGCCAAAGAAGGTCAAAACTTAAAAAAACCCCACTGATGCAATAGAGTAACTTCTTCTAGTATCTACCTTAGAACAACCTGTAATTTTAACTGAAAAGTCGACAGTATTAATTTTATAGTGTTGTTTCAACATTTAGTGGTAACTTAAAAATCCCTTATTTTATTATTTAATCAGTACATTTTAATTGTAAAGTAAATATTTCAAGCTGCAAAAAGACCAAGAACAGTCTTTATTGGTGGGTATACTTTTTCCTATCACTCATACATACAGTTAGTCCAGACCTGCATCAGATACAACACACAGAAAAACTGGCTTCTTTAATCAACTTAGGCTATCAGACTATCGGGAGGAACATCTGTTATTTTAGGAATATTTATCTGCATAAATATGGAAATTTTATCCTCCATCAATACATATATAAATTCAATGCAGAAGGTTCGTGCACAAATAATAGCTAGTCACTCAAACAGTTTAATTAGGAAAACAAGGTAAAACAAAGTACACAGCAATATTGTCAGATATCTACACATAGGAACTTCAATCAATTCTACATATATATATCACTTGGACATAAAGGTATTAGTAGTAAGCCCTGTAATCATCTAGTAAGTACTTAGTACACAATACATCAAATCAATATAACAATAATAACATAAACATATACTGAACAATATAAGAATGCAATTCAGGAATGTGTTATAGCTACCTGTAAAGATGTTGATGGGTACCCCAGGAGCCTGATTCCCTAGGAACTCCCATCATTCCCCTTTCTTCTTGTTATTTTTCCAGCTCCCCTTTTATATAGTTAAGTCCCATTAGGTAACATTGGGACTCTTGGATTGGTTAGTGGGTGTGTTCTGTACAATCACTATCAGTTGGCACAGACCCCACTAGATTGGGATTGGTTAAGGTAATTTGATGGACCTCCCAACTAAATTTGATATAAGAATCTCTTGCTGGAATCTAAATGTAAGGGTCAACCAAAGGTCCAGCTGGGTTATCAACCCAACCCATCCGTTTGATTATGCATCCATTATCTGCTTGATGGAATATTTGCCCCTTAAGGGTCCTACTGGTAACCAGTTTGTTATGGGAACTAGATCCTGTGTACTGGCATGTTTTATTATCTGTTTTGTTTATTGTTCCTTGGTTATTTTTCTTGATAACCACTGATAAGACATCCCCTAGGTGATCCAGATGGCCAGTACAAAGAACGACAGGTTTCATGTTTACACACAACATTCCAGCACCTATACACATACATTATATGTACATTTATGTCTATCCACATATATCTATAAATATCTATAAACAATCCTGAGGGCAACACATCTTAAAAAAGGGCAGGGTGAGCTGAGCACTGCCATAAGGAACATGTACCAATTGATAAAAATAGAAAAACCATACAACAAGGAGAAGGACTTCCTCTGTGATAGTGTGGGGCAGGGGTCGGCAAACTCCAGCTTTTAGGCCAGATACGGCTTAGCTGGTAGGAACTACCGAAGCGGCTGGAGCTCTGGAGCCACCGGAGCTCCGGTGCCGCCTCCTTGGAGTTGTTTCCCTATTTACCTGAAACCTGAAGGTAATACCTCTTCTCCGCAATGCATGTGAAGGAGATGGATTTCACTTCAGAGGGCGTTCCCTGGTGGTGGGTGGGGACAATAGGGCGGGTCCGGCCTAGTGTGCTCCCGCCTACCCCATAAATGGCCTAGTGGCCATAAAACTTTGCTGACCCCTGGTGTAGGGGAAGAATGTTGTTAGAAGATGTTAGGCAATTTCTACCAAACACATACCTAAAGTTTAGATTTTTTTATTATTTTGTGAATAATTCATGACATGGACATGAGGGTGTGGGGAAGGTGGGGTTGTAGTTTTCAGGTGTTTTGTGCATTCTGCTTTGACATTTTGTTAAACTTTTTGGACAATGTAACATGGTACGCAAACTATATTTCAATTTTTTGCCAAAATTTTGGTAAATTTGGTGAAGGCTTTAGTGTCATTGCTTTATATAGCTTTGTCATTTTTCTGATAAAGTTATATCTTATATATAAATGTTGAAGAAATGAAAGAAATCTCTAGCTCCTAACGACTTCATAAAATATAGTTACATAGTTACATACCGTGTTTCCCCGATGATAAGGCATCCCCATCAAATAAGGCAGCCCCGATTTTTGCTTAAATAATTAAAATAAGGCACTCACCCGTGAATAGGACCTCCTCCGATACCCGATACCGTGTGTGTCCCCTTGATGCTGGCTGCAGTGCAGAGCGAAACTGAAACTAACAAGCCGGCACACGCGCCCCCGCGACGTCGCACTAGGAAGCAAGCTGCTGATCCCTGCCCTAACGGAGTCTGTTACCCGGCCGTACCGTAGATGCAAAAAAAAGGTAAGTCAGTGAACAGAAGGGGGCAATCAATGGCACAGAGTGATCAGAAGGGGAATCTAAATGGCACATGAGTGATCAGAAGGGGACAATCAATGGCACAGAGTGATCAAAAGGGGACATCCAATGGCACATGAGTGATCAGAAGGGGAATCTGAATGGCACATGAGTGATCAGAAGGGGACAATCAATGGCACAGAGTGATCAGAAGGGGACAATCTCCAGACACAAAGAGTGCCCTCTTGTTCTTTGTAATGATCTCAAAGTAATTAATGGGGAAGAGAGTTCTCTATATGGAACGTTTATATATTTATACAGGGTGATCATATACCCCCTTAAATGTCTCTTCTCGAGGGAGAATAGATTCAGTTCAGCTAATCTCTCCTAATAGCTGAGCTCCTCCATTTTATTAATTTAGTTGCCCTTCTCTGCACTCTCTCCAATTCCACAATGTCCTTTTTGTGAACTGGTGACCAAAACTGGACTGCATATTCCAGATGTGGTCTGGCCAATGCTTTGTACAGGCGCAGGATTATGTCTCCATCTCCGCAGTCTATTCCTCTTTTAATACAAGAAAGTACTTTGCTAGCTTTAGATGGTGCAGCTTGCCATTGCATGCTGTTATTAAGTCATTGATCTACCAGAACCCCCAGATCCTTTTCCATTTCTGACTCCTCCAAATATATTCCCCCTAGACAGTATGAAGCATGCATGTTGTTAGCTCCCAAGTGCATACTTTTACATTTATCTATATTAAATGTCATTTGCCATATGGCTGCCCAATCAAACAGTACATCCAGGTCTGCTTGTAGATTATAGAAATCCAGTATGGACTTAATTCCATTACATAGTTTGGTGTCATCTGCAAACACAGAAATGGTACTTTTAATCCCAATCACTATATCATTTATGAAGATGTTAAACAGTAAAGGTCCCATCACTGAACCCTGGGGTACACCACTAATAACCTTAGACTATTCAGAGTATGAATTATTAATTACAACTCTCTGGATGCGATCTTTAAGACAGTTCCCTATCCATTTACAGATTGACTTTTCTAAACCTATTGACCCTAATTTGCATATTAACCTAATAATGGAAAATTTGCTCTCTTAAAATTAAATGTTTTTATCTTTTCTGTTTTTGCTTCAGACAGACACCACCGCCCTTTCGTTTGATTCTATCTTTACGAAAGAGAGTATACCCAGGAATATTGACAGCCCAGTCATGTGAAGAACATAGCCAGGATTCAGCAATGCCAATTAATGTCATAATTCTCCTCACTCATTAAGGCTTCCAACTCCCCTATCTTGTTTGCTGGACTTCTAGCATTGGTGAACAAGCTCTTTAACCACCCTATCGCTAAACCCGACCTTGATAATTGCAATTATCGATAAACCCGAACTTTTCTCACTGTATGAAAATACAGTGAGAAAAGTTCGGTTTTATCGATCACTTACCTGGTCCCGCTGTGATCATCCAGTGTCGCTCTCCAGCGTCGTCCTCCAGCGTCGATCTCCCTCTTCAGCGTCGGGTGCCTTCTCCGAGAAGAAGAAGCTGGCCGGCGGAGAAGAAGAAGCCGGCCGGCTTCTTCTTCTCTGTCCGTAGCATGTATGTGTCCCTCGGCGATGACATCGGCGTGTGTGCGGGAAATTCAAATTCAACTCATTCAAACACATTTTGTATTGGATTGAATACAAACTCCTGTAATCCAATACAAAATAATACAAAATAAATACAAAGTATGTAACTGGTAAATTCAAATTCATATTTTGTATTGGATTGGATACAAACTCGTGTATCCAATCCAATACAAAATAATATGGTACAGAAATCCAGACATCAGTGTAACGCCCAGGTGGTTAAACCATTGCTGCTTTTACCATCCTTGTTTGCCAAATCATTTTGTTTTTCAGTACAACTAGTACTGCACAATCCAATGTTTGTTTGTAACATGGGAAGCTCCTTACAATTATCCATGATCCTCCCCTTCCTTTTTATCAACAGCATGAACCTTTTACTGTTATTGATGGCTCATAAGCTCCCGGATAACTGAATGTTTGTTCATTGAATAAATAGGTGAATACAAATAAAATTTCAGATGGTCAGGAACAAGGTACTTGAGATTTAGTAAAATTGGGGCTCAATCAGCCTGTAAGATTAAGTATATCACAACTACTTGTTGGTCACTCTGGTTGTCTGTCAAGACTCCAAAATACATTAAACTGTCCACTGTCCACTGTTCCACTACATCACATTTGTAAAACTAATATGGAAACCTCTTGTAGGCAATAAACCAGCTGTGATAGTTACATAGTTACATAGTTATATAGTAAATTAGGTTGAAAAAAGACATAAGCGCATTAAGTTCAACCACTAGGGAAATAAACAAATCCCAGATATAAAACTCTATAAGACATAATTGGTCCAGGGGAAGGCAAAAAAAACTTGGTACAATTTACTTCAACAGGGGTAAAGAATTGCTTTGGAATCGGATGTTCACTGGATCAACAGTCTCTGTTATCTTTACTTTAAATCCTTAATAACCAGTAAGACATTTTTGCTTGTGTAACAAAAAAATAAATCCCTAAAGTGTGCATCTCTGCCCTATAGAACTATCACTAATAACCCTGTTGTCATGGTTATGCATTTGGATCTTGAGGGGTTTTAGCTTTCTACATGCTTGCACACAGAATTCATGCTTGTAAGGCCAAAGAGAAGACGTAAATAGCCAAACATTGCATGTCCTTTTATTCCAAAAAATGTCAAGATGCAACCTAAAATCTATAAATAAATCAGAGCAGTCCCTAGTGAAGTCCTTTCTTTTAGGTATATTTACATTTTTATCATGCCATAGTGTAAAGCAGTGCTAATTAATATCTGTTGATTGCATTAAAACTACATTAATGAATGCCTTTGGATCTTATCATTGAAAAATCTGCAGAGACTCCCTCCACAGGGATAATTTAGGAGCCAAGTCATTAAATTATACCTACCCTAAATGAAGTAAATTAATTAGGTATTGAAGGAGAAACTAAATGGTTATGATAGTTTTTTTTTCTGTTGTTTGTGATAAAATTAAGATCTGCTGACTATGTTTGTTTTGTAGCTTACAAAAAAAGATCATGAAACATCTTTCTAAAATGATGTTAAAGACTAGAAACAAGCAACATTGAGAGGTCTATTTATAAAGCAGTGTATAAGCAGAGTGTATAAGGAACATATATATATATATATATATATATATATATATATATATATATAAAAGTAACCCACAGTAAAATTGTGCCACATCCCCAATCAAATATCAAAAATTCAAAATTTACAATATGATTTTTCTGTATCACTCATTCACGTCATGCGTGTATGAATATCCTCGACACGTTTCATGCACAAAACCACTTCCTCAGGAGGCATACAGATATTTCTACAAGGAATAACCATTTGTAATGACATATCGTACCATACCATACATTATTCAACAGGTTTTTAGCTCAGTCATTGATTACTTACATCCATGAATAATGGTCAAGTAGTTCATGAAAAATGGTCAAAAAGGTAGGACTTATGGTCTCTTGTAAATGGAGAAAAAAAATTTCTTGGGATTGATTTATGCTTTAGTCTTTGCGGACATTAGATATAAGGGTCCCTATTGGATTCTTTTGTGTTTGTTCATTTTTTAGGTGGGGTACACACTTGGAAGCCTTGTGCTTTGAGTAAGTACATTGTGTGATACAAGGGTTTTGTGTTTTTCTTTTAAGATTTTAAATTAAGGTCACTAGGGTTTTGATGGTGTCAATAAATGGCTTTATAGAATTAAGGGTGTTGTGTTTGTACAATTTAGGAGTTTAATATTTGGATGGTATTTATGGGTTCAATTAATTCGGGTTATTGAAAAAGTGTGTTTCAGTAAGAAATAAGGATACATTAAGATATGGGAGCTGCCACAAGAATAATAGATACTTTTAGGAATGGTTTAGAGAAACACTTTTAGAAAACAGTATTGCATGAAGTAAAGAGAGGTCAAACATTGTACTAAATTTGGAGAATGGAGCATTATTGTTAATAAGATGTAAATTTAGTTTAGCCTTACATAGACAATGTGGGAAAAAAAGTTTTTGTGGGGAGTTTTTAAAGGTTCACCACACAAACAAAGGTTTCTTTAAATTGCTGAGAACTATAATAATATTATTTTTAGAGAGCCTATACAGTGATCATTGATGAGGAGTTGCTACCTGCCAGCCATCCCTCCATTTTTTTCTCTCTGTTTGATCTCCGGCCAAAAGTTTTTGTGAAGGGAGTTTTTATCACTTTTTGGATAGAGTTAATCATGAATGTAAGTAATCAATGATTGAGCTAAAAACTTGTTGAATAATGTATGGTATGGTACGATATGTCATTTAAAATGTTTATTTTTTGTAGAAATGTCTGTATCCCTCCTGAGGAAGTGGTTTTATCCACGAAAAGGACATTCATACATGCATGACGTGAATGAGTGATACAGAAAAATCATATTGTAACATTTTGGAATTTTTAATGTTTTGTAAAAGTCGTACATACTGGAATACATGGACTTGGAAGATTCTCCACCAGAGAATGTTTAGGTGAATGTCAGATTCACTGCTTTATAAACACAAAGAGCCTGATTTATTAATGTTCTCCAAGGCTGTAGTGCATACACTTTCAACAGTGAACCTGGATGATCCAGCAAACCTGGAATGGATTTCTTTAAAGTCATTTGCTTTTTGATGAGGTTTTAAATCCTGGACTAGATTCATTACAGGTTTGCTGAATCACCCAGCTTCACTGATAAAATTTTATCCTTTTCAGTCGTGAAGAGCTTTAATAAATCAGACCCACAGAGTCTAATAAATGATGTGTGTGAGCTATTGTGTAAAAATTCCTGTTTCATTTTTTAAAAAAAACTTCTGTTTTGGAGATCACAACAGACAATAGGCAATAGGCAAGAAGATATTTTTCATACTAATGTATTCTATTGGGAGGTGTTTAGACAGTATGTAAATCCATATAAACCAATCAGTAAACATCATATTTTAAAATATAAGAATAAAACAATTGTTCATCGTTGTTCTGTTATTTGTCAATTATTATGTCTAATGTAGTATTATAAATATTAAAACCCAACTGAAGGATAAAATAGATATTGAGTCAAATAGATAAATAAAGCTGGTCAGCCCCCAACTTACCTTTACTCTAAAAAATACGTCTATTTGACTAAAGATGACTAAAAGATGGAAAAAATGAAATGGTTCGAGACTGAAAAAGGATGTAGATAAAACTTGTCATGAAATCTATATGTATAAAATTGGATGTATGTATGTGTGCATGTATGTGTATCTTTGTACAGCGCTGTGCTATATGTCAGAGCTATATTTGGATGTGTGTATGTCATCACTAGAAAATGCATTGAGACATTTCAACCACATTTGCTAAACATATGAACCGGACTCATGTGAGTACACTGCTGATCTTTGTGCAGCGCTGTGCTATATGTCGGAGCTATATTTGGTGATCACTAGGAAACACATGGAGACATTCCAACCAAACTTGCTATGTTCCACCATCACTCGGAAACGCATAGAGTCATTTAAACCAAACTTGCTAAACATATGATACCGCTGATCTTTGTACAGTGCTGTAGTATATGTCAGAGGTATAAAAATGTGGGGGGGGGGGGCATTAGAGTGTCAGCTCCTCTGTACAGAGACTGATGGGTCTAGCTCAGTGTTTCATTGTACAGCACTATGGTATGTCTCAGAGCCATATAATTCTATATATATAAAATTGTATGTATGTATGTCGGTATGTATGTGTGTATGTTCCACCATCACTCGAAAACGCATGGAGACATTCCAACCAACCTGACTGAGACTCATGTGAGTGCACCAGTCATCTTTGTACAGCGCTGTGCTATATGTCAGAGCTATATTTGGATGTATGTATGTATGTATGTGTGTATGTCATCACCCATGTTGTAACGCATGGAGACATTTCAACTAAACTTTCTAGACATATGACGCTGATCTTTGTACAGCACTGTGCTATATGTCAGAAGTATATTTGCATGTATGTATGTGTGTATGTATTGCTCACTCACAGTGTGCCTTTTGCTTATATTTTTACATACTTTTTTTTACTCTTCTACAAATTTCTGGCCTGTAAAAATGCCTTCGAGAAAATGAAAGGCAATTGGCTGAGTGCAATCAAAGGCAAAAAAATGAAACAACACAGTGGACAAGAAAATCACTATAGCTTTGATTCCTTTTCCTGTATAATATAAGATTGCATAAATAAATACCTGGGCATTGGTGGGTAATCTGCTAGTAAATATATTTATTTGTTGTTGTTGGTGACTGTCTAAGGAAATTGCTATTTAGTTGACAATACCTCAAATAAATACTTTTAGGCCCATAAAAAACACAACACTGAACCAACCACTGATGTAAAAGACAATGTTAAATTCCTAGTTTGTTCTGGAGCTGTAACCTACAAACAATTACTACAGGTAGCCCCTGGGTTTATATATGAGATAGGTTTGTTCTTAAGTTGAAATTGTATATAAGTCAGAACAGGTATGATATTTTAATTAATGCAATTAGGACAGGTGTTTGTCTCAACATATTATTAAGTAGCGTAGTGTCAGTAACTGTATAAAAAAATTTCACTGTGAGTTAATCACAAACAAAACAAAAAAAAATCTTCATGGAGCCTAGACAATGATTAACTTCTGGAGCAAGCTGTGCTTTGATATGCAAAAAAGAATCAACTGAAGAGTTTGTCTTGGTCATTAAAGTGTTACAAGGAGCTGCAAAAAGAGCTCACCCCCTCAGATCACCCACAGCCTCACCTGTGTTTAGCAAAAGATTCTTCTGCAGGTTATGCAAACCGCATGTTGGATGTCCTTAACCCAGGGACTACCTGAATTAGTATTTAAAAAAAAATTCACAAATGGCAACTCCATATTTCTCCCATTGAAAGTAAAGTTTTGTGAGTGATGTGATTTCCATATTTATAGATTGTGCACATAAAAAAAGAAAATTTAAGATACTGTAATTTTCCATCACATGAAAATGGATGAGAGATAAAGCTTCTAATAAATGGTGATAGTGAGAAAGGAACAAAGGGGCTTGCCATTTTCTTACTTAAGAACCACTTAGGTTTTTTTTATTAGTTTTAGCTTATATTTTTGGCATTTTATTTCTTCAGTACAGCTTCATATTTAGACTTCCTAAATACAATAACTTCTCAGATATCATCCTGGGGCAATTTTGAAGTATCTGACTCAAAAATCTATGTTTATTTTTTTAGCTTTAAATCAGCTTTTTTTTTTTTAACACAATGTTTCCCAAACCTGGTTCTGTTGAACCCTGGAATTCCTCAAGGGGTTAGTAGGGGTTCTTTGATCCATGAGTAATTTGTGCCTCTCCAGGCAGTAACCACTGAAAGCAATGACCTTTTTGGCTATCTGTACATTCTTCCCACTGGCCAGTAATGTAGGAGGCATTCTTCTCACTGACCCCTGAGCCAATGTACTATAAGCTGGTGATATAGTGATTATAGAAGGGGTTCCCTAAGACCTTAATGCTATTTTTACCTCATGGTAAAAAGATCAGATTTGTTAAACTTGCCCTGACATCAGTAAGATGTAAGCATATGAACAGGGTTGCTTTTTAGCTTAGGCAAACTTAGCAAATACCCAGGGCCTTTGTGGAACCCCACCACCCCCATTGCTTGGCTCCTTTCAAATTTTTTTCTTCCCAGTGCCACCTGCACAAAGCCCCATAAATTGCAGCCATGCCACCCACTGGTGACTTATTATTAGTCTTCCCACAACCAGGTCTGATCTGCCATTGTGGATAGGGGGCAGAAGCACATTGCAAGAGCTCAGCCTCAAAACCTGCCCTCAGAGTAGAGTAAGGGTGGACCACCAGGGGGAAGCGTGACTACAAATAAAAGACATATTATGGTATTGTCAGTGCAGCATTACATTTTCACTTTTTCCCAGGACCCCATTTTACTTAAAACCAGCCCTGGGTATTAGCTAAAGTGTGGTTTGGAGATAAACAGTTGTTCAGTCCAACATTTCACAAGTGTGTACCTTTGTGTACAGTATGGTAGCTGTTCAATACTTTAATTCTCCTCTATTTTTATCTTGTTTGTTGGTAAAATGGTGTAGTGATTCTACTGGTGGAAAATTCCAGTGCAGACTGTAGCAAATAAACACTGCCAATTAACGTATGTTATAGGTACTGAATATGCACATATTAAGGCTAGGAGTAAAAACCAGCAAATACATTTATCAAATTGACAGGCAATGATAAGTTAATTACTTGATAGTACATACTTGTTTCTCAAAAGTGTTTCATTCATCTGTGCATATAGTGAATATTTAGCACATTTAGCCATCATTACTATTCTGAGCATCTGGTATGCAAAAATACGCAACTTGTAGCAAAACTGCTATCACATGGGAAGAGCTTGTACACGTAGCACTTCCAGCCTTATGTGTTTTTCATTAAGGTTTCAAACGCCTGCTAAAATACTTGCAATATTACTTTTTTAATATTGGATAGGTGGGGAGTGGATGAAAGGATAAAATTCCCTGTGGATTTTTGTTTTAACGGCTGTGTCCCTATTCAGGAAATTCTCCTTACTGCCCATATCATTCATGCAAAAAATGTGAACAGAAATTACTTCAACAGGAATGCAGACATAATAAAACAACTTGAGGTGGTAAGCCTTAAACCACACAACCCAAAACACATGCTTTTCCTGAAATTTTAACTTATTGGTATCACTTTTTTTACAGAAAAAAAGGGCCACATGAACTACTTGTTAAAGAGTCTATTTCAACCTACTGTTCAGCATTTGCACCTGGCGATACACTAACTGATCTTCTATAGTTAGCTCTAGGTATTGTATATCTCTGTCTTGTTATTGCAGCTTCAACAACACATACCTTCGAATATAAGAGATATTTGTCAATGGAGAATCATGCTGAAAACACTCAGAATCTAACTTAGGAATCAGGAGATGACTGCCTGATTTCAGTACAATACACTTGGTTTACTGGAGTAAATTCTATAAAAAGTCTATAAATTTAAGAATTTTTAGCATTAAGCTCATGTGGAGCGTGTTTGGAAGGGAGTGGTGTAGAAATGTAATGCACCAATAAGATTATCTGGAGTATGTCACATTCAGCACAATAATCCCAGTACACTCATATATACCCAACACATTTCATATCCACTTCATAGCTAAAATTGTCAGACTGTCAAATATACAGACCATCATGGCCAACGTGGTGCCGAATAATCTACTTATACCTCCACTTTCTAGGTTTTATGTGAAATATAACTATGGGATGTGGAATCTATAGGACATTACTTACAAATGGTGTGTACAAATGGAGTGAGCTGTATGATGATTATTTTTTGTGTCATAGATGAAACTTTTGATCTGCAGATATGTACAACACCCATAAAGCTTTATACTGTAGATATTACTTTTTTCAATATATTATAGCAATATACAATAAAATAACTATAGAAGCTAAATCCCAGCTGTCATAATCTTTGCAGAAGGTCTTGGACATTTACAAGTGAGTGGGGTTAGAAAAAGTATCTTATGTTTAATTATGCTAATAAGAGAAGGTTCATTATCAGAACAACATGGGATTATATTATTGCTTGCATTCTCTAACATTGCTGAAGGTCATTGTGCACAAAACTGAAATCACGTAACATTTTATTCAGCAGAATGACAGCCGAAATCATCAAAAAAAATATGTTTATGGTAAAAAAAGCTATTAAACCTGCTATGGAATTGAATTATTGAACAAGTTTATTGCATCTTTAAAACAGTTCTTTAATTAAACATTAAAAAAACTGCAAACAGTTTTACATGAAATGGAGAAAGAACACTTACTTTTCCATCTACCTACACTGCCAGAATTCTTTATTAACCACCTGGGCGTTACACTGATGTCTGGATTTCTGTACCAAAAGCGTTACAGGTTTTCATGAAATTTTTTTTTTAAATTGTAGACCTGTAACTTACAGAAATATGTCCGAACAAGGGTCTAGTAGATATCATGAATATAAAAATCAATACAAAGTTATTTGAATTTCCCGCCCCGCCTCCCGCACCGACGCATGCAGCGACGTCACCGGGAAACCCCGGACATCGTCACTGCACTCGCTGGGAGAAGACTGAAGAGGACGGACGTGTCTGGAGGAGCTGCGGGGACCGGGTAAGTATATTCTTACAGTTGTAATCCGATTGTCATACATTGTAATATTGCAATATAACGCTTGTTTAACCACCCGAGAAAAGTTCGGGTTTAACACTTTTTGCAAGTGTTTTTACCCCGAACCAAGGTCAGGTTAAACGGCCAGGTGGTTAATAATAATAATGATAATAATATTATCATTAAAAATAAAATTGATTTATATAGCATTAACATACTGTATTAAGCAGCGCTATATGTAAGGGTTGCAAATCACAGACAAATACAGACAGTGACACAGGAGGAGAGAACCCTGCCCGGAAGAGCTTACAGTCTAGGAGGTGGGGGAAGCAACACACAATAGAATGGGAGATATAAAGTGGTGGGAAGTAGTGATGGTTTTGAAAGACATTAGAGCATGGGTAGGCAGGTTTGATAAAATGGTTTTTGAGTGCTCTTTTAAATGAGAAGAAAGTAGGAGCAAGCCAAATAGGACGAGGAAGACTATTGCAGAGATTTGGGGCAACTCTAGACAAGTCTTGGAGCCATGCGTGTGATGAGGTTATGAGGGAGGAAGTCATTAGTAGGTCATTGGAAGAGCGAAGATAGCAGCTGGGGGGTATTTTTTTCACCAGATCAGAAAGGTAACTGGGACAAGAACTGTGGTGAGATTTGAAGGCAAAGCACAGAAGCTTGATTTAGATTCTAAGGTGAAATGAAAGCCAATGAAGAGAACTACAAAGAGATACAGCAAAAGAAGAGTGGTGGGAAGGGATGAGCAAGCAAGATTTTTAAATTCGATCTCGCAGCGAATCGGGCCTTTCTCACTTACCGAACATGTAAGCGAGAACAGCCTTGTAACTCGCCATGAGCTCCTGTTCTCGCTGAACTAATGAGGCGGTGGTAATGCCAAAAATTTTTGGCGGGAATTGCAACTGGGAACAAATTATTTGCTCCCAGGATGCACAGCAAGGCTCAGCAGCCAATCAGGAGAAATCAGAGCACAGGCATATATATACAGGGAAGGAGAGGATAGACACAGGGAGAGACTTGTAGTGTGACAAGAACAGTGTAGGAGCCTTCTTAGTTCATTGTTAGTTGCATAGTTCAGTGTTTTATAGGGCATTTTCTTTTACATGAGCTACTAGCTAGTCAGTTTTGTTACATTGTCAGCAGTCAGTACATTTAGTGCAAGTTATATTGTGTGTATTACACTCTTAGGTGCTGTTTACTGACTGCACATGCACTGAAGGTACAATTGAGGTCGCTGCTACTTGTAGTGCCACTCATAGCTAGTCAGTTTTCTTAAATTGTCAGCAGTCAGCACATTTTGTGTAAGTTATATTGTGTATTAGTAAAGACACTGTTAGTCATCATTTTTTCACACTGTATATTCACTAAAGCTAAATAAAAACAATTGCAGTTCCTATTTATCAAAGAAGACCATTTGGTACAGTTAAATTGCTGGCCTACTGTATAAGAAATACAGATATTTCAGTGTTTGATTCCTGTTCCTATTTACCAAAGAAGACCGTTTGGTACAGTTAAATTTCTGACTTACTGTAAAATAAATAACGATATTTCAGTGTTTGATACCTTTTCCTATTTACCAAAGAAGACTGTTTGGTACAGTTAAATTTCCGGCCTACTGTAAAATAAATACAGATATTTCAGTGTTTGATTCCTGTTTCTATTTACCAAAGAAGACTGTTTGGTACAGTTAAATTTCTGGTCTACTGTAAAATAAATACCAATATTTCAGTGTTTGATAGCTTTTCCTATTTACCAAAGAAGACTGTTTGGTACAGTTAAATTTCTGGCCTACTGTAAAATAATTACATATATTTTAGTGTATGATACCTGTTCCTATTTACCAAAGAAGACTGTTTGGTACAGTTAAATTTCTGGCCTACTGTAAAATAAATACAGATATTTCAGTGTTTGCTACCCGTTCCTATTTACCAATGAAGACCCTTTGGTACAGTGAAATTTCTGGCCCACTTTAAAATAAATACAGATAATTTTTTTTCGAACTACATTAGCAATTTATTTGGAAATGGACAAATGTACAGTATTTTGTCAAAATGGCCAATATTTGAAACCGTTGTAATAAACAAACCAAAGTAGCTATAATGTTTACAATGATACATTTTAACAAACAATGCTGAAACCCAAAAAAAGGAGTACAGACACATTGAGTTGTCCTGTGCTAAATTTCCCCCCCATATAAATGTACTAAAAAAAAAAACAACAAATAAACTCTAGCCAGGACTTTCTGAAGTATTTAAGCAGACATACAACTGTATCATTATGAGAGTAGTTCTCTTCTTTTCAAAGGTAATTATTTGTTATGAATCCTACCAGTAAGCTAATACATGAAAGATTATATTATAATATTATATTGTTCTGTGGTTCTCAAAACAAAGAGGAGAAAGTGTGCATGGGCTAAGGCGTCTCCTAGCACCAATCTTTTGACCCATTTAGAGATCATTGCTTTGTTTTCTCTTATCTCACAAGGAATCCATGGCTGGTGACATCATATTCTTTTAAAGCCTTTTCTCTTCTCTTTTGCTGTAGGACACAAAACTGCTGAAGTTCTTTGGGGAGCTCAGAGCATAAGTTCTCAGTCACAGCTAAACCATCTGCTTTTGCTAGGCGAGGAGCATTAAGATAGCTGTCAACTAACAATGTAAAGTCAGCGAGCATGCCATCCAACAAAGCTTGACGCATATCTAGGAAGTGCGATACTTCCGGATCCAACACTTTCAGCAAAGTAGCAGACAATGGACTCGTCGGAACACATATTAGGATTTTGCTCCATCCTTGTTTTTTTTGATATTCAAAAAATGTACTTATACAGAGGGCATATTTAGATACGAGTCAAACATTCCTTCACAGTAGATGTTCAATGAGAACAAAAAAACACCAGTCTCCATGGAAAACAAGTACACATCACCCACCTGTGTATTAAAAACATTATTCAAAAACACACCATATTGGTGGGACAAAATATCTCCTAGCCAACGACAGTCGTAGGTGACCTTTAAGATACCTTTGTCTTTAAGCACCACTTGGAGACCTTTCTTAAATACCACTGGTCCCATGGTGAGGCTTTCAAAGAGGTAAACATGATTTCTTGTGCCCACCTTCTGCCAGCACAGTTTCCCATAGTGACATATGTTCAGGCCAGAAGCTCCCAGGCTCAATACCTTTTGGTGCAGGAGATGCAGAATCTTTCTATTGTTGTCTCTCAACCTCTTGGCCTCCTGAGTCCCCTACTGGTTCCACATTTAGAAAATTTTGCCCAATTAACAGCCTTGCTCCTTGCACAGCTTCACCAATCTTCAAATCCTTTACTTAAATCAGGGGAACAGTCTGATCTGCATGAACATCAAGAAAACTCCTCGAAATCTTCCATGAATGGTTGTAATTTTGATAGTCTTCCCAAAAATACAGCTCAGAAAACATTCACCAAAAGTGGACTCCATACAGAAATGGTAATAAAAATGAATGCAAATAAATGTCAGCCTTCTGCAGCTTCTGCTGTGCGAGTTAGGCGGGATTGCAAACATCGGGGAGCCCCAATACAGATATTTTATTGTTTGATACCTGTTCCTATTTACCAAAAAAGACCGTTTGGTACAATGAAATTTCTGTCCTGCTATAAAAAAATACAGATACTTTAGTGTTTGATACCTGTTCCTAATTACCAAAGAAGACCATTTGGTACAGTTAAGTTTCTGATGATGGACTACACCCAGCTCTAGATGCCATTTACCAATGCGGTCCCCGCTCCTTTTCAGGGCCTACCGCCTCCTGCTGCTGCCTGTCAGTACTCTATTCACTATAATTGTATTACACACTTCTGGATGGCATTGATGATGCACTACACCCAGCTCTCCATGACACTTAGCAATGCGGTCTCCCAGGTGATAGCTGACCAGACGCCACACACTGCTACTGCTCTCATTGACCCACGCTCCGTCTCTGGTCCTCCATCCTTTTGCCTAATGTCACCGCTCTACTTTTTCACAACTTCTTGGGTGGCATTCCTAACACATGTCATGCAGGTCATGATGCCAGCTAGCAATGCAGTCTCCTGCTGTTTTGATGGCAGAGACTGCTGCTAGTGGGTTGAGTTCACACGTAGCACCACCCTTTCACAGTGTCCTAATGTTTATGCTGCCTTTTGTACGCTGTCCCTTGTTGCCACTGTTCTCCTACACATACCTAGCAAACTTGGTGGTTCTAACATGTATAGAGGCTTTGCTAATAATGTTTAAAGTCCTCCCATTGACTTTAAAAGAATTTGCTAAATCGGTTCGCCGAAATTTCGCGGACCCATCGGAAGTTTGAGGAAATTTTTGCGAGACTGCCAAAGGCCTTCTCGCTCATCCCTAGTGGTGGGAAGGATGGATGAGTCTGGGTGCAGCATTCATATTAAAATGTAGAGGAGAGAATTGGGTTAGCAGAATACCAGAGAGGAGGAGGTTACAGTAGTCCAGACAAGAGATGAAGAGAGCGTGTACACAGAGTTTGGTGGTCTCTGGGGACAGGTAGGGATGGATTTTGGAGATGTTGTGTAAATAAAAGTGACAGGACCTGGAAATGTTCTGAATATGGGGGACAAATGAGAGGGCAGAGTCAAAGGTGATGCCAAGACAACGTGCCTGAGGGGAGGAACGAATAAAAGTGTTCTTATTCAGTAGGGAATCTGGTAAAATTTGAGAGCATTCCCATCTCTAGAGTCGGGTCATGTGATGTGATGCTATACAGTTTGGAGCAAATCGAAAAGATCTCCTTCCAGAATGGCTGTCAGAGGGGGAGAACCGTCAGATATGTAAATAGGATCCCTCTCCTGTGCCACATCTCCAGCATGTGTTGGGTGCCAAAGGGTACATACAGTGGGGAAAGAATTTTTGGACTCTTTTCATGCGTATAACCATACACAGAGAACTTGTGTGTAAGTTCAAAGGCAGTTTGCCAATCTGACTCCTCCACCTCCCGTTCCAGATCTTTGTGGTATGCAGAAATACACCTCGGTATGTTCTTGTCACAGGATCCAATAAGCAATTTGTACAATACGGAGACTAAATGTGTAGGAGGTTCAGAGAGGGTGCAGAGATGCTCAAAGTCTGTCAACAGCCCACAGCCTTCATTTTGTGTAGACTGTGACCAGTGTAAAAGATTTATCACCCTAACAGTGTTATATCGTATCTCTCTTCCTGGCATAAAACTGACCTGATTTAGGCCGATTAGATGTGCCAAGGATGAGAGGATACGATTAGCTAGTAAATTTGAGTAGCAGCTTTTAATTCTCTGAGTGCCCTTCCCAAAAATCTCCCACTTTTATTCACACTCTCATAGTACAATTTAGTGCAGAAAAATAATATATGTTTAGTCTTGCTGTCCAACATTTGTTTAAGTTCCTGTCCAACTTGTGTTAAGGAAGCACAATCTGATGAACTCCCCTCTTAATGTGCTTTCCCAAATATGTACTGAGGCTATACCTTTGCCTGAGTTTTCAGAGAAATAGAGCTACAATTGGCGTTCACGGGTTTGTTGACGAGTGGGGATGTCGCTAAATGGGGTTTAATCTCCAGTTCCACGCTCTGGGGTAGGCTTAGGTCATTGTAAGATATAGTGGGGCGTGGTCTGAGTGGACTCGAACCCCCTGAGTTTCATTTTCCTTAATACGTGGTAAGCGATTGAAGAATTCCAAGTGAAAGTGTCTGACGTAGGGTTCATTGGTACTTTAATTATTATCCCATTCTGCAAAATCTTTTAGTGAGAATATGACTGTTCCAAGAATGAGCATTCTAATGAGTGCCAGCAATCGATTCGAATCTGGCTATTGCCTCATCCCTCAATAACTGCCCTCCACAATCACTGCTTCCTTTAGCCTGGAGGATAGGGACGTGATATCCAGTTTAAGGTCAGAGATGGTCTGAGTAAATGTATGTTTAGTGTCTGCAGCCATGGCATACAGACCTGCTACTGTCAGGGGTCTAGTGGAAGAGGATTGCTGCCTACCTGACAAGCACTGGAGTCCTCGTCACCCCTATGGGCGGCATTTTGGGAGACGCCACTGGCTTCATAAGATTTGGCCTGGAAACACAGAATAAATCCCTTACCCGGCGGGTTTGATTGCTCGGATTTGTGAGTATGGGTCCCCCCGCCAGTGTCCCATTTATGTTTTTGCCCATATTCACACTGTGGTGATCTGCAAGAAGCTGTTGAGTTAGTAAAAGACTGAATCAAGAGGCGGCTTTTCAACTCGCGCGCCAAGCCATGCCACAATAAAAAAAGATTAACAAATGAATTATATGTAGTGAACATTGGGTTTAGTGTTGCGGTTTACTTTAAAAAACAAATTGGTTGAGAGTCCCAGATTTGGATGAACCTACACTGTAAAATGTTGAAAAAAGGTGAGGGTGGAACTAAATTACATCTTGTGTTCTCTAAAATATTGAATTGACCTTGTTGATTATGTGTTTATGGTATATGATCTATGTCAATAAAATCCCCCAAATCTCTTCAATCTTTTTCATATTATATGGTTATTGAATAGGGATGTGGCATATGTATCCACATAGAGATATCCCATGTTTTGAGGAAATACTCTAAACATTGCTCAATATGCTTAAGTTTATTGTACCCAATTTAATAAATCTCGATCAAGTTGGCTTCAGAATGAGACATTGGTTGTAGGCCTCACCCTACAAACTGTGTGATCCCTCTACATTCATGTGGTATGCTTCTGTCTTTAATATGTTGGAATTTTTCATATTGTTTTACACCTATTCTATATTATTTTATTAACTAAACATATTTTTTTATTCGGGGATGGGGGGGGGGGTAATCTATCTATTTTATCTAATTTTACTTTCTCCTAATATTAGATTATTTTTATTTAAATCTTATTTTACATTAAAAAACTTTATCTATATTTGTCCTAATCCTTTTTGAAAAACTCTTGACTTAACTTTTTTTGGTTTATTTTCTTTTTGTTTGGGGGAGGTTGGCAATCTATTTGTTTTATCCCAAATTATCTTAATCTCATGTTTATTTCATGTTATTCTTATTTTATGTTAAAATAACTATTTATCTTAATCCTGCTTGACTTAATCTTACATATGGAAGGCTTCTACGGGTACATGCACATATATCCTTATGGGAAGGATGCTGTTTATATGAATACTTTTTTGTGACTGGGTATTTTAAAGAATTTAAGGCTAACGTTTCTTTCTAGTATTTTTTTATATATATATGTATACATATTTTATATGTATTTATTTTAATTTGCCCAAATAAAAACTGTGGAGTCCTTCCTACTTTTAAAATTGAACCCCACTTTTCAAGAGTATTCCCTCTCCCAGTCATTAAAGTCCCAGGGGACCTGTCTTGCCATAGAAGGAAAAGGACTAAAGTTTGAAGCAACCTCCCAAAATACCATTAGCTCAGCCCAGCTAAACATGTGTTTAGCCAATCTGGCCAGCCTGTTGGATTGGCTGCACATAGGTAAACAAACAGCAGCCTGACAATTTGGGCAAAGATGTTCTTGCTAAACAAAATGAAGTTGTGGGAGTCTGTGGGTCAAAAGCTTTTTGGATTTTAGAATCTCCCTTTATTAGGAGAAACCTCAGATGTTTTCCCCTTCAGAAATGAGTATAGGGGTACCCCTTACTAATTCCCTAAAAGATTTAAGGCAGCCCTAGAATTAAACAGACACCACTCCATTATAACTAATAAAACACTCATTACCTCTGCAAGGTCCCGCAATGCTCTGATATGAAGATCGATCCAGCAGCTGTTGTCCCCATTGCAAAATAATTCCTTACCCAACGATTCTTTCCTATTAGGGTGATGTCATTGGCCCTGTGAAAATAAATGATACCACTTATTAGGGTTATTGTTAAAGGAAATTTAAATAAATGAAATAAAGCACATACCTGATTGCATTGATTGTTGGCAAAGGAACCAGCCATTCAAAGTGTCTATACAGATGCCATTTAGATGGGTATTATCAGTTGAAAGTCTATTAAAATATCTCCATCTTCATCTGAATGGATCAAAATCAATGGATGTGGATCCACGAGTTCTGCAGAAGAAAAAAAAGAAAATTCTCTTTGTAGTTGCATACCTCCAATGCCAGTATCCTGCACAAAAATGATAACCATGGTTAGATGAATAATTCCTGTAGAAAATTAAAACAAATAAATAATTCGCTGTTTAGAAAAAAGACCAATAAGAATAATGTTACATACCTCAGCTATATGAGCAATAGCTGCCCTGCAGAGAGGACAGCTAGTTCTTTCTTCTGTCCAGTTCTGGATGCAAACGTACCGTATTTTTCGCCGTATAAGACACTCCGGAATAGAGGACGCACTCAATTTTAAAGGAGGAAAATCTAGAAAAAAAGATTCTGAAAGATTATTCCCCTTCTGATCACTCATGTGCCATTCAAATTCCCCTTCTGATCACTCATGTGCCATTCAAATTCCCCTTCTGATCACTCATGTGCCATTCAAATTCCCCTTCTGATCACGCCAGGAGGAGAGGAGAGAAGAGGAGAAGCACGCAGGATCGCGGTATCGGGTGAGTATGTTATTTTAATTATTTTTAAAAACTGTGTTCGCCGTATAAGACGCACCCACTTTCCCCCCCAGTTTTGGGGAAGAAAAAGTGCGTCTTATACGGTGAAAAATACGGTAGTTGAATTTGTATGCTCAGGCTGGTAAAACAACCTCTTCTTCCTCTCCATACTCTTCCAAGCAGATGCTTCAGCTTGGTGGAGTGTCAGTCTGCTGGTCATTGGCCAAGGGTTGGTGATCGGACGTCCTCTTCTTCTGGGTGTTTGTGGCAGCGGATATTCTGATATTCCGCCTTCAAATGTAACTCTGGATCTGGTCCTATGAGCTACTGGAGAATGATGGCCTGCAATGATAAATATGTATGGTTAGTATTTCTGAATGGGAGATGATTTCCCCAACCAATCCTTACAGCTAGCTACAGCTTATTCTATCATTTTTGCCTTACCTGATGAGCCTTCCTCTTCATGTAAGGGCATTTCCCAGATGTTGGGCCAGGAGCGGCCTCTGACAATCCTTGTTGCTATCCAGATGGTATCAGATGCTTCTGTAGGTGATTCAACACAACACAAGTAGAAAACTGCAATCCACAGAAATTCTCAGTCAAAATGCCTTAGAGTTGCTTCTAGAGTGTCTCTTCTATAGCAAGTAATGAAAAGCCACAACATCAGTGTAGGTGCACCAACTGTAGACTGTGACATCACATCTAACTGACCAATGGCCAGTTATCATAACTGACATTTTTAAAAAATGGCAGGTATTTGTTATGTCCATTTAGCAGCCTGTCTGTCCAATACATTACAATCCAGTAAGAATGTGTGCCCTCCCATCCAACTATATACAACGATAAATGAACTGACAGACCAATGGCCTTATCCAACATTTTTTTTTCAATTCAAAAAGCTTTATTTAGAAACAAGTCATTTATAAAAAATTATGGTTATTTTGTGTGTCAAAGATGTCATTGAGATCAGCCTGTATGCACAAGGCCCTACAGTCCTACCCATTAAAGGCCCTCAGTGGCTAAAATAAAAGTTAAATTAGGTGTTTTAATGCTTTGTGAAATATTTACCAATGTTTTTTTGAAAGCGAAGCTTGCTTTTTTAAAGTCTAGCAGAGATTTGGCAGACATAAATGACCTGATGTACTAGGACTCTCAAAGACTGGAGGGAATATACTATCATGGGAAAACCTGTGTGATTCAGCAAATCTGTGAAGGATTTGGTCAATGATTGAAAACATTTGCCAAATAATAGGAAACTATTTTAAGAAATCCATTTCATCATAATGCAATGTTACTGCAATCTCAAAACTGAACCAAATGGAATCTTTAAAAATAACTTGTACCAATATGTTTGTTAAATAAACATCCTTACATCCATGTGTTAGCTTTGCAATTTGATCCAATGGTATTGAGGCCTTTTAGGAGTTACCTGAAACTGGTCACCATTTAGTTGGGTGTTAATAAACTGAGAAATAATATAGTAAGGGTGCTTAGCCTTGTGTTTGGTGTTATTAGTGGAGTTACAAAATTACAATTACAAAGTTACAAATATTATGGAGTTACAAAATTTGAACAGAAGGTAATATTTAACCTGATACAACATAATTTCTAAGAAACATTCAGAACCAATTTTATTTAACCATGGTTGCGAGATCAATTTTAAATTTCACACACGTTCCCCTTCCCCTTTTACCTAATTATGGGAACACTCGTGTTGGGGAACCTAGCCGTATAGATTAAATAACTATCCGTGTATCATTGTCTAACAGGCCACTCTACAAGTGAACCATGTGTTATGTTCAAATGCAGGGGGAAAAGCACTTCCTGGTTTTTACTGGTAATATTGCTATATATGATTCCTATACCTCAAAGAATCTGTTAACCCATGTTTATTTGATTAGTGACGCTTCTAACCAATCTATATTGAATACAAATCTTAATTTCTCTTTGAACAGGCCTAGAGTAGGTGGTTCTGAACATATCCATTTGTGTAGAATTGTTTGCTTTGCTAATCAGAAGTTTGCTGCAACCCTGTTCAATACATGCCCCATGTAATGTTAATGTCTCAAACAGTATACATGCTGAAATCAGTGTAAAATGGTTCACTAAATTTTGTAGAGTGTAGGAACCTACCAATTTTTGGGCAGCTCCAAAACATGGTACAGGTTGGCCACCTTAGCCTCACATTTAGTACAACATGGGGAGGCACTCATTTGAAATGATCTATGTGAGGATATATAAGCCCAGTGATATAATTTATGTCAGTTCCCTTTACATGGTGGATGAAAGCACTTTCCAAGCTTTTCTGAAATCTACCAAAGTATCGGATGGCATTCTGTTTGGGAAAGATTCGCTTCACCTGCTTATGTCTGTCCTCCTTACTTCATAGTTAGAGTCAATTTCATATCTAGTATATACGTCCACTTTTGCAAGTTTTTAACGGGTTAGGGCTTGCGTATGGTTTGTCAAGCAGGTTGTGCCACCTTCCCAGGTAGAGGATGAAAAAATTAGACCATTTCTGCAGCTATTCTTAAACTGGTTACATAGTGGTGTCACATTTAAATAGTGCATTTCAGATAAATTTTTTGGGATCATACCAATTTTCGATTTGTCTTTACACCAGATAAATGGGTATTGATGGCTCCAGCGAGGTCTGATCTATTTAGAAAGAGGGCCTTCAATTTGTCCAGATTGGTGAAACACCCAGTAATATTGTTTCAGTAGCATTTTTATTGCTGGGAGACTGCGTTTAGGTTTATCTATGTATAGCATTGTGTCATCTGTGAACGTGATAACTTTAACCCTTCGATTTCCTATGAGGATACCTTCAAAATCAGGCGTATACTCTAACAATCTTAGTAGTGGGTCTAGTACCAAATTGAAAAGTATTGGGGATAGCAGACAACCCTAGCGGGTTCCTCTAGTCGTTTCTTTTGGTTCCAATAGGGTCCTATTACAGAAAAGCCTTGTGATGGGGTTTTTACATATGCACTGTATATAAGATGTGAAGAGCTGGTCGAAAGGACTGTGGGAAGAAATGGCATTTAGGAGCGGCCATTCTTCCCAGTCGAAAGCTTTTTGTGCATCTAGTCTTAATAACATAGCTTTCTGAGGGGTAGATTTAGTGGCTGCCATAACAGCTGCTATTGCTGTTCGGAAGTTGATTGTAGAATGGTGACCCTCTTACAAATCCCAGTTGTGAGATAGTTAACAATGATAGTAGAAATTGTTGTAACCTGTTCACCATTAGATTGGCCATTATCTTGTAGGCACAGTTTTAACAAAGATTAACAAAGCTTTCATGAAGTTACCAGAGAAGGGTCTCTGCCTTCCTTGATAATCAATATTGTGTGGGCTTCAGTGAAATCTGGAAAAAGTACGTAGTGGGTTAGTATGGCATTGTATACTTCCGGGGGCAAAGGATCACTTGAATCCACCATTATTTATAAAATTTTGCCAAAAATCCGTCAGGGCCTGGCGTTTCATGATTCGCCAAAATACTGATCGTTTACCTGACCTTCGTTGTTATTTGGCGATTGAGTTAGGCTCTCTGATTAGCTTTCCCTAAAAAAAATATTCAAAATGGAATGGTTGAATGGGGCAGCAGTATATATTGTTGGTTGTAAGATCTTTTGTATAGATCTGGTGGCTGTATGATGTGTTGGGGCAAGGGGGTCTTTTATGCAGTATATGTGGCGTTTGGGGCCCTTGGGTTTTGTGAGTTTCTCTAATAGAAAGCCCACTTTGTTTCCCTGCCTATAGAACTTATTCTTTTAGAAATGGGTGTGTGTTTCAGATTTGGATGTTACATGAGATTTAAAATTGACCACCGCCACGTGCCAATTTCTTTTTGTTTGGATGGTACCTTTTTATAAGTAATCCCTGTAGGTTTTTTGGATCGTGCCGCTCATTTTTTTGAGCCAAATATTCTTTCTTCTTGTGACCTGTGTATTCCATAATGTAATCCCTCATCACAGCTTTGAGGGTGTGCCAGAGCAAAATTGGTGAATCCCACTTTTTCACATTGTCATCCAAACTATTGGCCCACTGTTACTTCACAAAATTGCAAAAAGTCTCTAATTTCGCCAGGTATGCCGGGATCCTCTAAATATAAGTTCTGCCAATAGACTGTGGCAAGTCCAATGTAAGTAGTATTGGGGCATGATCCAACAAAGTAAATACTGCTATGGAGGCCTCTGACACCAGCGAAAAAAGAGACTCATCCATACATATATAATCTATTTTTTGTGACTGAGCTCTGGAGTAACAGGTATAGTCTCGCGTTGTGGAGTTAGAAATCCTCCACACATCTACCAGCGAGGTTTGAGATAACAATTGTTTTAAATCTGCTGTAGGAGAAGATGCTGTTTTTGCCGCCAGATTTAAACGGTCTAACAACGTGTCCAATGTCCCATTCAGGTCCCCTTGCCAGTATTAATTTGATATTGGTTTTCAAGGTATTTTGTGGTCAGCATAGCGTGATCCTGGGATTAGCTGCCATTGGGTACATATGTTAAACCTATTGTGTATAGTATACCTGCCACTTTACTGACCACTACAACATACCTGCCTTCTTCATCTAGCTCCACTAATATAATCTTGCAAGGCATATTCTTATGAATTATGATAGCCACCCCCTCTCTTCTTCCTGTATGTTGCCCCAAAAACCTCTCCTATCCAGGAATAAAGCCAGAAAATCTATAGGAGCTGGGGCAAGATCTGTGGGTAAACTGTGTCCCCGAGTACAGCTGCGTACACACTTGCAACTTGCACTTTCCAACGACAAGGGACTACCCGATGCATGAACGGTGCGGTACATACAGCACCGTTCATGCTCTATGGAGAGGGGAGGGGGAGAGCGACGGAGCGGCACCCTGCTGCGCGCTCTCCCTCTTCCCTTTCATTAGGATCGGTCGTCGTCCATCGTCCGTGGATCCGGCAGGTTGGTCGTTCGGACGATGGACGACACCGACTGTACACACGGCAGATTTTCGCCCGATATTTGGCCGATGCCGATTATCGGGCGATAAAAATCTGCCGTGTGTACGTAGCTTTAGCTGCAACAACCTAATGTATATAATGTCTATGTTGTTCCTTCACAATCCTAATCCCTAAGAACCATTGTATTGTTTCCCATAGAAAAAACATTTGCCTACAATTTTTTTTTTTCTATAAATTCTCGCTACCCTAAACCTGATAACCCAGGTTGTACGGTGGGGCTCCAACTTGCTATATTTGTCAATATTAAAAAACCTATGCAATCCAAACTCTGAATTGCTTTGAGCTTTCTCATAAGTGCAACTTGAAAAGTTGTTTCATTAGTTTCAAACCTCACCCAGCATGGGCATCTCTGTATTATAAAGAACCTGTTTAAACCAAACATTATGTTCAAGTAAACCACCATATAACCTTATACAGAGAAAAGGATATTGTGCTTTGTGGCTCAGGTCATTTGTGTGTCCTGAGCCTTGATCTGAAAGAAGTGCCTTGCTGCTTGTGGAACTTCAAATATTTGATATGAGTCCCCATTTCCCCATCTCAAATAAGTATTTTTAAATGATTAAACTTACAAACATTCATAAAACCCACAAATGTTTTTAACAAAGAAAAAGTTATATAAAAACATTTCCACAGAAATAACATATACTTATATATCTACATATCTCCACCATGAACATAAATTCCTTATTTCCCACTCCTCCTTTTATTTCATCTTCATCAGGCGGGTGAGATGAAAGAAACTAGGGTTCTGTAAACATAAATCTGAATCATGTTTGAGTTTGACTCACACAGTTGTCCTTTTTTTCCACCATGCTGTTCTTTGGCTGAACAGCCTACTTCATACACAATTCTCTCTACAGCTTTTGTGCCACCCTCTTACCTGTTACACAAATCCCTCAACAGTTTTTGTCCCACCTACCAACCTGATGCACAAACCCCTCCACAGTTCTTGTCCTACCTACCTAATACACAAATCCCTCCATAACTCTTTTCTCACCTACCTACCTGATACACAAATCTGTCCTCAACTCTTGTCCCACTTACCTATCTCATACACAGATCCCTCCACAGTTCTTGTCCCACCTACCTACTTCATAAACAACTCTCCCCACAGCTCTTCTCCCACCTACCTACCTAATACACAAATCCATTCACAATTCTTGTCTCACCTACCTACTTCTTAAATTATTCCTCCACAGTATTTGTCCCATGTACCTACCTGATCTACAAATCCCTTGACAGCTCTTGTTCCACTTACCTACCTCATACACAAGTCACCCCTCAGCTCTTGTCCCACCTACCTACCTGATACACAAATCACTCCGCAGCTTTTCTCCCACCTACCTACCTACAGTACCTTATTATCAGCACACTTGCATGTACAGTTTACTCTTGGTGACCCTGCAAAGTCTCATAAATTCCTGGCAAACTTGCTAGCGAAGTCCACCCAATGCAGCTTTCCGTGATGGTGTATCAATGATGCTGCACTGTTTCTGAATTCAGAACAGAGTTACCACTCATTCTGCTTCTACAGTTTGATGACTACATGTCACAGGAGCTTTAGTTTAGTATGTTTCATGTTGATATTTTACCCTATGATAACCAGGTACCATTTGGTTTTAGAGATATCTCCAGGAAAGGAGGTGCCAAGTGTTGCCTCGCCATCCCTGCTGTCTTCACTGCTTGGTTGCCATTTTTTGTTGGGGAAGTCCCATATTCATTGCTAATCATCTTTATCCCAGTAAGACATTTCCACCATCTCTTTTTGTGTGGTATAATAGTGTTTAATAAATATTGCATTTGTATTTTTTGGTATTTGCAAATCTATTTTTGTGTTATTCTCTGATTAAAACTTGCTAAATTGTAGGTCTCTTTTTCTGAAAGAAGCAGACTAGTATCCATGAAGTGCGTCAAAAATGATATATTGAGACAAAAACAGGATGAAGTTTCATTTATTAAAATATTAGCTCCCTCTCTCTCTTTGTGTGGGAGTGTGTGGTCCAAATAAGGATTCATAAAAAGAAAGGAAGGTTTTTGTTTACATTTTGAGGCTTGTGCATTACAAAGTAATTGTACTTTTCTTTAGCTATACATAAACAATATAATGCCTAGACTTATGGGGAAGAACATTTTTGGGTGGACAGCGTTGTCCTCAAAACAAGAAAAAAAACAGCAAAGTAATGCACTTTTAAATTGTTTGTTTTTTAGAAAGCAAAGTCGGTAAAAATGAATCTGAAAGCGCTGCTGTATTACAAGCACAGCATTCCTTGTTAGGCATTTCTGTTACAAATTCAAATAACATGCTATTTAAATTTACAATTGGCAATTACATTTGTGGAATTCACTAGAATGAAACAAATACCACTAAGAACTAGGAATATTTTACGGCTGTATAATTCTTTGGAAGGCTGCTTGCTGTTACTGTTTGCTTTTCCGTGTAAAGTGTAGAATTGTAGATGTGTAAAAAACAGCTGCACAATATACCATTAGGATGCTAATCTTATTTTCATGCTGCAGTATTCTAAAAATAGAATGTATTGTATGATAATTCTAAATGATTCTAGGGTGTGTTTACATCTAAAATGCAGCAAACATGGAGCATAGCCCACACTATGCATTATTGATAAACTGACATTTTAAAGATGCCTTTTACAGTTTTTCTTCTATATAATACAGCACTTTCTATGTAATGGTTAAATTCAAACTCAACACCTAGCTTTGAAAGAAAAGGAAGAATAGGATAAGAACATGCTAAGCTCTTTAGAGAGGTTTAAGTAATATTGGTTTCCTTGAATGTTGTCTGTTTCGGTTTTGTAATTCATCCTAAGAAAATCTTCTGTTATCAAACATCTTTAAAAGAGAAATTATGGAATCTGTGTTCAAAGTAAAAAATAATCTTTCATTAATACTGCAGTCAGAGTTTAAAGTGGAATTTCAATGTGCCTGTCTCTCCAACATTTTGTTCATAAAAAAATGTTAGCTGTGCGATTCTCTCCCTTGCTCCTTGTACATAACACAAGGAAAAATATCAATAAAGTTATCCTGAACCTAAAGGGACCCTATGCTCATCTTTTTACCTTTTCAGCTGGTCCTCAAAACCCTGATTCACTGCCAGAGACTGGAAAAATAACCTAGGACCACCAGGAATGTATAGCTTGCGACAATCCCTGCTTCAACAATTTCCTGCCCGGTGGCCAATTGTCGGTGCCAATTTTCTGATCTATGATCAGCTATCTGATAAAGAAAGCCTGTATATTTAACATATTTAGGAAATGAAAGGCTGTGATTAAACACTTTTTTGATAAAATTGAATAATTCCAAAATAAATAAATTCTTTTAATTGATAACTTGATTCACCTGTAAAAAATAAATGATTTTTAAGTGAAATATCCACTCTCTGTAGAATAAAATATGTGAGTTCTGTGCATGTTGTTACACAGTTGTGACATTGGATGGTTCCCAATTTTTTGTCAAAAGAAAATGTATCGCATCCCGATGCATTTCGCCTCTTTAGGCTTCCCCAGGGTACTTGACAGAGAAATTTTGTTCAGTGGCTGCATACAAGCATATTACATATACACAGTGTTATGTGCCAGGTAAGACAGTACAATATGTCAGAAAATGGACAAAAATCATAAATCGTGGTGACAGACATATTACATAATCATAATACATCCATAATGATTAGTTGAGCAGCATATAGGTTGTTTTTATGATCAGTGACATTTATAGTACAAGAAGTATCTATGCATTGATCAGGGTCAGAGGGATAGCTTAAAGGTGTGAAAAATAATGTCATCACGTTGTATCTAAAGTATAAAGGGATGTGGAGAGGGAGGGTAAAAAAGGGGAGGGGGGGAGGGGGAAAGTATAGGGAGAGCGGGGAAAGAGAAGGGTAAATGAGTACTTTTGGTAAAATAAATATAGAGTACATATAAGGTCAAAAGAAAGTAATCTTATTGGTATGGTATAATAGAATAATGATAAATTATATGAATAAATTGAGAGCACACATGAGTAATGCATGATCAGTATTGTAGAACATAGGATTTGATGTTTTAATCCATTAGAGAAGGGTAATACTAATAAAGTGTCAAAGACACTTAGACTAAATAAATTTGATTTAGTAAAAAAGGAAAGAAGAAACAAGCAATAGTTGCCAGTGTATGAAATCACAATACCTGAGTTTAAGTATGCAGATGTCTGGAGAAGCAAAGCCAGGACGCTCACGGGCTGCAGGGGTCAGCGTGTGTGCAAGAAATGTAAGATGCCGGCTTGCTTCCCTTATTTGGGAAGCCGGCAACCATAGGTGAAGTAGTGGCGCATGGGCAGATGTGACGCTCATGCGCTGTGTGACAGTGACTACTTCCGCTCTTCCCCTGTGTCAGGTCTTATTGTACGGCCTCTATGTAAAACAGGGGCAGTTACAATGGGCAACGTATTAGGACTTGGTTCAGACGGGGACAGGGAAGCCAATGGGTGGGCGGAGCTGAAAGCCCCGTCCACCATAACAGCATCTATTACCACACCCACAACGGGTGGGAGATTTGTCCCTCACAATGGCCCTGATTCATCAATGAAATCCGCGCTCGCTGGTCGCACGTACTTTCGCGCTTCCAGCGAGCCGGTTTCCTGCGGTCTGGAGTCGAGTGCGCTCGTACACTCGCCCCCTCACTGCCAGCCGGATTCCTGCCTTGATAATAATGAGCAATAGGGGTCGCAAATCTGCCAATTAACATTCAGTTGCTGAATTGCGTGACGGCTTACGATTTCGGATCGCGAATACGAATGCGCGAGCGAGCTTCCGATTTTGCTTGATGAATCAGGGCCAATGAGTGTAGGCACAGACGGAGGGGCGGGATATATTAACTAGTGTGGGTAGAGTGATTAAACAGGGAATGTATGGGTGTGGAAGTGTTTAATCACGGGCATATATGAATAAGCAGAGGGAGGTGAGAGGAATCTGAAATATGAGTGAAGTGGCTGGGCAAGGGATGTGGATGAATGGGAATATTGATGAGGGGTCGTGTAAACAAAGGAAAGTGAGAGGGATGATTAGGATGTCAGAATGGAGTGAAGATTGTAGATGGGAGGCCTGACTGAATGTATTAGGGGTGTATATGTGGTCATGTGTTAGTGGAAGTATTTAGTAAATACAATGATATTTGACCTGAAGGGAATAATCAGATGAAGCTTGCTAGGTGTTAACAAAATATAAAAGTAACAGGTTGATAGAGTAAAACCTAATACGGTAATTGGATATATAGGATATAAATATAGCACTAGATGTTTAAATAAGGATGTGATAACAATATATGTAATAATTGCAAATAAACATGTCATAACATAAACAATTACCATAATAATATTAAGTTACAATCTGAGTGGTGTGGGAGTATTGTATCAAAAATACAGGTTCATATTTCATATTAGAATGGTGTTTGAAAAAAGAGTTGGAAAAATTTACATACCGTATTTTTCGGCGTATAAGACGCACTTTTTCTTCCCCAAAACTGGGGGGGAAAAGTGGGTGCGTCTTATACACCGAATACATGTTAA
>NC_092871.1:34418622-34441249 GCF_032062135.1 Pyxicephalus adspersus
ATTGACACAGAGTGATTTTTTAGTATTTTGTTCAGAATCTTTTTTTTCTAGGTTTTTCTCCTTTAAAATTGGGTGCGTCTTATAGGCCGGAGCGTCTTATAGGCCGAAAAATACGGTAATCTGTACAAAAGAAACTGGAGAGTAATATACAAAATATTTGTCAGATAAATATGGGATTGTAAAGGTAATGTTACATAGTTGTTATCACTGAAGTTATACTTAAGGGGCACACATTTCATGTGTGGTGAAGATTTATAGTTTAGGAAGGAAGGGTTTTAAAGCTTAGTGAGTCATTATGTTCTGGATATTTTGTTGCTTGTAAATTGACAATCCACTTGCACTCTCTTCATAGTATTAATGTGACCACCCCTCAGATTGGGGGGATGTGTTCCAGATTGTGGAAATGTATTCCAATGAGGGTCAAAGTTATGTCAGGTGGCCATATGATAGCTCACTGGGGTGGAAATTTTGCCATTTGTTATGGCGTAAATGTGTTTGTAAATTCGCTTGCGAAAGGGTCTTTTTGTCTTCCCTACACAAAAAGCACCACATGGGCAGGAGATCAAGTAAATGACTCCTGGTGTTGTGCATTCTATGTAGTGTTTTGATTTCGATGCATCAGACCATTGGGAAGAGAGATATTCATGGATTCAAATATCTAATTACATTGTGGGCAATGTCCGCATCTGAATTTACCCCTTGTATCATGTCTAAAAGTAGGATTGGAGGAGAAGTGGCTAGGGACCAACTGGTCTTTAAGTGATGATGATGCTTTTCTATAGACTAATTGCGGTTTCGGTCCAATGAATTACCGGCTGTTGGACTCCAATGCATTCTGTTACGCATTCTTCTGCATAACCCACAATACATAATGCCCAAGCGGCAGTATTATGTACAAAACGAGTCCCTGCTTTGCATGAACATGTGCAGAGCAATGTATCCCTGGCCCTGTAGCACTCAGTTTCAGGCTAAGTGCACCTGACAACCGACAGTTGGTTAAGCAAGCACAGGCTGGGAAGATATATCTCATACACAGCTCATTGGGTAACTATGGTGGCAGCAGGAGAAAATGCAGCTTCAGGAAGGCCTGCATACCTAGCTCTGCACAGAGCACATTGCCATGCAATCTCCTATTTGACCTTCACTGCCACCTCCACCTTTGACTCGCCTTCCTCAACCTCTTCCTCCAGGGACACTTTGTCATGGAAACCCAGCACCTCCCATCCACCAGCATCTGTTCCCCGCCAGCAACAACCTGCAGTTTGCTGTTTCGGTGCACAAGTCAGACATTGCCACGCAGGCCTCGGCTCCCTCAGCCACATGGGCAAAACTATTCTAAGTGCCCTGTGGGAGCAGGAGGACATATGGCTAACCCCACACAGATTCCAGCAAGGCAAGGTCGTGTGTGACAATGGGGCCAATCTGCTGGCAGCCCTGCGTTCTGGGAAACTCACACATGTACCTTGCCTGGCCCACATCATGAACCTCATAGTACAACGCTTGCAAAGTACCCAGGCCTCCAACCGCTGTTGCTGAAGGCCAGAAAGTTGTCAGCGCATTTCCGCCGGTCGTACACAGCCAGTGCCAGATTGGTGGATTTACAGCAAAAGCTCAATCTGCCGGTGCACCAGTTAACTTGTAATCAGGTCTCTGTCAGTGACACCATCCCCATCATATGCCTGCTGGAACAGATGATGGTGGAGCTCAGACACGACACAGAGCAGACGTTGCAGGAAGCAATGACGTTTACAACATCACCTCGGACATGCGTGCCTACTAGGCATAGTGTGCCGCAAATGCAGGAAGAAGAGGAGGTGGAAGAGGATGAGGAGGAGATTGCAGGCATTGGAGAAGGTGAGGAAGGGGCAGAGGAGGATATTGAGGGTACATGGCAACGATCTACCCAAACACAAGGCGGCATGTTCCGTGGATGGCAGGACCAGACAGAGGAGAAGGGCAACCCCGTGCTGCTGTTCGACCCACAGAAGTGTGGGTCCAAAATTCCCTCAGCTGTGAGAACTTTGAGCCACATGACAGCCTTAATGCAGGAGTGCATAGCCAAAGATCTGTGCATACAGCACATAAAAACAAACACTGACGACTATTGGATTGCTACATTACTTGATCCATGTTACAAGCCTGAGATAGAACAACTGATCTTGCCCCAATACAGGGAACCTAAAATGCAACATTACCAAGAAGTGCTTGTAAGAGACTTGTGCTCAGCCTTTCCGTATGCCAGCAGCAGCAGAGATCCCTACTGCAGTTTTACCAGCCATGGCAACCAAACAACTACTTAAGTGGCATGGGTGGCAGCAGCAGCAGAGGTTGTGTCAGCTAAACTATGTAGGCTTTTTTTGAGCGGAGGAAAGCCGCCTCTCGTGCAGCAGTTGCCAAAGACAGTCAGCAGCACTACTCAGTCATAGTGCAGGAATACCTGAGCTCTACATGGGACATCTGCAACCTGCAAAGCCAGGACCCACTGCACTATTTGGCATCCAAGCTTGAGCAGTGGTCAGAGCTGGCAGAACATGCCATTCAGATCCTTGCCTGCCAAAGCCACAAGTGTGTTATCTGTAAGAGTGTTCAGTGCAGCTGGGGATGTAGTGAGTGACAAGCACATTCGCCTCTCTGCAGAAAATGTCGACCGACTCACTTTTATTAAAATAAATAAGGATTGGATCAGCAATTACTTCAACACCGCCTCTGCAGAGTGCACCGATTAGTCGGCAACTGCTGTACAGCCTGCTGACACCTTGATGGGAGGAGCACGTTTACAGCCTTTGGCATCGCCTTCTCCTCCTCCCCCTCATGGCTCTCTACCTCTACTCTGTCTCTGAGGCCTATAACTTGCAATGGAGCTGTGTAACTGGCTAATTTTTGTACAGAGGACCTTCCTCAGGGCCCTCTGCCTCTATCAACTTTGAGGCCTATATCACTTTTAATGGAGCTGTGTGACTGGCTAATTTCTGCACGGAGCTTCTCCACCTCGAGGCCCCCTGCCTCTATCTACTGTGAGGCCTATATAACTTGTAACAGAGCTGTGTAACTTGCTAATTTTTGTTCAGAGGACCTCCCTCAGGGCCCTCTGCCTCTATCTACTGTGAGGCCTATATCACTTGTAACAGAGCTGTGTAACTGGCTAATCTGAAGACCGGAGGAACCTCCTTAGGGCCCTCTGCCTCTATCTACTTTGAGGCCTATATCACCTCCAACGGAGCTGTGTAACCGGCTAATTTTTGGACTGGGGGAACCCCCTCGGGGCCCTCTGCCTTTATCTACTGTGGGGTCTATATAACTTGTAACAGAGCTGTGTAACTGGCTAATTTTTTGACTGAAAGACCCCCCTCAGGGCCCTCTGCCTCTACTCTGAAGCCTGTGTATGGCTTGTAACGGAGCAGTAAAACCTGGCGGCTAATTTTTTGACTGGAGGAACCCCCTCAGGGCCCTCTCTGCCTCTACTCGGAGGCCTGTATAAAATCTGGCATGTTCCCTTGACCGCCACATAAAATGGCCTTGCCAGCAACATAAAAAAGCATTCCTGATTTTTTTTTGCCTTGTACAGTGTTGTGCAGAGCTGTGGGAGTCTTGACATGTCTTTTTAAATTTATTTGTAGGCTGTAGAAGCTCTACACAGTCCTAAAAATTAACCCAAATTTTCCCCCTATTGACTTTAATGGTATTAGAATTTGACGTTTGATCACCCCAACAATATCGACCTTATTGACCGAATAGCTGTCGAATTGAATAGTGAGATATTCGACCAACACTAGTAACTATGGTGGTATCAGGTGGAACTTGTAAATAGTTTTTAGATTTCAGTAGTCTTATCATTTATTTAAAAAAAGATGGCATCACAGTCACTAAAGGTTGAAGATAGGCATCAACAAGTTCGCTTGTATATGAGACAATAAATTTTATGCCAGAGACTATAGGTCAACCTGTGGGGTTTTGAAGGTTTTTGTGGATCTTAAAGCGTAGAATGTAGGGACTAGAGGGTGTTTTTTGAGTAAATAGTTCCTAATGTTTTTGTCGATAATATTATCCTTATAGGCATCCCAGATAATTGTATGAAACTCATTTTTGTAGATGTCCAGAATGTCAGAAGGTATGGGTGAGTAGCAATTCTTTTTCTTCAGTATCTGGAGACAGATAGACTTGTAGTATTTGGTATTCATAACAAATATGTTCCCTCATTTATCAGAAGGTTTAATCACAATTTCTTTATTAACCACCTTGCCGTTAAGCCGACCTTCGTTCGGGCACAAAAAAATTGCAAGGATGGTTAACCCCGAGATTTTTCCCATCCTTACTTACCTGGTCCCCCTGTGCTCATCCAGCGTCGTTTTCGTATTCCAGCGTCGTCCTCCGTCCAGCGTCGTCCGTCGATCTCCCTCTCCAGCGTCGGGTGCCAGCGGGACCGGTAAGATGCCGGCTGGCATCTTGTGTTCCGCCAGCCGGCATCTTGTGTTCCGCCGCCCGGCCGGTCCCGCTGATCGTTCACGTCCTCCTCGTTCCAGCGCCGGATGATCTCTGAAGGGAGAAGCCGTCCGGCGGAGAAAAAAAAACCGGACGGCTCCTCCCTGCGTGCGTGATGACGTCGGCGCGTGTGCGGGAAATTCAAATAGAAACTCATTCATTCATTTTCTATTGGATTCAATACAAACTCCTGTATTGAATCCAATACAAAATAATTCAAATAAATACAAAGTGTGTAATTGGTAAATTCAAACTGTCATTTTGTATTGGATTGGATACAAACTCCCGTATCCAATCCAATACAAAAAATTAAAAAAAATTAAAAAAAAAGTAAATAACTTGGAAATTCAAATTTATATTTTGTATTTGATTGGATACAAACTTGCGTATCCAATCCAATACAAAATAATATAAAATTAATACAAAGTGTGTAATTGGTAAATTCAAACTGTCATTTTGTATTGGATTGGATACAAACTCCCGTATCCAATCCAATACAAAAAAATAAATAAATAAATAAAATAAAAGTAAATAACTTGGAAATTCAAATTCTTATTTTGTATTGGATTGGATACAAACTCCCGTATCCAATCAAATACAAAATAATTCAAAACAAACCCCAATAAATACAGAATCAAAGTTTTAAAAATTGCCACTTATTCCCTGGATGGCTAGTGTGTAACACTGTGTCTTATCTTACCTTTGCTGATCTTCGCCTAATTTTGACCATTTGCTGCCTGCTTTGACCTCTGCCTGGACTCCGACATCTCTGCCTGCCGCCTGCCCTGACCTCTGCCTGGACTCTGACATCTCCACCTGCTTTGACCTCTGCTTGGACTCTGACATCTCTGCCTGGACCTGGACATCACCGCCTGCCTGACCCCTGCCATGGCTTCAAGCTTTGTTTATGTAGTCATGTTTAAGCTGATTTTTGTGTTTTTCCTTTAATTTTATTAAAAGTAATTTTTTTTTTTTTAAATGATTGTGTGTTTCAAACATTTTTTATATTCATAATATCTACTAGAACCCCTGTTCGGACATATTTCTGTAAGTTACAGGTCTACAATTTAAAAAAAAAATTTCATGAAAAACGATGGATCACTTTCGGTACAGAAATCTAGACCTCAGTGTAACGCTCAGGAGGTTAAGAAGATTTAGGTTTATTTTATTTAGTGTACTTTGTGTTTATTCCTTTTTGTGTGCCATTTATATATGTATTCTCTACAAAATGGCGTTTGTAAAATTTTGTGTATTGAGTTGCCTTTCACTATTAGTTCTTTATTTGTAATGTATTTCTTTTTAGTTCAAATGTATATATTTAATTATACTAATTCCTGTGTAATTTCCAGTAAATCAAGCAAACTAGTGCTGTCCTATTGCAGGAGAATTACAATTATTTGGTTAATCCAACAGTGGATCACACAATTAATAAATGTTAGCAAACATCAGAAACACCCATTGGTAATTCTTTGTTAGGCAATGAGAGGGTTAATTTGTATCATAAAAAAGCACCAAAGTGAAAATATTCCACTGCAAATATTCTCAACTATGTTTCCAATTTACAATTGAAAATCCACAGCTAGATAATAGAATATAAACTTCACTTATTCAAAAGAAATACATCCCTCAGCACTCATGGAGTTGTGTTTATGTGGATGTTTTGTGCTTGTTAGTACACAGTCACGCTAAGTCCCTTTGTAATTACATTAGTAATTTATTTGTAATGCAATGTGCGTAAAAGGGGCTGAGCAGGCTTAGGTGATGCTTAGAATCCTAGGACACAACGCCTAACTCCTAACTCCTAACTGAACCGTTAAATAAATTATTCAGGTCTGAGCATTACTGAGAAATTGTTATGCCTTTGTTAAGGAAACAAAGTCATAATTACCACAAATGCATTATTGTATATGCTAAAAGACTGTAAAGCATATATTGCAATGATCTAAACAGACTTGGAATGGCCTGCCAGAGGGACAGAGGATCCTCCCGCTGGCTTCTTCCTGGTTCAAAAAAAAAGTTCCTTGGTGCTGGAACTAATCGTGTTCCAGCAACAACCACACTTATCGGACAGCTTGATCTCCTGACCAACACTTTAATCAAGGTTCCAACTGAGAAGACCTATCAGGGTGAGAGAGACAGAACATTATCACAATATTTCATTGTGGGCACTGATATAAATCCTGGGATAATATTGCTGCCATTGACACTAACCATGGGGGATTATTACTGATACTAACACTGATACTGGGGGGGTTAATATTTCTGCCAGTAACACAGCTCCTAGGGGTTTAATATTGCTGTCACTGCCACTGAGGAGTTATAATGCTGCCATTGAAAAGTTAATATTGCTGCCATGGATGCTGCTCCTGGGGAGTGATACTGCTGCTATTAACAAGAAATCTATAGAGTTAATACTGCTGCCACTGACAGCAATCCTAAGGGTTATTATGGCAGCCACTGACATCAATCCTGGGGGTTATTGTTGCAGCTTGACTATAATGGGCCTTATTTTGCTCATGTTTTCTATTTCTATATACATTATTGAATGTGCCCACCTGTGTATGTCCAAAAGCTGGCAGTGAATTTTTTTTTACTTTCTGAAATGCAATGTAAATGCTATTGTTAAATACTTTTGATATAGTATGTACCTCTACATTAAGATATGCTAAAAAAAACTTTCTGTGTATATACTTTATGCAGAAAAACATATGCAATAGAATCTGATTTTGGCACATATGCATGCATCACTTTATGATGGACCCTCCTTCTCATTTTTCCGGTCGGTCCAGGTCTCCAGTACAACCCTGGTTTTGATAACAGCGTAGATAGATTGTAGTCTAGGTTTTTGTTCAGTAAGTTGGACCTGTTTAAATGAAATTGATTTTGAAAAAAGAATAAATAAGAAGATTTCAAGTTTAAACTGTTTTTCTGTAAAAATTAAAGATCCAGATTTGTATCGCTGTTTTTTTCTGGTGAGCTAGCCCAATGTTGAAGCATTGTAATCCCTGGCAAATACATTTCCATGAACCCACAGTAAATTATTTTAACATGGTATATACAGGAACTGATTATCCAATGAAACAGCAATACTTTACTTAATAATATATACTATATTTATCTGCTTATGACTTAAACCTGTGGCCAAGCTATGGACATTCAGCTGATGATATCTACATAAATATACTGCGGAAATAGGAGTTTTCCAGCACCATGTGATGCACTGATGATATATTTTATATGCAACTTCACTGTTAGAGGAACCAGCATTAAAGTCCCTCTCTCCAGCTCTCTCAGTGTGACCTGTTATCTTTGCTCACTCGCCCCTCCACATCTGTGACACTGCACACCGCTGATTCTAATCTCAGCAATGAACAATCCTGTAACCACAGATAGCTGTGCGCTTGCTGCGTGCTTGCAATTTTTCTGTGATTCTAAAGTATAGGTTAGAACTTCTGGACTTGAACAAGCTTTTCTTAATGCACTACATGTCAAACTATGCAGTAGATGGGCTAAAGCAGAAGAAGACCATGCTGGGTGACAACTTTTTTTAGCTTAGAACAGAGACCTAAGGCTACAATTAGCATGGACCCCTTAAAAATTTGACACAACAAGAGTGGAAACATAGGTTTTGATTGTTGCTGCCACTTTTGGCATCAACAGAAGTGTTTTATCCTAACTTGTATCAGCAGTTCAGGCTTGTGGTGTAATGGGGTGGGGAAACATATTTTTTGAAACCCTTTAGACCAATTTTTACTAACTTGCCATCATTTAAGGTATGGCCTTCCCTAACCATGTCTAGCACATGTGGAGTACCCATCTTCTTGCAGAAACCTTGTCATTTTTAAGTCAATATAAACCAAAATCCCTTAGGAACATTTTGAAACTATGGAATGAATAATTATGTCAGTTGTCATTGATTCCAATTTTCCAATAAATGTGTAAATCATTTAGGTTTCAGGTAAAATGTTGGGTGAAAGCATTTATAAATAGATTACTGTTGTAACAGCCTGTTTACAGATTGATGCTTCCACATTTGTACTCCCTATAGCCCCTGTCCCCCTGAGAATAATCAACTGTGGTACTATTTGTACCACAGTTGATTATTCTCACATTCAAAATTATTATAGGAGATCAAATGAAAAACACACACACACACACACAAGGGATGGGCAACAAAGTAAAATGTAACAGTGTACTAGATGCCAGTTTAATAAGTATTTTTTTATTTTTCAAATGCTGCAGCACCAAAAAAACAATACTATCTGAAGGCTATGAGGGCTTCAAAAAAATATCAAAGGGCCAATTGCTTCCCCAGAGCCACAGGTTGGGCTACAGGACCTTAGAAGGTAATGCTACAGACAAGCTTTTCATATTGCTTAGTAGACAAGGCTCTAATATGATGAGCACTACCTAGATAGCCCTGGGGAAGAACAACATTGAAGGTGATACAAAATTTAATAATTGTGTTTAAAACACATCTTTTTCTGCAATGATTTCCATAGTAGCACTGCTGCAGCTGTTAATGAATGAATTGTTTATCTCCTTTCTTACATTAAAGAAGGTTACTTGACAATGTGACTTTTCATACGGAAATCTTACTAAAAAAGAGGGGGGAAAACAGAGCCCAGATTGAATATTTATTCAGTTTGACACCTAAAGAAACATCACTTTACTGTCTTTGTTTATTCCAATGAAAGTTTTGGTTCCTTTTTTGGGTCATATACAAAAGTAAGTCAGGAGATGCATTCTAGGCCAATGCAAGTCCACATACCAATAGTTCTGGATAACATAACTTTCTTTCTTTCTAAAGATGTTGTCAGGTTGATTGTATTTCAAGATGCTGCATGATATTTTTAGGACCCTGCAGGCATAAGGTATAAAACTGCATGGTTAGCTGTGCCTGGGTGCCCAGATATGTGGTGGAAGTGTTTTTTAGAGTTAACTGCAGTGTTTGACAAATGCTTTTTTGCACAATTGAACGCAGTTCAGAGAAGGAAAATTGGGTTTTACAAAATGTATGCACAAACACATATTACCTGGGAAACATTGAGCGTTGTTGGAATTGATGATTTATGATGATTTATAATCTACATTATGTTTTCCTCTTTTTACAGCAGGCTTGAATGGGCATTTCATGAGCTTCAACCTCAGCATATTTTTTATCAATTAATCTGTAAAGCAAGTTACTTCTAGTGAGGTCCAATTAATGGCTTGATTGCTTTTTAGTTCCTAAAATCTAATAAATTTACTCCTGAGGGTCTCATTTACTGTTCACATTTGCCATAGTTTTCAGAGTGTAGTTATCCTCTCTTTCCTTGGCCAATCATAAAAACTGGTAAAAACATAAAATGGTATTCTTTGAATGGTCAAGAGAAGGGGCTTTAGCAAAGGGATTCATTTGGCTGTAGAGGTACATTCAACAGTAATTTGGCAAGTTCTAAATTCAACAGCACATTTGGTACTATTTATTCAGCATTTTTCTTTCATTTTCTTTTTTGTTAAAAGTGTTTTTGTAAAATTATTTGTAATGATTATGCTAGGCAGTCATAACTAAAATCAATCTATAAATTTTTTTAAATATACATACCATTGCTAGTGGTAGTCTCTGCAGAAAGACTTGTTACAGGCTGTCTGTGTTAGACCAAAAAAAAGGAAAATAAAATATTTTAATAAAGTTTTTCAATCATGAAATTATCAATTACCACAATCCTCCACTGATGCAGCAATCCTTTAGTTTTTCAAGAACAGTCATCTTTCTTATCTCTAAGGCCAGATTTCACTTAAGCTCTGGCCTAGGGTGCCATGATATAAAACAGGCTGCATTTGTTTGGCTCGTACTATTTTGCAACTATCATACATGCTACCCTGTCACACATAACTGGTTGTTTGCCTTTTTTAACCCCTATTTCTTTGTAACAGAGAGATATAGGTAAATTAAAATGTAGTGGTAAGGGCATCTCCCCCTTTGGCTGTCTGGCCCACAAATTGCATTTCTCTGGACTTTACCGTTGCAGAGTTAATGGGGTTCAAATGTGGTTAGCAGCCACCCGGATCTGACAGGTTGCATTGTATGTTACATAAAGTTTCTGCTTTTAGGTTAAAAAATGGTAAGCAGGTAGCAATATTTGACACACTGGCATTATATGATAACTTTTGATGATATTTTTGTATTTTGTAGGGGAGGGCAGGGCATTGACACAAGCCTCTGGCCTAGGGGAGAAAAAGTATAAATCTGACCCTGCATATGTCACAGAATTCTAACCTTTCCTGGAGTGCCAATGCCTTGTAAAACCTGCCCAATACAGTCCTTGTTCTACACTGAAATCCAAAGCAATGTTGTCATCCCTGCCTAGTTCTTTCCTACCAGAAACACCTACTTTTTCTAATCTCTATACCATATTGAAAGGTGTCCTGTAGTACAATGGAAAAACTGGAAAGAACCACAATAATAAGTCTGCATGAGCTAAACTGTCACGTTACAATGTGTTACAATGTTTTACAATAATATATTTTCAAACAATAATAAGTCTGCAACAATATTAGGTATGCATGAGCTAATCTGTCACTTTCAATATGTTACAATATTTTACATAATACATTTTCAAAAATCTGTACCCATTATCCTAAAAAAGCTGTCAGGTGCTCCATGCAAGTGGCTTTGTTTACGCTGAGATCATGTCAGTTTCAGTGTTTGGACTGCAATAGTATTACTATGCATCATTTCAAAAGAGGAAGAGTTGCTTTTCCACATTACATATTGCTTACCACATTGTTTGATGTACTCCTATAGTTCTCAGATAGATGTTTAAATATATTATTCACCCTGCACTCTCTTTGCTGTCTGTTAACTCAGTGTCTCTCTGCTCCTTCTCTCTCCTGCTTTCTGTCTGTGCTCCCGCACCTTGTTTCGCCACTACTACTTTCTGGTGACATCTGACCCAACCCTGATCCCCCACAGAGCCTCTCTCTTCTATACACTTTCAGCAAGTAAACTAAAAAAAAAGGAATGGAGGAATGAAATGGAATCAGCTATGAGGAGAGATTAGCTGAACTAAATCTATTCTCCCTTGAGAAGAGATGGTTAAGGGGGGAAATGATCACCCTGTATTTATATATATAAACAGTCCATATAGAGAACTCTCTTCCCCATTATTCACTTTGAGATCATTACAAAGAATAAGAGGGCACTCTTTGCATCTGGAGGAAAAAAAGTTTAAGCTCCAGATAAGGAAGGCATTCTTTGTAAGGTCGTGTATGTGTATGGGAACATCCCATTGCCTCATGGAGTCAGGAAGGAATATCCTCTTTAATGTAAATAAATACTTTTCAGTCGTTGCAGATTATTGCTACAAGTTTTGGCACCGTGATTATTTACTTTCTATGTTTTCATGTTGTTCATTCTCTATCGACACAAAATCTTTGGTTGCAGCATAATTTCAGATCATGTTTAGTGTAAAACAACAATTAGGCAAGGTATGTAATGGAACTTTCCACCAGGCAATGAGTCGATTTTATCAGATTCCAACATTATTTTAAAAAATTCAGTAAAAGCAAGTTCTACAAAACAATTATTCACAATGTAAATCTGTGCCAAATTCTGACAATGCCAGCTTTAATCAACATTTCCTTATTTCCGTTATGTATTTCAGAAGCTTCTGTGCTTTTCTATTTTACTACAATTGCTTGTTGTCATGGCAATCTCAATTTGCCTAATTTCAGTGACCAGGAGAGGTCACTTTGAGTTCTACTGACAAAATATTTTTGTGAAAGACTGAACAGACTGCAGCCAAAAATATTGTTATGAGAAGAAAATTAATTGGCACAAATAGACTACATTTGTCTGACCTAATTTAATTATTTTTAATTTAAGTTTGCTTACTAAATTCATACTATGCTCTGATCCAGATTTAATAAATGTAATCATTGTATGACAAATTTTTCTCTCCATTTTCAAAAATACTTTAGGCAGTAAATGTGGTTAGTTTTTGTTATTTTTTATTACATCTCCATTTGTGCAGTGCTAAGCATAAACAATATTATTCATTTTGCACATACATAAGGCTGGTTTAAAAAAGTCAAATGTTTGTGATCACTAAAGACAAGAAAACATATTTATTTCAAAAACGATTGAAAATGGCATGTAAAACTACAAAACTATTCAGAAAAAAGTTTCAAGAAGTCCTGATATCCTACCTTTAGTGTGGTCATGTGAGAGTACTGCAGGTGCACCCTCTTCTGCACAGACTGTGGGAGGGGTCTTGCAAAGCCCATGGCACATCCCTGTGGCATGGACAATATCCTACTAAAAGGTTCTATAAAAGTGTCTTGTACAGTTACAGTCAAAGTTTTATGATGACTACAAGACTGAACAGCTTCACAAAGAGCAGCATGCACTGACCAGTCTACAATGACAGAAAAAGTGCAGCAGATACATACAGATTGACTGCAGATTGAGAATTCAGGAAGGTAAATTAGGGTTTTAAAAATAATTGATTATTAGTATATTGGTGTGGTTAAAAAAAAACTAAATACCATAGCCAGGTTTGGATTATTTACTTTTCTCTACTGTAGGTAAAGCAATACATGATAATGAACTGAATGTTTTAGGGAATGCCAGATTAACTGCTTTATAAATAGACCCCTTTGTGGTTTTGGTATTTTTTAGGCTTTTTAAAGGACCCCTTTTGGAGTACCACCCCATCAAAGCATTTTCGTTTTTTTTCCTAATACCTGTCTTGGATCTGATCGCATGTCCTCTCCCAGTCTTTTCTTCCTGGGGTATAAAAGCCTGAGATATAAAATAAAGAGCCAATGATGATGCTTTTATGGGGGATAATAATATTAATATTTTGGCATTGGGCTTTAACATTCAATAAACCTGTTTATGACAGTTTTCTATGCAGACTAAATAGTATGTACAGTAGTACTAATGTTTTCATTACCTGCTACATGCATTATTATCTAATTGTGTAATTCTGCTTAGATTTATATTCTATTTATTGTTTTATGTTTGACTTATTTTAAGTGTGCAAGAGACTAACTCAATGGATTGAAACTAAAATGTTTAGGTAGGCATGAAACCCATCAGGTCATCATCAAACACTGCAGATTACTTATAAATCTCCCTGGAAGGTTTTGTATTCATTTAGGGATAACAGTCATCCAAATCCATTTATTTTCATGAGTGCCTTATGTATTTACATAGTTTGAGAACAAGCAACTGTCTGCCCCTGCCATGCTTGGTCTCGCCTATTATGAATTGAAATGGCTGACAGAAGACAGAATAGTAAACCTTATAGAAAAAAGTGTAAAACCAAATTTGGCTGCTTTAAAGAGAACCAGTCATGATAGGTACCTATTTAACAAAGTGAGTTTTTAAACAAAAATTATATTTGTGCGGTTTTTCTCATAAACAATGTTACAATTTCCAAAAAATGAAGGGTTCTGTTATTTCAAAAATAAACAGTGAAGCTTTTTAAACATACTGTTTCTGTATATGATGACATGTAAGGAAGAGAGAGAGAGGGGGGAGAAAGAGGGAGAAAGGGGAGAGGGGAGAGAAAGAGAGAGATGGGGGGGAGAGAGAGAGGGGGGGAGAGAGAGAGGGGAGGAGAGAGAGTGAGTTCCTTGTACTGGGTGTACATGGCTCATGACTGTGTACCCCATGGACATTTGATTCTATAAAGGAAAAGGTAGGCTATATTTAGCTCTCTATTAAACACAAAGACTGCTGGACAACGGAGTGTACCTGTCTGCATAGTGCTTGATGTGCCTGCCAAGTTATGTGAATCTGCTTCATTGCTGTTAGAGACTGATTATGAGAAATGCCAAGTTATTGCTGCACATCCAAATGACAGTAAAGAGGACTGGTTGTTTTGCCAAGCGTAAAAATCTGAAATACAGAACATTGTTACGATGATGCATTATAAGACTTCCAGTAAAATTTGCTTGCATTAAGTCATGTAAATGTGTTTATTTACTGCAACTTCCCAATTAAACAAAGAACCTTAACCTCTACTTAAGTACTGACAGTCTTTGAGAGCAGTATGTGTTGGTAAAACAGGGTGAAGTGTGATACAATCACATAACCTCGGTCACACAAAAGAACGTTGATTTGTCTTCTTGCTCCTGGGTTTACCATTTAGATACAAGAGTCTAAATGGTCTTGGAGGTTGAAGCCTTGGCACTACCTGCTGCATCTGAGCTTGGGCACACTTAAAGCAGCCCCACTGCAGTTCCTATACTAGGCCAGTCCAAACCTATTAGTAAGACATGTTGAAGAAAAAGGTTCAAATTTTCAGGTGAAAAGTTGAACTTATTACCAGGATTGCTACATACTTACCTGCCTTTGTTGGAATGTTCCCTGGCTGACCTGAAGGCCTGGACCTCAACAGCAAGAGAACATAGTAGTCCGTTTCATTGCTCTTCTATTGAACTTGGCACATGCAATATTGTTGTGATCTAGCTAAGATTAAGCAAGTCTGGATCATATTTTTACTTATTGTCATAAACATTTTAAAAATCACAGGACAGGTTAGTCATGGTCCAGTCAGGGAAGGGTTTATTGGGAATGTACATGACATTTTAACAATGCAGTTTTGAAGGACAGACAGATTTCATTAACAATTGGGACTTTAAAGGCCAAATGATTTACCGTTCACAAATATTTTCTTATTATAAAATATTATGCTTTAATAAATACCAATAAAATCACTGACATTAAAAAGCTATTTAAAAAAAACATGCAAACCAAACATCACACAAGATGTTCTTGTTAGGGTCACCCTGAAGATGGGTGCCCCCTGTGGATATTGATGCGTTTCACAGACTAATTCCGCTTCTTCAGGAAAAAGAACAGGGACATCTGATGTTTGTAGTACGTGGGATCTTACCCACACTGGGTGGTGAGGACAGCAGCACTTGGAATTTTCTCAGCTTTTGGTCAATTATTTTCAATTGTCAATCTTCTAAATGTTCCGTGTGAATTCATTTATTAATGTTTATCCCCCATGTATGCAGAGCTATTTGAGTTATACAAATTAAATTCACATAGCTTTTCTCCAATACAATCTTTGCCTAGGTTTCAATTGTGCTGACACTCTTTTCCATCAGCAAAAAGCTCTGCATAAATGGTGATAGGGATTTGGCCTGGATATGTCAAATAGGGTGGATAACACACTATAAATTTTATTTACCTAGTTACAGTTGGAAATAAAATAGTGCATGAGGGTAGCTTTACTAAATACCCCTGAACATCCAAATTTGCAGAGTTTAAGATTTAAGGTTTACACCTAGTCTCAAAAACAAATATGGGCATTTCAGTGCTTGGCAGTTGTAATTGGAAATTGACTGACATATTAGAAAAATGTCAGGAGAGCCCAGAATTCTCAACAGTTATAAACAGCACAAACACACTAATATGCAATCTTCCCTAAAACATACTGGCACACAAGCTTTGTAGACAATATACTGCCTTTACTTGTAGTTACAGTTAGGCTAAACCAGATAATGTTATTTAGACGTAATGCCAGGGCTGAGGAGGCTTTTTAGCCATCTCTGATTCCCAGTATCCAATAAATGCTTCTGACCTTACAACCCAGTAAAAACTATTTTTTTAATTTTAAATATGATATCCCTAGGCAGGCAGTGCATTGAAAGTTACAAAATGAATAAAAATTAACAAAAATAGGACACACGTAGACAACATACTAGAAATAAAAGGGATAAACACACTTACAGAAAAAAGCATTTCTGATGTTCCCACGGTTGGATGCAACACACGGATAATACTCCTCTACATAGATAGGATCCTTCAGATATGATTATATTGGTTGCAGATATTAACTTTATACCATTAGGATTATATAAGGTTTTTCTGCCCCACTGAAACTTTTTTTTAGGAGGTGGAATAGGCTGGCTATTGCTTCCTACCTAAATAACAAATGTTATTGGATGATCAAATATCTTCAAACATTTATAACTGTGGCAGTTATGAATTATGAATTCACAAGTATGAGTTATGGTCTCTTCTGTTATCTATAAAGACAAAACACAGATGCTTAACACTTAAAACCAACTGTACAAGAAGAAAACCTGTGATGCCAAATTCAAGGCATATTTTGTATCATGTATCTCAATTTTATATAGAAAGGGGAATTAAACGGCTTGGATGCCCATGAGAAAACCCTGGAATTTGCTTACTGATGATGTTTTCTGTGAATAAAAGTGGGCAGAGCATCTTGAAATACTTCCCTGCAGTGAGTGCATTTGATGCTAATGCCTCACACAACATAAAATACCCACATTAAATAATATCTTTTCCATAAACCACAAAAAGGCTGGCACACTTACAGTCCAATATCTTGTCACTGTGCAATCAGACTTATGTAAAGGGAAAAGAATTTTAAAAAACATATGTGTCTCAGAGACTGGATCTGAACATTACACCTTGGTCCAGTGTTTTTTTGGGGGAACACTTGAAATAAATGTCAGGCCTTGAAGAACCCTGACAATAATAACCTAATCCACAGCTCACCGCACATTAGTGTGGCGATCAGTGGGAAGAATGCCATCATTCAAAAACATAACTGGTGTCACGTTACCTAACCTGGAAGGCACAAATTGCTCTTTGCTCAAGTAACTCCTGGCAACCACTGGAGGAACCCTAGGGTTCCATAAAACCCCAGTTGAGAAACACTGGTTTAGACTGTGAAAATCGGATTGAAGATACATAAACATAGACATGGTATTTAGTAAAGCTACACTCAGGAGTGAATGCAACCACTACTAATAATGAATAGGAAATAAGTGTGCAGAATTCCTGCAATAGTGTATTAACTCTTATATTAATTAACTCTGCCCTGAATAGATTATGACAAATGTGTGCTGCAATGTTAAATTTTTTTATAATAAAGAAAAATTATGATCCTGACTTGCTCACTTTTGGCTGGATAATAAGATTCCTTTAAATATATTTTCCTTTATTTTCACTTGGGTATTTTACCAGCAACGTGCAACATTGTCACCATAGGCTCCTCTTCTGATTTGGACTACAAACACCTTATCTACATAACACAGGGAGAAGGAATTGTGTAGTTCAGATTGTAGTTAGAAGATTGCTCGGGAAACTGATAACATTGTTTGAGATTTTAGTTCAATATGCAGTAAATTGCAAGGTTTTGGATTATTAAGTTTTGCGCTTAGGATTAAAAATGCTGTACACAAAGCATTATTTTAAGTAAGTGTATCATAAATTGTACTGCAAATATGATTTTTTTTTTAAGAAAGAATTTCCCAAAACTGTAACTTACTGTAAATTGAAAAACTTTTATTAACAAAAAGAAATCTATGTGAGGTTTGTGGAGTGGCTCATTTATGGTGAATGGAAATGAAATAACTCAATAATAGGAGAATGTTTCATTCTGACTGCCATTCTAGATACAGTTCCTTTAGCGGATTGTTAGATTTGTATCAGCACTCTGTACTCTTGCTGTCATCGGAAAGCATTTGTCAGTGACAGGAATGTCCAAGGACAATAGCACAGTAATGTAAAAGACAAAGTAATTCACTCTACATTTCAATAGAACTAAAATGGAGTGACTGAAAATTGAATATCTGTATGTAAAAAAGACATTAATAGGAGAAGAATAATTTTTGGTTCTCTCTTCAACCTTATAAATATAATGGTCTAACTTCTACTGTTTTTTTTCATATGAATAAATTGCATATCTACTGCTTAAATAACCTAAAAGGGTACTAAATTTATCCTATAGAAGCAGCAAATTTTACTGTTCTGCTGTATTCATCAATTTATAGCTCATGATGAGGCAAGATTCTAAGCTAAGAATTGAAAAAAAATGAATCTAAAAGCCTCTTTAGGGTTTGGACACACAGGTTGCAATACTCTCCATTGTGCAATGCAGACAGAAACCAAATGAATGCTGCAAATGGAGCACAGTCTCATAGACGGTATGTGCTGCATTGCAGCACAATACAAGATCTGACATTGTGAGTTTGGAAGTATTGCCCTGCAGGTCTCCTAAAAGTCAATTCAAAATGTACAGTACAGTACAGTACAGCCCTTTGTAAAACCTACATACTAGCACACTTGTGTATGCATTAAAGCATTTTAAAGAGATTTGTCAAAACATATGCATAGGTAAAAGATTTCTCAATGCAATACATGGGTTTTAAATCATTCTAGCGGGTAAAATAAATGTTGCATTATTTGTATTCTGTCTATTAGTTTTATTATATTATAGTTATAAAAAAAATAAAAAGGCATAATTTGTATAGTTTGTTTGCCTTATGTTTTGGCCACTTTTAGATCACCAATCACCAATGAGTTATAACTCATGGGTTTGTTTGTTTTTTTCTGCTTTGGCTTCAATCGAGGAAAGCTCCATAGAATGGGATCCCTTCTGTCAGGATGACTAAAAGGAAAGTGGCCTGTAAAGCTAAAACTTGTACAATGCTTTGTAAGGCCCTGGTCGAGTGCCAGTATTCAACAAGCGCCAATCTCCCAATCTAACTCTGCATTCTTCATCTATAGCAAGCCTCCCGCCCACCCTCAGGATGCTAGTTACGCCATCCCAGTGCATGGTTTCCCCCAGGACTTCAGTGCTCAAAGGATGAAATGTGGGAAGTGCTGACAGACAACCAAAAGCTCACTAGAGCAAGATAGGCGACTAAACGAATAATTGAGCAGTCCAGGATCAGTAACCAGGTGATCCACCAATAACACTGTACAGGAGAGTCCAGCAGAGTCACACCAGGGAAACAGTGCCAAGGGTCAAATTGTCAGATTGTCAGTCTCCTAAACAAGGTATCCAAGTAAAGTCAAGGTCACAAGCAAAGGTTGGTCCAGGCAGAAAACAACCACAGGTTCTGAAAACAGGTAGAGTCATGAACAGGTTATCCAACAGATATTCGCACCACTAGAAGGCCAGCCAGGCTAAACGATACAACAGGCAACTGTTAAGGCTATAAAGGACCAGTAGCAAGATCATAGCCAGGAACTACTGTGCTCATTGGCTGCAGCAAATACCCTTTATCTGCACACAGTCTCAATTTATGTGCAGGGGATGCTGAGACAGACACAGAATAGCAAAATACATAAGTGAGATCTAAACAGAATGGGTAGAAAGAAGACAATCTTGCGAGCTGGAACAGAAAAAAAGCAGTAGTAACGAGGCTTGGCAGCCATAAAAAGGTAACCTAGGTATTTGGCTACCTAAAAGAACAAGCACATGAAATATATTTATTTTTTAGAAATAATTGAAAGCTCAGTTCTGAATTTAAGATGTGCATAGCAATAGAGTGACTGTAGGTTATTGTATAGGTACATTCAGTTTGATCCCCAATGATGTAGTTGCTTCCTGTTTTACTTCTTGCCTGGAATTGTTGTTTAAAGGAATCCATACCGTATAGGTATTTTTGTGATTATGATGTAAAGATTTGCCTAAAGGGTAACAACTTAAACTATGTGTTTCAATGCTTTACAGGTGTTATAGTTAATATTTAAATAGGAAACTGAAGTAGCCATATGTTCATTACATTGGTAGGCTTCACTTCCTTCTTAGCAGTGCAACTCTGTAATTCTGCCTCTTTGTTCCATCCTTTTTTAATTACCCTTGTTTTTACAGACATGGAAGTCATTAAATGGACAATTGATGCAGCTTTCCTTGTACATTATTTATCTTAGAAGTTGTTAATCTGGGCTCTTGAGTACACTCTCTGGCCTACAGATAAATGCTAGACCTATAATTATCTCTTTATGTTATAAATCAAATAAGTGGTAGCAATGTAATTGTGATATTGAATGTCACTAATTAGTTTTTGTAAGCAATAGTAGTTTACAGAGGGCACTATATTTTATATTCTTCTCCATGCAACCTATTATCTGCATTGACGAATGTACTTGAGACTTATTGGCATTTATCATTGGAGACTAAAAAACTATATGTGTCCAGGTGCAAAGTAGTTACCAACATTACATTTTTGAAGAGTAAGGTGGTCCTATGTACACAAAGAATGCTGATAATGAAAGTAAGTGTGCAATTAGGCTGCATTTTCCATATATGCTAGGTTTAAACTGTTTAAATACTTGAATTAGCAGGTTGTAGATACTTATTATTTTTCTTCCAAGTGGGATTTGACTATATTGATCAGTTAGCATGCTGATAATCACATATGTTAGAGTTTATCTCCAAGCGTCTAAGAACCGCAAGTGCAGGTCATTTGTGTGAATAGTTAATTTCAGCCACTGTCACTGTTATACCCTCCTCATACAGCATAGCCATAAGAGGGACACCACTGCTTATTCTGGTTTCCCAGCTTGTCTATTGTACTATAAATAGGGATCAGCACATGCTGAGAACTTCACTATGCCTCTTCTTCCTATGTGCTGCCTAAAATGATTGGATTACCTGAAATCACATAGAATGATATCACTGAAGAATGCAGCAGACACTATCTGGCTCATGTACTGATATTCATAAAGTATAAAGATCTCTAATACATATACAAAAGTCTTTGAGTTATCTGTACCTATCCAAAGAAATCACAATTTTCATAAAAATTATAGTAGATTTATGCTGTTTCCTTTCTTTCTTAGGTACCCACTTTAATGATGGACACCCAGTTTTCAGAATTCACACCAGACATAACGCCCATTATGCTGGCAGCTCACACTAATAACTATGAAATTATAAAACTCTTAGTCCAAAGAAGGGTGACTATACCTCGCCCACACCAGATACGTTGCAACTGTGTGGAATGTGTCTCCAGCTCGGAAGTTGACAGCCTCAGACATTCTAGGTCGAGACTCAACATCTACAAGGCTCTGGCGAGCCCATCTTTGATTGCCTTATCCAGTGAAGACCCCATTCTAACAGCCTTCCGCCTTGGATGGGAACTGAAAGAACTTAGCAAAGTGGAGAATGAGTTTAAGGCGGAGTATGAGGAACTGTCTCAGCAATGCAAGAGATTTGCCAAGGATCTGCTTGACCAAGCTCGGAGCTCACGAGAACTGGAAATTATACTCAACCACAGGGATGACCAGAGTGAGGAGCTGGATCCTCAAAAGTGTCATGACCTGGCAAAACTGAAGGTAGCAATAAAGTATCATCAGAAAGAGGTAGGATCTTTTATTTTCAATATTGAATCCCGAAAAAGCAAATTCCACCTTTTAAATATTTTCCACCATGTGTACTATGCATTTTAGGTTTTCTTTTATGGTTTTCCACTTATATTCATTACATTACCATTTTTTTTGATCCCATGATTTGGATGTTTTTAAAAAAACATGGGGAATATATCAACAATAGAAGAGAAAATTTCTAGGCAAGACTATAAATGCTGCCATTGCTGAGGTTTCCATCTTTTTACTAACTTTTTGTCTTCAGCATTTCAAATCATTTCATTCTGTAGTCTTATTTTTCTTGTGTCTGGAAATTAATCTTTGACCTGTACCCCTAATCCAACTCTTAAAATTACTCCCTCACCACAAATGTGACCTTTCAAAATAATACTTAACACTAAATTCATTCCTAATACCCTACCTTATCCCCTTCAGTAATCTTTCCACTTCTTAACATTGGTTTAGCCCTTAAGTTTATGTTATCATTGCAAAAATCACACAGACTGCTAAGTTCTAACAGTGCCAATATTGGCCACAAAAATAAAAAAAATGCACCTAAAGTGAATTTTTTTGCTATGCTGTTCTGTAATTAGTGGAGGTTCTGGTGCTCTGTGGAAATAATATCTTCTTGTCTATCCACTCTGCCTGGGTGCATGTTTGTACAAGTGTACACCAGACATAATGCCCATTATGTTGGCAGCTCACACTAATAACTATATATATATATTAAATAATATGAAATTATATATTTTATTATTATCTTTGTCCAAAGACTTCTGACTGTAAAATAAAAACACAAAACCATTACAACAGCCAGAAAACTTACACAGACAGAATGTGTCTTTCTTTTTATTGGTGTCTTAACCACTTGCATTTCTTTAAAACACAATAAAAATGTGTTTGGCTAAACCTACACTGTTTTTAGGAAATTAACCCAGCTATCAAAACCTGCTAATTGGCCACTGTGAAAAATGAGAGGAGCCAATGGTGGCTTTAAACACACCCAAA
>NC_092871.1:34441457-34479668 GCF_032062135.1 Pyxicephalus adspersus
ACTATAGTGCAAAATGGAGCACAGGGGAAAATTAGAGATGGAGATAAATTGGAGATGGCGTTTTGCATACATTACATGAAAGTGCGCAGGGTTTCTGAAATCCCGTGTGCTTTCATGTAATGTATGCACAACGCCATCTCCATGCCCTTATAAGGCAGGAGATGCCAGACCAACTTTTTTCATTGAGCTGCAGACTATGCACACTCCGTTTTTTCACCTAGCCACACTTTTGTTTCTAATGGAAAACATGGTAAGCCCTTTTTGATGACATACAACCTTTTACCAAATATGCTCAAAACCGTCTAATACCCTTTTTACCAACTATGCTCAAAATTTCCTAATACCCTGTTTGTATTATTAATGTTATGTTAAAATTAAAATTACTAGCCCATAGGAAAATACAATCTCTACTATCATGTGAATACCTTAAATCAGGGGTGCCATACTCAAATACACAGAGGGCCGAAATTAAAAACTTAGACAAAGTCGCTGGTTAACCTTGAAATTTATTGATAAAATTTAGGACGTTTTTCCTTCTTATTAGATATAAAACAATTTCATATGGAAGCAAAGAGGTTTTGCTTAACATTCAATCTGGAACAAGCCTATAATAAAGAAAGCCTATAATAAACTCTGCTGTTCAATAGACCCAAGTGATGCCGCTACTACAATTCCCGGCACCACTTGCGTCTTTAAAATGCGGGGCCAAGCATAGGCGGAGAGGCCGTGGGTCTAGAGAGGGGATTGATGCCGGAAATTGTAGTAGCAGCATTGTACTTGCCTCTATAGGACAGCAACTTAATATGAATTGCAGCTGGATCCTTTCTTTTTATTGGTGTCTTAACCACTTGCATTTCTTTAAAACACAATGAAAATGTGTTTGGCTAAACCTTCACTGTTTTTAGGAAATTAACCCAGCTATCAAAACCTGCTAATTGGCCACTGTGAAAAATGAGAGGAGCCAATGGTGGCTTTAAACACACCCAAATAGGGGAACAGTGACTTTTAATGCAAGATCGCCAGTAAAAAGCTGTCGGATAAGCGCGGCTCCGTGCGCAAGCTTTTTCTGTTGCTGAATAGCGCGACCGCGTACGATTCCGGATCGCTAATACGAATGAGCGACCGATAATCCGATTCTGCTTGATGAATCGGGCATTGTGTGATTGCAATGACACAACACTCTGAAAAATGTTTTTTTTTATGTCTTTGCACTTTATTGTACAGTTCTCGCTAATGGTTTCAACCTATCCCCTGAAGAAGTCAATCAGCAAAACACATCAGGGTTTGAACCGTATTTCTTGCTTAAACAGTAAAAGTATTCTGTCTAGCTGAAGGGTCAGCAGTCCCATGATGTTAATGGGACAGACTCAAATTCTTTCATTGTATATATAAAATTGTCAGAAAACTACTACTGTTAATATTATTATATTTGATTTTCATTTGCCGCAAAGTAAACCCCTGCTTTCCTATCCTTATTTTAATTTTTCATCCAAATTATTTTTGCCTAAGCAGCTTAGTGAAAAATTGTAAAGTTAACTTAAGAATTTAAGAAATTTTGCTCATGACTGATTGGTAATTTCCATTTAAAGGCTGGAACCGCTCCAAACAGACATATAAGCTCCAGGCTGGCTCTAAAAATTGGATGACTCACTCTCAGAGTTTACAAGATTTCCAAGTAGCAGTTCACATCTGGACTCTTCAATTATTGTATTATACCTTACTATTTGTGTAATATTAGTTTAAGCTAATTTTATTTGACTAGATTTCTAAAAATTTTGGGAAACTAATGAAACAATATTCTGTAATAAAAACACAACAGTATTATTAGTAAGCATGCTTTTCTAATCATACTTTGCTGCCTATTCACACCTATACTGTATTTATGCATTGTAGCAAACTTGGTAATTCACACATGCAGGCCTGAAATGGCCCTTAAAGTTTCCCTTTCTGAACACTCTAGTATAAATCCCATATAACCATATTGGAAATTGAGTTTTTATTTGAAATGTATGTTCATGCTAAAAAGTCGGTTTTACTGCAGGAAACCAATTCACATTTTTTTTATAAAGTACAATAAGTGCTTTTATTTTTGTGGGAGTTCTCATACAATTATAAAACATTCTGATGTAGTAATGACCCAAATCTTTTCAACCAAAGTGGCAATAACTTTAAAAACCTAATTTAAAATATTATTGAAATTATGACCTGTAGCATAGGAAATTATTATTCACTTAAGCATCTAACATGCTTTGGGATTTAAGTTTTCTGTACTTTTATTACTTTTTTCATTGAACTGATTCATACAACAGGCCATATTGTGCTGATAATGGTCATGGAATGCGGGAAGGTTTAGCTTTGTAATAGGCATTTCTGTCATAGTAATGCTTCTGATGAATCTATTTTTGGTACTCTAGAAGTGCAGTAGTAATTATGTTTTATTTCTATTTATAGGATACAGACTTTGTGATTGGCAGATTGATGTGACAGCAGAACTCCTAAAAAATGGCACATTGTCATTTAGGCTTTGTTTAAAAACTAAATATCCTTAATCTTATGTACAATTGAAAACTGGGTGACAAGGCTACCATAGACAACATCTCTTTTTCTTTTGTTCTGGTGGTACAGATCTAGCTTTGGACGAAAGAGAGTACAAGTTCTATTTAGGCATGCTAATTATATTTGAATTATTTTTACTATTTTTGATGCTGATTTTTGTTATACACACAGTATCTTTTTTCCGTTATTATGCTGGTAGCATTATTCTCTGGTGTAAGATCAGGTAGCTCTTGAACCTCAGCAGAAATCAAGAGCAGTTATGTGTCAAATAACGGCATGCGATGAATTTCACAGCATTAACAGTGGCTAATTATTTATTTAGCAGACAGAAGGGACATAATTGTTATACATTTATGCATGGCATGCATGAAAGATTAATTCAGATGACAGAAAATCTCCTATTTCATAAATTACATACCCATTTTCTTAAAAGGTATTATAATTAACTCATTCATTGTTCTGGAATATTAGAGAAAATAACTGTAACAACACCAGACTTCCTCGATGATATGGTGAGAGTTAAACCCTGGCATTAGCCTGTTCTTTATGTAACTACATAATAACATTAATAGCTCATGACTGAGACATTATAGCAGTGCAGAGTTGAAGGTCAAAATAAATTCATATGGGACTGTTAAGATCCTGTGTATCTTTAGAGCACATGTAATTTATTGCTATAAGCCAACATCAAAATTATTAAAAGGTCAGAGTATCTGAATTAAATTAAAACATGGTTGGATGTATGGCAATAGCGCTGATTATTATAGGGCTTGTTTTTCACTACAGTGTAAGTAAAAAATATATATATCTTCATATATATTTTCATGCTCAGTCGAAATGTAGTAGTTTTGTAAGACACCTGTCATCACTGATGTTTGCACTTGTAGGTGCCCCTAACTGGTGTACCAGTACCACTGCCCTTAGATTTGCTAAAATGTTTTATGTTTTTTATGTGATGTATATAGACATAAATATATGTGTATATAATATATATATATAAAGAGAGAGTATTTCTTTTGCATTTCAGTTGTTTAGCACAGCAAGATATAAGAGGTATATATATATATATATATATATATATATATATATATATATATATATATATATATACACAAACAAACACACATATACATTTTGTACAAACTTCCCTAATTTTTTACTTGTGTAAATGTTGACTTAGCACCATGACCCATACCCAGTAATTCAGCTTCCGCCTTTCAAATGTAGCTATGATTGTTAAAATAAATAAATGTTTCTACCTCTGCTCTGGAAAAAGCTCAGTAATCCAAGGTTTTCTGATTGCTGGAAGCATCTTTGTTTTCATTGAACTGAATTACATTACAATTACAACTGAAAGGCATATTATGACCCATCATAATGGTTTCAGTATAGAATGTGTAGAATAGAAAATTAAAATTTCATACCAGTCATGGTATCTTCTGCATCAGCTATTTTTGTAGTATTGTTGATGGTTTTTTTGCTTTTTTTTCTGGTTTTTGCATTTTAAGCTTTAGAAAGAGTCAACACATACACATGACTGTGGAAAACCATGAAGTTTTTGCTGACCTCCAATTGACCAACCCTTTTCCCAACATCCCCATTCAATAAACACGCATTAAATGTTAAATAGAATTCTTAAATATCAATATCAACCATAACAACAAAATATTAAACAAAAAAAACAATAACAACAAAATAACAATAAATAAACATTCCCAGATTACAACCAAACTCAAATCATCTGTGGTTGCCGGTCCTCGAGGGCCCCATTACCACTGGAAGTCTCCTCCCTTTTCTCCCAGCTCTGGAATGATTTAACTTCTTTAAACACAAACTATCACCGTATATATATTCTCAATCCACAACTTTTACCAATCCAGAGACTGCACACCAAAGATATGTCCCCAACCCCACTGAAACTTAAACTAATGAACACACACTCCTCAAAGACCTCAACCATCCCAGCCCTACCCCACTATCCAAAAGGAAAGGGGCAGGAGGGTGGAAAACTTTCTCTTGCACCCTGTACAATCAAATGACCTCCCCCAGGTCTGCCCAGTCATGCGGGCCTTCAACTAGGCTTCCTTGATTGGACGAGGGCCTGTCCAATAAATTGGTGGCAGGAATGCACTATATATACATCTGCAGGCTGAAACTGAAGCTAATATTTGAGGATAAATGAGATAAGTAATGATGCTACATGGCTGGTGATTGTGCAAACTATTGCTAAGTATTTATGCGTATTTTTCTAGACCACAATAAATAAACAAAAACAGAGTAAAAACCCTACATGTGCTGTGTTTACCTGATTTGCACGCCCACTCACTCCTCTTTCTTTAGCTTTCTTTCCTGTCTGTTCTTTTTATTATTTACTTTTTACAGACTCATTACAAAACTCTTTCTAAAATACATCTATGCCTTTGGAGGCAGACTTGTATATCTAAAGTGTCATGAAAATTCATTAGGATTTCCCCATGTGATATACACTCTTTAACTGCAACCTTAGAAAACAGAAAAATTTTATATTTGCATGTGATTGGTATGTATATGATATACCATGTATGGGCAAAGCATAGGGTAAATAAAGTGGGCTTTCTGACTTGACCAAAGTTGTGGTGCTTACTGTTAGCTCAGTCGTTTTGGTTGTTGAAATTGCTATTTAAAACTTTGACCTGTGCAACAAAAGATTATGGTGGAATACATACAACTATATTATTAACAGCATTATTTATAAAGCTGTTTGTGAATACTATTAAATATTTGCTATTATTTTGTATGGAACTTTATACAGTGTTGTTAGCAGGGCTGTGGAGTTGGTAGATAAATCATCTCCGAATCCTCAGTTTCTGGTACCCCCAACTACCACTCCAACTCTCTGACTCCGACTCCTCTGTATTTACAGGGTTTCTCATTTTATCTTCACATTTTTGCATTCAAGCTTCCCCCTTTGCAACTAGAGAATACAAAAGCAAAGAAATTAGGGTACTTTACTGGCAGTAATTATCACAAAAATATCATGTTTTTTTATTTCCCTCATTAAAAGTGACAATTAAAATATGCATGCCTCTTCCCACATACCAGGTTTCAGGAAATGTCTAATTGACATTCTAACATACATGGGCTGGATACATTGTACACAATACATATGTTGAGATCATCTGACCCATTTTGCAGACTATGTCTGCTTCCTCAGGGATGTAATTGGTACAGATAATAGGTGTATTAGCACAAAAAGTTGTTACAATTACTGGTATGCTTATTCCCTTGGTATGAAGGCAAGCAGAAGGTGGAATTAAAATCACAAAATACAGAGATGGCGGTGTCCCATATATGTTCTCCACAGTAATATTCAGTTCTTCTCCAAATAATATTGGTGATGCTTACTCCATTATGGAGTTTCAACAAGCAATTATCTTCAAAAACTAGATTTATTCAAATAATTCCATCCATAGACAGACTTGCATTTAAGTTATAAGAACCGCCATACTCTGTGATGCACCAAGTGCATCCTTTTGCAACCAAACTGCACAAAAAAAATAGACACCCTAATTATTCATAAATCAATAAACTTATTATTAAATTAAATATACCACAATATTTTTACCATAAAAGTTTTCTCAAGAAACATTAATAAAAATATATGAAAATACCGTATTTTCCGGCGTACAAGACGACTTTTTAACCCCGAAAAATCTATGACAAAGTCAGGGGTCGTCTTGTAGGTTTTATTTATTGTTTTTATCAAGTGGCTTTAAAGTAGTAGCATAGCATGAATAAAAATCAGGAACAGGAACTTTACCAGTTTAAAAATATGAACCACATTCTTTGGTAGTTTTAAAACAAAAACAAAGCTTAACTACATGAACAAAAAACAAAAGCCGGAAAACCTAAAACAGTTTATATATTAAACTTGGAATATAGTTATAGAGTAGAATAGCTGTTAAATGCAATCCAAAACTAACTCAATGTAGTGTTGTTCTAAGAAAAAGAAGTGCTTCTGCTAGATCCTCTTTCATAGAAGCTCTTAAATCTGACTTGATTATTTTTAGAGCTGAAAATAGTCTTTCAACAATGACTTGGGTGGGTGGCATTGCTGTTACGGTTCTAGCCACATCACTAATAATCTCGGGATAAACAAGGATGTCTTGTTCTACAGTCAGTTTCGATGAGTGATCATACTTTTCTACTTCTTTTAATTCCTTTAAAAAACTCCTGCTGGAATTTCTTTATTTGGACATTTTCAGGTCATTTATCTTTCACGCATATGCAACGTTGCTTTACTGTTGAAAGTTCCATTTTGTCCAAGTAGGAATCAAAGTCTAATTCTTCATTTGAAGAGGATTATCCTGAGTTTTACCAGTTCTTATAGCTTTATCCAGTGGTGGTGTTTCAGGTAGTAATTCCTTCATGCAAACTGCTACATCATAGAGGGCCTGTTTTGCAGTATCAGTCTAGTCACTGCTCAACTAAATTCAGCTCATTGGATCAAAATAACAGCTAACAAGATTTGATTATCCATTAAGAGATTGTCTATTTTCTTCATTGAAGATACAATTCCATCAGCTATTAACCCTCCACTTTTGTTCAGGCAATATATCAAGCTCTTCCATTTCAAGAAGAATTTTCCAGATGTTAAATCTTCAGTTTTTCTAGTGCTTTTACTTGTGTCCACTGGCTTTCAGTTAAGAAAACATTTTCATTGTCCAGATCTTCAAGAAAATCTTTTAGTTCAAGTAAACGCTTTACCATCAAATAAGTTCTTCCCCAAGCCTGTTGTTTGGTCCAAAATGACTCCTTTTCCTGCACATCTTTTCAAAATGGCATCTGTTTTAGGGACCTTGGCTGCAACAGGTACTTGCCTCAATTTGCCAATTAGAGTAGCTGCATGGCGATCTTTCAATCCTTTTCTTGCAGAGTTGCAGAGTATGAACAGCACAACGCATATGTTGAATAGTAGTACACTTGGATGCTCCTTCAACAATGTTATGCAAAATGTCACTATTCTCTTCACTTTCACTTTCTCCAATACTTGGTGAACTGTCTTCCTTTAATATCTGTCTGTCACTTTCTTCATCTACTTTCTTCATTTTCTCAATTGTGCTCAACATATTAGAAGAAACATCTGTCTCATTACATAGAATCTGTTCCTTTTTCATTTCAAAATCTTCTAAAATATCCTCCACTAACTCCTGAAGATAGTCACTGGTGTTATGTGCCTGAGTGTGTTTTATTATTTTCATCAACAAATCTAACATTCATAGCAAAATAATTGACTCTGCCACGTGTACATGCATCCATTTTTATGAAGACAAATGAGGGCTTGCCTTCATTTACCCTAGGGCCCAGGGATTGCACACATCTGATGGGTCAGCGATGTACTCCTCGACTCTAACTCTGACTCCACAGCTCTAATTGTTAGAAACTGTTACAGCAGGTTGACCTATTTTAAACTATTTGAAAGCAAAAATTTTTTTTTTTTCTTTAAAGGATATAGTAGGAAAATTGTAAAAGAAGGAAAAACCCAGCGCCTGTGGTCTGTAAAATATTTATTTTACTGTTTCTGGGAAACAAAATGAACAAATATTGTGTTAAAGGCACATCATGATGGCATAATGACTGTGTCATCATGACATTATAGGCTATTCTTGTAGTAAGATTATGTTTATCTGCAAACCTGCCAGAAAAGTGTACTCCATCTCCAGTACCATAATACACAGAAAACATTTTCTACAGACTGGAAAAGGGTACTTTTAGGCTATGTTTACAAGAGGACTTTATTTTAAAACACATGGAAAAGCATATACAGCACTTATATACATTTATCTAGGTCAATTTTTCTTTGTGTTAAAGAAGATGGTAAAGAAACGAGAAGAAGGAAAAAGGCCTATAAATGCCCATAAACACTTACAACCATTGTAATGGAAGTGTTCAAGCACTTTTTGAGTGTTTATAAGTATTTTAAGGTTTCTCTACACAGCAGCCGCATTCTTTTTGCAGTTCAAAAACTTAATGCCCCAAAACTGTTTAGTGTGTACTGGCATATTGGAATATGTTTAGAAGCTGGGGAAACAATCAATGTAAACTTAGCTTTATAAACTGATTACCACAACTTAAAGATATATGTAGACAGTGTCGCTACATAACTACATCTTTACAGAAGAATAGTATTTACCTAGGTCAGCACTATAGACACCAACAGCCTATTTACTATGCCATTAGAACCTTTATTTGGACGCGCTACCTTGTATAACACTGTAAGTAGTAGTTTTTATTTTACAATGGCTCAGTAAATTGCTTATGCCACAGATTTTATGAAAAGTATCCTTAAAAAAAAATAAAGCAAATAACAGTAAAGTAGAAATAGCTAAATGTTGGCTATGGCAATGTGGTGTATTGCTGTTTTGCTTTTTTCCTGGTCTATGCCCTTGACTCTGCTTCCAATATAGCTTCCGTAAACACAGAAAAAGAATGCAACAAATCACAGAAAATTTACTTTATTTTGATAAAGTGTGTGCCAGCTATGGAAACCCTCCCCTTATGTCAGTGTTATATTCGGACACCATAATTAGATAGCAAAGCCTAGCCTTTTTGAAATGTGTTTTTTGGAGAGTGTAGGAAAGGGTTAACATTCCACGGTTAACATTTGTTGTACTGTCTGTTGTTTTCCCACCACTGTCAATATGACAGCTAGAAATTTATTTATGACAGGTAAAAATGTTGTCATGCAAACATGAATTGATGATAAAGCTTCCAAAGAGATGTATTTTCAAAGACAGTTCTGATTTCTCCTTTCTAGGGTTAGATTTCCACGCACTTCCTGCTGTCTGTGGGACAGGCAGTGTGAGTAAAACATTCCAACAAGAATACAGAAAGCAGGAAAGATGAGTGGCTCCAACTCATAGATACCACACTAGACAAAACTCAAAAATATCTGCCTGTTGACTTTTTGTGTGCACAAGCATGCACTTTTTTATTTAACATATTATTTACTTTGTATTGTCATTGTTTTTTTATATATATATATATATATATATATATATATATATATATATTTTTTTTTTTTTTTTTTTAGCTATATGACTATTTTTTTTTTTATTATTTGGACTTTGGACAAAATAACCTTTTACGCCTTTGCTGAAAACCTGTTTTTTGTCTTTGTTTGCTACTGGTCCTGACTTATGGTTTGACCCATTATTACATTTGTCTCTAGTCCTGGTCTTTAAACTGTGATTTGGTCATAGTTCTGCCTCTTCATATGACTTTTACCCACAGTGAATGGAGATAATATACCTATTGACAGATATTAGAAATGCGTTGTGTTGAATTGGGAGAAAGAGAGATGGAAAGCTCTTTTCTAAGAGTAAAGACAGGGTTGAAGCAGAAAGTATTAATTGTCTACCAGAAAAGAATGGCAACCTTAGGACCTGCAGATAAAATGTGATATCAGAGGAGCTATAATATCAGCATCCTCGTGCTGAGAATCTCCAGATCCATCTTCTAAAAAAAAAAAGTCTGTCCTTTTTGTTAATTATATGATTTTAAGGCACAGTTTCAGGTACTATTGCAAATTAAGTATTGGAAAATGCAGTGTGTTTAAATTTGAACTCTTTATTAACTGGTTGATGAATAGGGTTTGGTTTCAGATTAAATGTTACACATCTGTCACATGCAGTTTCATTAATGTGCAGCATATTAGCTGTTCCTCATGGTAAAATCAAAAATGTCCCTCTAGGTGTTAGTATACCTTGTAAAACAACTGGTGAATTCTTAGTAGTATTTTTGTGCCAATGGGGGCATAAAAAAAATAAAGTCACTGGGCCCACCCAAAGTGCATATAGGTAAGTTGGCTTGCAGGGAAGAAATGTGGACTTCAAGGAATATGATAGGCTAGTTCACCTTGACAGTTACAGTGGTTACAGGGCAGTTGTGCTTCCTGTCAGCCTGCCAACCTGCTACTACACCATGCCACTCACCATTGAAAGGAATGGGAACATTTCAATGATAAGCAATGGCAGGGGTGGTAGATCCCTAGTTCCAAAACACCACTTGCAATGTCTTGTCAGTTGTTTGGTTATTCAGTCTATTGCCTGAATACATGCCCCTGCCAGTCAACCATTGGGACAAAAGGCAAAGCAGTTGTGGTACCTGTGATTGTTGTCAAGCAGTAATCGCACCACTTTACAACTGTCTGCACTTTTACAGACAGATGTTATTAAGAAGCTTTAACTTTTAATTAATCTGTTTTACTATAGCCATTAGTCCCTTCTCTCCTAAATAATATAAAAAATTACTATGTTCAAAAACAGAAGAAAGGCTTGGAGAAAGACAAACTGCTGAGCTGAGTCTTTCATATCTTTTTAATTATATTTATTATTGACTGTATACAGAAGAATACAGTCATTGATCAATATTTTCTCTCAGTTTTACATCAAACAACACCCAGGGGACATATTTCCTTTATGTAACATTGAATATACTCGCCCACAAACCAAATGCATATTGTCAGTTTTTTTAATCAGTGGTTCACCAACAGTCACAGCTGAAGAGAATGTGGAACCACAGACCACTGCTGAGGGCTGTGGCAGTCTAGCACAGCAATCTATAAATTTCCACCACTTGGACAGTCAGACAAGCCCACTGACAATTTGGATTTATGAAACAGCTCTGTATCTCTGTCTCCATTTGCAGCACTAACCCGAGCCTACACTGCAAGAGCTTTCAATAAAAGTGGAGGCAAGGAATAGTGCCAATCAAGTTCTTTTTTTAAAGGGAATGCTTTTTTAGGTATTTTTTTTACCCTAAATAATATTTTTCTAGCCAGCACTTTAGCTCTTAGCTTCAGTTCACATGTTGTAAAAGCTTTATTTAGGTGTTCATTGTATTAAGCTGGTAGCTCTATACACATTTCACAGATATTTCCACTCAATACCCTACCCCTGCGTACCTTGTTCTTTTCCATAAAATGTAACTTATAATTGAGACTCAGAAGAAAAATAGTTTCTGGTGTACTGTTCTCTGCATAAAAAAAAACAATGCTCAGTGACACCATTTTCAACAAAAAACCTTGTACTACATGGTATTTGTAAATTACATTTCTTCCAATCTGAAGAATGCATGACTGTGACAGTTCTTCAACTGCTTCACACATTTACACACATACATGAACTAGGCAACATTTTTGGTGCCAGTTCGCTGTTACCATGTTTAGTAGATTTCTGTTATATTCTATGAACCCTAAAGAATATTGTAACTTGACAACCAATCAGCTGTATACTGTTTGCTCCCCTAGGCCAACTAGCTTGTTTTGCTCCCCACTTCCCCCAGCCAAAATCAGCCTTGTTATGTCAGTGTGACACTGGCACACATAAAACACACAATGAATGCTGTTCCGCATGAACAAAAGAGAGGGAGAGAGAAAAGAGAAGAAACAAATGGAAAGTGGAGAGAGATTGATGAAAAGAGAGAGAGAGATTATTACTGAAAGGAGGAAGGGTAGGAGCAGATAGAAAAAGGGAAAGGGGGAGGAGAGAAAGTGTGTGTGTGTGTGGGGGTATGGAAAAGGAGGGAGGTAGAGAGAGAAGGAACAGAGGGGTGAGAGAATGAATCAAGAGAAAGAAAGGTAAAGGGGAGGGAGAAAAAGATAGAAGGAGGGAGAGAGGGAGAAAGCCAAGAAACAAAGGGGGTCAAGAGAGGAATAAGGAAAAGAGAATGAAAAAGGGGCAGGAAAGAAGGAAGGAAGAGAGAGAGGGACGGTAATAGAGAAAGTGGATGAGAGACAGGGAGATAGAGAGAGGAAGAAAAAAAAAGAAGGAAAAGGGAGGGAGAGGGGTAAGAAATGGGGTTAGAGTGAGGGAGAAAGGAGAGAGATGAGTGTTTTCTTAAATACAATCATCAACCTGCACAGATATCTGCACTGAATGTGACCTTGGTATAATCACATATTCACTTTGTGATTCCTGGTACAGGTAGTCCCCGGGTTAAAGATATCCAACATACGGATGTCGCCTAGATATGAACAGGGCTTCCCTGCTCTCTCCTGTGCAGAAGGAAGGCATGATGAGGGGGGAGGGGGTGGTTTGCATGACTTGCAGAAGAAATCTTTTGCTAAACACAGCTGAGGTTGTGGGTGATCTTGGGGGGGGGGGGGTTTGGTGAGCACTTTCTGCAGCATCTTGTACCTCTTTAATGAACAAGACAAAATACAGTTGTTTCTTTTTGCATATGAAAGGACAGCTTGCTCCAGAAGTTAATGAATATCTAGGCTTCATAAAGATTTTTTTGTTTTGTTTGCTTTGTTTGTGATTAACTCACATTGAGGATTTTATACATTAACTGACACCATGCTGCCTAATAATATTTTAAGACAAACATCTGTGCTAATTGTATTTATTAAAATAATGTACCAGTTCCAACTTACATACAAATTCAACTTAAGAACAAACCTACAGTCCCTATTTCGTAGGTAACCCGGGGACTACATGTACTGTAGAGCTGGTTGGCCATCATCAGCAAATTCCAGTTTTACAATGTTGTAATGTCTCTCCCTGGTGGTCATGACAGATGGCCTTATGACAAATCTGGCTCTGGTTACCAGCACATACTACTTCTATGAAAGCCCACATTGGTAGTTGGTTCTTTCAGTATAAAGTACAATAAAATATAGTGATTTTTTTGTCAAATTTTAGATAATTACAGAAATGCCTTCCTGAGTAAAAAACACTTTTTCACCTATCTTAGTATTAACACATATCTTAGTATAACAAATATTATAGCTTAATATCATCAGTTGAAGCATTTATGTAATATATTCAATGAAATCCGTTTCTCCTGTAAACTTGTTGTTTTCATGAGCAATAAAATAGGTGGTGTTTGGAACTAGTGAAGGTGTCATTATTTCTACTGTTTACCATCCATTCTGTGTTTGTCACCTAAATAAATCAAAAGATCTTGAACAATATTGTTTTCTGTTTGCAAATCGTGTGGCTTTGACATTTAATTCAGTTTTGGCAAATGTAGGTAAGAATCTTTATTGTTAATGTACAGTACACATGAGAATTGTCCTGGTTAAAACAGGTATACCATTTAGATAAGTATGTTCTATAGATAAAGAAGTACAAAATGCAGGACAATGTGCATGTTAAATGACTTGCTAAATATATGTTTTACAACTTTTTCTTGTACGTTTTCTATTTAATTGAGGCAAACCAGGGACAGAGTACACTAGCTAGTACACTAACTAGTTCCTTATTTGAATGTAAATATATGTTTTTTATATTGTAGCTCTGCTGGAAAAAAGCATAAAACTTGTTTTTTATGCATCCTTGGAATGGTATTACAAGCCTCCTAATACAGTTTGTTATTTAGAACCACTAAGGGCTATTTAGTGTAAAAGCTGGCTTTATACAGTTAATGCATAATTTTTTATGTATTTAATAATTATAGATATTGCAACACTAGACAGCATAGGGTACAATACGTGAACACGCACAATGAGAATATAAACAATGGGAACATTAACATGACATTAATATAAATCAATATCAGACTACAAAATATTTCAATAATTAAACCAACCAATAAAACAATCTAGCATAAGGAAGGAAAAAGCATGTTCTCAATTGTCATGTTCTCTGGGCATTTTTTATTAGTCTCCAGAACAGGAATATAATTCAGTAAGAGGGTTTAGCAATCTATAAGGAACATATTACCAGTAATAAAAAGAGCACCCATTCAATTTAAAGAAAAAAATGCAGATGCTGAAAGAAGTTTTTAGTTCTATTTGTGACAAATATTCTCTATAGTTAAGATGCAATTGAATGGTCAATTTATTGTCATTTTTCTTTGGTTAGGGTTTTTAGGAATATTGAATTTAAAATTAAAGTGGCCATTTATGAGTGATTGACATATGAACCTTTCCAAACAAACAAGCTAACATTGATTAAAATATTGAATGATGCCAAAACAGACAGTATTGTTTTATATTTTGTGATGCACTCAAAGTGTTAGTTGAAAATACGATCTACCAATTATAAGTGTTAATGATCTATTAAAACTGTCACTTTAAATTACGAAAAGCTTCCATAAAAAGTAGTTAGATATTAGATTGATCGAAAGCAACCATCAAAATTCTACACAAATTGTCTTGACAGACCACTTAGGAAACTTACTATGTGAATTGAGTAATAGATTTTAGTTACCAATTCTTGTGCATGCTGATGTCACCTTTAAACAAATGTATTTTAGGGTATCCAAAAAAAAGATTTGTTCCTTCTGGACATACTGTGATATTGTGGAAAATATATGAATTCTTGATCTTCCCCTTAAATATAAAATTGTCTTCTTTTAAAATGCCTTTGTCTGGAAATTGTCTCTCTAGCAGACTAGGGTCATAAATTCCCCCTTATCAGGTATTTCTTTATCTGACAACCAAAGTCCTTCCAGACCCTCTAGTTACAACATCTGATGTGACTGTCTTGTTTTCCTTTCTGCAAGATTTATAGGATTCAGATAAGGCTAGACAGAGTGTCTCAGATTGAACTTTGTGATGTATTTTGAAACCCATTTATTATTAAGCTTTATATTTCTAATATACCATTCTGTATAAAATAGTGGTTGCCTGATTTGAAGTTGGATCGTTATGGTGAGCATTTTGAGACCAAGAACTAGTCTCCTAGGCCTCAGGAAAGCCTGGAAACCATATTTAGCCTGTTCTGGTGAACCATAAGTCCCAGACATGCCTAGTTTGGTCTCTGTGAACTCATTATTTTGTGGTGATTAATAATCTGGGGGTTGGTATTTCATAAAACCTGTATTTAGGTAATTATTAATAATAGCTGGAACAAGGGCCTCTTGGGAGTGTCTACAAGCATCCTAATCTATGCCCCTCAGCCAGCCCCCACCCTGCTATCATTGGATGGTCCTTTTAGCCCTACCCCTGTTGTTAGCATAGAAAAAGCCATGTAAGTCTAGTGTGGTGTTCATCCATCTGGCCTGTAGATGTCACTGTTTTAGTTGTTTTACTCCTTAAGACAATCTATATTGCTGTTGTTGTTGGTTCCTGTCCTGCGGACAGTATCCCTCTGAGGATACTACAGACACTACTCATGTATGTAGTTGGTGAATCCTGTAAATAAACCTGGTTTAAATGTCCCTGCCTCCTTGATTACCGGACACAACATCAGGCAGAGACAGCTCCCGCATATATCATCTTGTTGCTAAGGAGAACAGCACTGACACATTGAGCACTGCAGGGAGCCCAGGGACTCTGACTAATAATTTGGACTTTACACAGCAACCTGGACCAAGGCAAACCAACTCTACCTAAGTATTATTTCACAGTTTTCCCTTATTTATGCTGTTGCATAAGTTCTGCTATTATTATTTGATTAGTCCCTATTTTCCTGAATTTTTTTTTTTGTTTTTAACTTAATAAACACTATAAAAAGTGTAAGCTGAATCTCTGTAGAAAGATCCATTTTCGGTTTAACTTCAAATTTGGACAGAAGGTCTCATCCACTCAATCAGCATACCTTGATATGATGTAAAATTGAAGGTCCATTGTGAGCTGCCCCAAAACAGCAAAAGATTGCAAAATTATAATAACAACATGCTTTACAGTAGTTTTTTTTTTTTTCTCCTGATATGTTGTCCTCTGTTTGTATCAAACATGCTTATAGTTAAGCTGCGTACACACTTACAATTTTTGTCGTTGGAAAGGATCTTTCACGATCCTTTCCAACGACAAGGTGCTGTAAGATGCATGAACGATTCTGTACATACAGCACCGTTCTGCTCTATGGAGAGGGGAGGGGGGAGAGCGACGGAGCGGCACCCTGCTGCGCGCTCTCCCCTTCCCTTTCATTACGATCGGCTGTCGTCCATCGTCCGTGGATCCGGCAGGTCGGTCGTCCGGACGATGGACGACACCGACTGTACACACGGAAGATTTTCGCCCGATAATTGGCCGATGCCGATTATCGGGCGATAAAAATCTGCCGTGTGTACGTAGCTTTACTGTGATCAAACAGCTCAATCTTCATCAGCCAATGGCACATTGTTTGAGCAGACCTGGATTTTTCCTATATGTTCAGTGACATTGCTGGAGTTTGACATGACTGTGCAATCTGATTCCGCAATGCAAATCAAATGATTAGCCCTTGAATGAAATTGCTATGCCAACCAGTTCTTGACAAATTACCAGTCATTTGAAATCTTTGCCAATTGTATATAATTTGTATCACTGTGAAATAAACTATTTTTAGTTTTTAGTTCTGGACACCCTCCAGAGCGATTTTGATATTGGTATTATTACACTACACATATCAATAGCAGAGAGAAGTCTGAGGTATATACAAAAGAGATTGCACCTGCATGCCTCTTTTTCTTTTATCATTGACACCTAACCTGGAAAAGCTGATTCTAATTTTAGAGTTTTAGAGTAGCTGTAATGTAGCAGGATTGTTTTCCACTTGACAAATCTGAATTTTCATTTATAGGAGTATAGGTATTATTACGCCATGTAAATTTTTTGTTACATACATAAAGTTCTAATATTTACCTGTTAAAATATGTTGACAATGTCAACTATTTCAGTTGGGATGTGCTTACTTGTTACATGACTGTATTGCAAAAGGTAGCTACATATTAAAACATAAACTAGCATATTATCACATTTTAAATGTTGCCCTCTGCAGAATGTGTTAGTTATGATGTTTTTGTAAATAAAGACCATTTTAGCAGGGGCTTGTCTAAATGGAGCTCCACTCTGACAATTGATGCAATCCACATTATTGGCTAGTGCTGTATAAAAAATATTCTTTATACATAGTTTGAAAAAAAGGTGAATCCATTGCTATATGGTATATTATGTTTAAGCTGAAGGTGATTTTTCTTTAGCCAAGAACAGTTGCCAAAAATAACTATATGAGAGTGTGAAAGCAAGCTTTTCGAGTAATACTAACAATTTGTTCAGATATTTCCTTGAATAAGTATCAGGTACCTCAAAATATGCAGTTTAGGTCCTTTTTATTATTCGGCTACTGCAGTGCCTAGAATGCAAAATGAGCAGAGCCAGCCAGTTGAGCAGATATCATTTTATTGATATGTTTTTTAACATTGTCATCCATGATTCTGGCATCCCACGAGCTGATTATGAGAATGTGTGTGACATCTGGAGGTTCTTGCAGTGTAGCGCCTTTGATGACTGCAGTACTTCATTGCAATGCAGGTTCATGTTTATTGCACTCCTTGTAGCTTTTGAACATTTATCACTTGACGTCTGATATAGATTCATTGTTTTCTTTTCATTTGTTATTGAAAGCCCATGTGACTGTAATATTTGGCATTATACTAGACAACTGCTGAAACATTTATGTCTTTAGTATTGTTAACTTTATTGATGAAAACTTCATTACCAGACAACAAATTAGATTGCCCACTCCAAAAAGTAATATATGGCTCCTATTAGAGGGCTCAGGAAAAGCCAAGTGCTTCCACCTATGAAGGTATTACATTTTTCGTTTCAACAGCACAAGATTGAAAATACTCCAACTGTGACACCTGTTCTGGTGACCAATGCCAAAGGTTTTCCTGTCTTTTACAGTTTTTTGCATAGAAATTACCACACACAGCACAATGTTCTAACACTTTATACTCTTTTAGACTAAAAAAAAAATTGTCTGGACTTAAACTTGACTGTGATAATGGCAGAAGCATGGTTACAGCAGGTTCTATTAATTCTGACGGCACCACTGTACATCATATTACTCCTTCCATATGCCTCGTCCAAAGCCTTGTGCATGGCCAATGGAAAATTACATGTTCCGAGGGTCCTTTCATTCAAAATAGAACAGTCAGAAGCTTCTGCATATAATCTCCTCAACCTTCTCTCGAGGTCATCAAATTACCAAAGCTAGTTGTAAAATTGTGTTAAGGTGACAAAAATACCATTTGTAGAACTGACATTCAGAAGGAAATTTAAAAGTTGAAATTTGCACAATTAAAATGATAGATGTATTTTATCTAACTCTTATTAGAAAATTAAATTATGTTGCATAACCCGCTCTTAGTTTTGACAGATTTCTAGCTTCAAACTGATGATGCAGCATATTGAAGGTGATTGCAGTACAGCTTTAAAGTAATGTCTATTGAATAACCATAACAAAACACATTAATAAAGCTCACGTCACTTAGCATTCTCACCACGCTGCTGATTTCAAATATTTCTCCCAAGGTCCGAAGAGAAATGCATAAACTGCATAAGAAAGTGGCTGAAAAGGGGGGAAGTTATTTATATATGCTGACCACTGTAATTTTCTGTTAAATGGCAGACGAAACAGATTTTTACAGCTTGGTTGCACACCAATCTTTGAAGGACATTCTTAGACTATCACAAGGCTATTTATATGTTTGCCATAAAGCTTTTACTTGTCTTTTTCTATGCAGTGTCCACTTGTTGCTTAATCTCTTTAATGGTAATGATTACTGAAGCTTAAATGTTCTGTTAATTTTTGCAGCATCTGTATACATCAGTTGATTTTAACTTAAACCAGTATATTTATCAAGCAGGGAACTTGATTTTTACTAAACATTCTCTGGTTGAGAATCTTCCAAGTGCATGCTTTTATTGGTAGTGACTGATTCTCCACTAGATAGTATTTGGAAAATGTCTGATTCACTGTTTCATAAATAGACCCCTATCACTTACTGACAAATTTAGTACACCTATTTTAAGGACATTTAGGAGATTATTTAGTAAACTAGTTTTACTTTGCTCATTATTGTAAGTTGACAAAATGATACACGTTTTGTAAAACATGCTTTTGCATCTTCACCAAATTTGAAATGCCATTGATTGAAAATAAAAATAATCAGATTCAGCTTGTAAAGACTATTTCACTTCCAATGATTTTGGATGGTATGGCCAGATTAGCATTACTGAAATCTTTTGACACATAACCTCTCTGGGAAGGTCAACTCATTTCTTGTTTTTCTTGCTTTAACCTATTTTAAAGGAAATTAGGAAAAGCGTATATATGTCTGCTTAAAATAAACGTAATTCAACCAACAAATATAGGGCAAAACATTTGCCTCTGGGACCTATAGATATAGACCTGCTCTACTTAAAGTAATTTTAGCCATGTTAACTTAAGTATAGATTTAAGGGATGAGTCCACTCAAGGCTGATAACCTACAAAACACACATGAGGCCAGAAAGAGACTTTGTGTCTGCTAAAGGGTCTATGTAGACTAGCTTTTGGTGTGTGTTGATAATATCAGTTTCACGTCAATTTGAAACACCCTTAGTTAGTTACTTCACCCAGTAGTTCATTTCTTTTTGACCTGCAGTTGACCCACCTGACCCACACCACATAGGTCATGGCAATAAAATGACCCTATCTTCCAAATAATTGTTTCTCTATAAAACTACCTTAAACTCAGGGAAACTGCCCTAGATTTTCTTTACTAACATATCTTCATGTATCCATATATCAGATATCAGAATTTTTTTCCAGGTGTCTAAGGTGTTAGATTATTCCATTTTCAACCTGCTCCACATTTTTTTTAAGCTGCTTAAGTTTGTCACAGACTATAATGGCTGAAGCTACAGTACCAGTGGCGTTCATAAAAATCAATTGACAGAATCAGAATACTGAAAACCAACCCTACATAGTTTCCAATCCACTGGGAAAGCTCTAGATTGTTCAATTTTTAAGTCCATGTCAAAAGAGCAAAACTTTTCCATAGTTAAAAAATAGTTGTACAGTTTGAAAATGCATGTTAACTTTTGTAATCCTACAAAGTCCTTCCTTGTGCCCTACTCCAACAAACCCCTTTCCTCTAAATTTCATTTTTGTTTTTTGGCTTCTTTGCAGGTGAATGAGATTGAATGAGATCCACATTAACACTCCATTAAATACACAATATAATAAAAAATAATTAACTCATTAAAACATAACTACTTTTTGCTGCAATATTGCCAAAAGATGTCCTTTAGTTGTCAGTCGAATGGCCAACATCATTCAACTCACCTCCCGAGTCCAAGTCATCCTGGAATTAACCCAGCTTGTGAGAAAAATAGTAAAAGCAGAAGCAGTACAGTGATAATTTTTTTTCTTTGTGTCACTCTACTGTACGGTATTTTCCTACTATTATTTTTCTCGCCAGCACATTACCTGATTGGTTGTAATCACCCTCTTACACATAGTTCTGATATTCAGAGGCTGCAAATGGCTGATACCAGGTCAGATTCAGATTCTTACACTGGTGGTACCATTGTACCAGAGTTTGTATTTATTTATGTGAAAATGTAGCAGATTAAAGGTATATACTAGATATATTTATTACAATTTCCAACTTAAAAATACCCAAAATATTATCAAGCTCACAAAATCTATACTCAGAAAATATATACTCAGTATCAGAAAACAGTTTGTGGTTAAATATTATATTAATGATTAAATAATTAATACATATTGAATTATTGTAATTATTATTATTAATGATAATAAATATTATTAAATAATCAATAAAACAGAGTAGATTTTAAAATCAACTATACAGATGTTATGGCGTATATATCAGCATGGTGGTTCATTTTTATTATCAATTTCATTTCTACACTTTTGACTTTCATAAAAAAAGGTTTGCTCTTGAATAATTTGCCAGTGTCCCTGGGATGTGTGAAAAGCTTTACCTAAACAGGAGATTTTTACAGACTCAATAAGCTTGTGAATGTGTCATGCTCTATGTGTGACTTCAAGCCACTTTTTCTGCAAGGTGCCAGCCACAATATTTCCCTACAAACTGGGTACACTTCACCAGATGAATAAGCTAAATATTGTAAGAAACAAAAACAGCTATGTGCTGATTGTGGAAAGATCACAAGTTCTAACACATCTTAGTGTACAAATATATAAAAAGGTTAAGGATTATTAATCATAGCAAGCAAAAATATCATCAGGCAATTCATTGCTTGTGTTCTTTATGTGCTAAAATAACAATTACCTAAATCTTTCCATCATTTTATATCATTTTGTACTCATCAGTCCTTTTGTTATTTATTCCAAAAAACTCTCTAATACCTTGCATGCATTGTAACAGATCATGAACTGCATGATTGAACTGTTTTTACCTAATCTACTTGTTGTAAAGTGAGTTAAATGTATAATCCATAGGTACCGTAATAATTAATAGAGGGATTTAATAAACATACCCAGCTACCACATATCATTGTTGAATCACATTTAAATATTCTAAAGCAGTTGTAAACTGAAATCTTGATTTTACAAATTGAGATTGCCAATATCCTTTAAAATTAAATTTGGTTTCAATGCATACAAATTAAAATACCTTATTTTTTTCCCAGAGGTTACATGGCTTATTATTCACTCTCTGATCAGATGAGTCCAGACTATGGGCAGGACCAGAGTACTTTGCTGTCCTTTGTAATGACAGGAGGAGCCACTGTCAATCAAACACTCTACCTGATCAGGCTGCACTACTGGTGATGCAGGCCGTTGGGAGCCTGCTGGGGCAGGTAAAGGGTGTTTGACTTACAGTAGCATCTATTATTGCAATGCACAACAGAGCAAAACTGATCCTGCTTACTCCCAGGCTGGTAATGCCCATCCCTGAGCTGGTCTGATCAGGACAGAGGAATAAGCCTCAGAACTTTGTTGCAAAAATAAAAAGTTTTAAAAATGTGGAACTTGTAAAGGGACTGTAAAGGGATATCTCTGCTACCAATCACTCAATTGTGGAGGGGAAGCCACTCAAAGAACAATCTAAATTGACATACCTGAGAGTTTTGCATTCCTGACCCCCTGCCATACACTGTGGTTCCTCTCTCTGGCCTCGGTGTTACTGCTGTGTCCAGTAATGACACTGGGAGTTGATGGAAGGAGCCACAGTGTGTGGCATGGTGCAGGAAACACCATTTTAGGTGTCATGTTTCCTACACTTTTCATTTTAGCACTATAACCCCTGAGAATTAATGACTTTCTGTGCAAAAATTTCATACTACTGTACTGCACTTTGTACAAATGATTTTTCCCCCTCTCTAAAAAACATTGAAAAACGTATGTAAAGATCATTCATTGACACAGACATAAAAACAATAATATGTGAATATAGCGTCATCCACAGAATATTTTAAACGAGTTAATAAAACCCAATGATTGTTTTGCTGAGTGTAAAAAAAGTTAATGGAATATCTTGAACAGGTCTAATATTATGTATGTTTTTATTTCTAGTTCGTGGCCCAGCCCAACTGTCAGCAGTTGCTGGCTACACTGTGGTACGATGGATTCCCAGGTTGGCGCCGGAAGCACTGGGTAGTGAAGCTGTTGACTTGCATCACGATTGGACTGCTTTTTCCTTTGCTGTCTTTGGCATATCTGATAGCACCCAAGAGCAGGCTGGGACTGTTCATTAAAAAGCCATTCATCAAATTTATCTGCCACACAGCCTCATATCTCACATTCCTTTTCCTCTTGCTTTTGGCTTCCCAACACATAGTTAGAACTGATTTACACATGCAAGGTCCTCCACCCACAATAGTGGAGTGGATGATATTACCATGGGTTTTAGGTAAGTGATCATTTTTGGTGTTTTAAAAGTAAATTTTTGATAAAATAATGACAACTGTTTTGATTGAATTAATATTAATTGAATTTTTATGGACTGCTTTTCACTTAAAGCTATCAAATTCAGTGTTTAATAATATTAAATATTGTTATACTACTGTAGCATGCATTTACATAGTAGTTCATGTTTCCTCAATATTGTTAATACACATCCATTACATATGAGTATATACACCTTTTTAAGCTATACTAGAGGTTAAAATTATTGTGCTACAATGGTGTGTTATTAATCAACAGCCTGATTAATCTGGCCCTTCAGTCCTGTGGGAAACCAAACTGCCAGGCATGGCACACACCTTCTCCACTCCCCCACAATGCAGTGTTGAGTGCCTTAGTGACCTATCACTGGGTCAAGCCTTTGCCAAGGCAAAGTTAAGTGGGCATGCCTACATCTATGCAAGTATCATATTTTAGATTTGTAATTTTAGTTTTGTTTAGTTTTAGTTTGTAGTTTGTAATTTGTACATGTTTAGAGGACTAAACCAGCAGATGTGGAACAACAGGCAGTGCTGTCAACCTTAGTGTGCTTACTCTATGGCCAACCATTTTGTTCAATAAAATGGTGATACAGTAGCTTTGGCAGGCCAATATTTGAACTGCAGCCAAAAATATGAATAAACCAAATGGTTGTAGGACTGCTGGCTTTACATGTACTATGAAGTATTTATTTTTGCTTTTGGGCCCTATAAGAAAAATATTGCAGTTTGTATCCTTTTAATGTATGCCCCCAGGATTTTCCTACCAGAGAATTCCTCAACTGAGGAGTCCAATTTTCCAAATTTATCCAAACAGAAAGTCTAACCCTTCCCCTTTATACTAAAATGTTCTTTTGTAACTGCTTGTTCTCTTTTAAACCTAGTCTGGTTCATTTGCTGATGGCATCACAGGAAGCAAATGGTAATTAACCCAGTGAGGACAGAGACAGCAGTTCCTAAATGTTCCTGCACTCTATCTAAATTTAAGTGGATGACCGAGAAAATGTATATGTCAGTTTGAGAGTGTTGGCTGATTCAGTTGGATCCAGTAAAATTGCAATGCTTGTGCCATTGTCTATTAATGAACTGCATATTTAAGACATCATGAATACATCATCTGCAAGTACAAAATCACAGAGCCAATTGTTCTGTTTATGCCTCAGTAGATTTTTAAATTTGTTGTCAAATGTGACATAATGTATAATTCAAAGACAAACTGCATGTTAAATTATGATAAATTGTGTTGTATCTAAGTTGTTGTTTTATTATGTAATGTATTTCCGGTGCCTACGAATATGCTTACCTTGCAGAGTAAGAAAAAGAAACAAATAAGGAAAGGTTTAACTTTAGTATAGATTCTAGGTGGCTATTGGTTGGACTGCCAAAATTATGAGAAATGGTAGCGATAAATTTCTATTAAGAAGTTTTGATGAGTTTTGATGCCACTGACCACTAGGGATCACTTATCATCCTATTCAGATAACCCTGTGGAAGAGGATAAAAACCCTATCTAACTCAGTTCAATATCTATGTGTACCACCGTCAGTTTCACTGTGGACCTTAATCTAACACAGTAATCCTTTGTGAATGATATTCAATGGATTTACCACTCAAAACATTTAGCTGTTGATTGCTTCTTGTAATCCCCTGAGTAAGCCCAATGGGTGAAACGCATCAGGATTGAGACAACCGTCTCCTATTATTCCTCATATATGAGCTTCTACTTATACTTCATACTATTATGTAGAAAACCTATTTCTAGTGATCAAGTGATTTCCCAACCAATTTTAGATTTTTCCCCTTTGAAGGATAAATGTATTGTTAACCATCTATTTAGTTGAAAAGGTGGCCTAATGTTACTTTAAATATATCTGCCAACTACAAAAAAAACCTTCTTTTCTTCCTTTGTTTGTTTTGATTAAGAAACAATTATCAGTGATCTAAGAACTGTGCAAAATGGTGTTTAGTAGACCCATAAAATCAGAACCCAGGAGGTGCTTGTTAGGAAGTCAACACATCAGCATCATTTCCAATTTTCTTCTGAAAAGGGCTAAAAAATACACATGACAAGTTTGAGAATACTGCAGCACATACTGTATGTATGCTAACCTGTCACACTACATTTTTTAAATGTATTAAAGAAACCAAAGTTGTATTAGGTTTATTTATATGAATACAATGTTACATTCAAAGGTTTAACTACAGACATTACAAGACATACTGCTATCACTGGGCCCTAGGGGATACCGGTTACAAAGATGATGGAGTTTCCATGCAGTATTATCCCCAGAATTGTTCAATCTGCATGGAAAAAGGGTGTAGGCAGGTGGCGGCCCCTGTATTGTGAAACTTACTTTTCAGTAATTACCTAAAAACAGGGTGGTTACCGAAAAATGCTAGGTGGTGCACCCAGCTTAAAGGGGCTGGGTTGAACACTGCCATGTCTTGTGAAATATCTATTTTAGGATTTGGAAGTGTAGACTTCTAGGAGGATAAATTGCACCTAGAGCCATCTGCTAAAATCCACCTAATTCAAACTAGAAAGGAGAGGCTTATCTCCTACGGAGCATTACACATCAGCAACCAATAAGGAGGAAGTCAAGTCTTTCAGTAGCCTTACCAGAACCTGTAGCCTGACATAGACTGACATCAATTTGTAAGGCTGTTCACATCATACCACTGGTGTTAAAGGGTTTAAATGAAGTGTATAATAGGTCACCTATCACTGTTGGAGGCCCAATCAAAATGTTGCTCTAAGACCCTGTGATCTCTAACTATGTCTCTGTCTCAAGTCACAACTGTTACACATCAATGCAAATATAAAAACAATCATCCATAAATAAGAAAGAGAATAATAAAAACTACAAATCCTCCAACTACTGTAGTCAGATAGGTAGCGTGTTTCACTGTTAGTCAGATAGGTAGATAGTCAGTGTGTTACATACAGGCAGACAGAGCCAGGGTACCCAGACTGCGTGCACACCATCACACTTGTACCAAGAGACAGTCAGACAGACTCAGTGACGGACGTCACATTTGTATACTGTGCTTCATATTACAAGTGTCACCAATTAAGGAATGTGCTACATACAACACACACAGCGCACTTGCATTTTTTAAAATAAATCCCCCCCAAAAATAAAATCTGCTTACTGTAATAATTTACACTTTGTGAAGCATATTAATATTTTAACTATGTCTAGCCAAAGAGGAAGGGGCAGCTTTGCCAGGGGTGGCAAGGAAATCAGTATGGGTTCGGTTTTTAACTCCAGAACTGAGAACAAGAAGCCAGCCGAACCATAGACATTTTAGCGCTGCTGGTGGTGTGCGCCCATTATTACCGCATCTTGAACAACAGGTAGTAGAGTACATGACCCAGCCTGGGTTAAGTGATTGCACCCCTTCTTCCTCCCAGTCCCAGACACAGGCCTCACAGGGGTTCAAAATTATAGTCCCTGATACACCTCTACCTCCTACTTCTTTCTCCTCGGTTGGAAAGTCTTGTGTAGAGCGGAATGTTCATGAGTACGTAGAGGAGTCCCAGTGAGGGGTTAGAGAGGTGGAGCTGGACGCATTCATTGAAGAAGCACAGTTGTTTGAGTCATCTGACAAAGAGAATCAGTTCACAGGCTTTCCCTCCTCTTACTTTTCACCCCAACACTCTGAGCCAGACGAGCCACTTCAAACTGGCCCTAAAAGGCTGCTCCTTCCTGTCGGCACATACAGGGAAACTGTCTCTTCTAATGTGGATGATGATGATGATATCCTTGATCCGACATGGGGGGAAATCATCATAGGCAAGAAGAAGAGGAAGAGGGTAAAAGCTGCCAACACCCTGCAGTCTTCACGAACTAGTTAGGCAACTCATAGTCGTCCATCGTCAACAGCTGTCACCTGACCCAGTTCGATGTTCGCCCGTGTGGGCATTTTTTAGTGTCCATAATGATGACAACACTATGGACATCTGCAAACTGTGTGCTCAGCAGTTGAAATGAGGTAAAAACCCAAACAAACTTTGAGCAAGTTGCATGAGCACACATTTAAAAAGCCACCACCCATTAACCTGGCAGGAACTCCTGGGCAAAGCACAGAGCTCTGTGCTTCGACCTCTGCCCCAGAAGCAAGCTCAAGCTGCTAAATATCTTCCTCCACTGTCTTTCCTCCTTCTGCCACCAAAGTTACCCGTGCTGCTGCCAGCAATTTGAGTGAGGCATGTAGCCGAGCAATACAGTTTTCAGGCTCCACCAGCGTTGAGGAGGAGCTCCAATGCAGATTCCACTTCCACCTCCTTTGACCCTTCTGCATCAGCCTCTTTCTCCAGGGACACTTTGCCATGGAGACCCAGCACCTCCTATCCACCAGCATCTGTTCCCCGCCAGCAACAACCTGCAGTTTGCTGTTCCAGTGCACAAGTCAGACTTTGCCACACAGTCCTGAGGTTGCGATGCCTCAGCTCCCTCAGCCACATCGGCGCAACAATTCTAAATGCCCTGCTGGAGCAGGAGGACCTTTGGCTATCTCCGCACAGAACTTGCGGAACTTCATAATACAATGCTTCCTTGCAAAGTACCCAGAGCTCCAGCCGCTGTTGCTGAAGGCCAGAAAGTTGTCAGCGCATTTACGCCGGTCGTACACAGCCAGTGCCAGATTGATTTACAGCAAAAACGGGTAATTTCTGATCTGGCCACTTGTTGGAATTCCACCTTTTACATGCTGCAGCGACTCAGTGAACAACAGAAAGCAGTGGTGGATTACGTGGCAGAGTCTGCTTGTTTCAGACGCTTACCTACATTACCTTACTTCAGCTCTGCGGTGGTGGATTACGTGGCAGAGTCTGCTCATTTCAGACGCTTACCTACATAACCTTACTTCAGCCCTGCGGAGTGGCTGCAAATTGAGGACTTGGGCACTGTATTGGCACCTTTGGAAGAGGCGACCAGGATGATCAACAGGAATAAGGCCTGTGTCAGTGACACCATCCTCATCATTTGCCTGCTGGAACAGGTGATGGTGGAGCTCAGACTTGACACAGAGCGGACGCTGCAGGAAGCGATGACGTTTAACAAGGTGAAACATAAAGTACACAGCAATATTGTTTGATATCTAGATATAGGAACTTCAATCAATATATACAGTACATGAAAATAAGGTTGTTAGTAACCCCTGTAATAATCTAATAATGGTTAGTACATATTAATTACAAAATAGCAAACAATGCAATATTAATATAGACACTTATAAGAATGCAATCAGGAATATCTTATAGCTACCTGCTAAAATGGTATTGGGTACTTCAGGAGCCTGCTTCCTTCAAAAGAAGACTCCATAACAGCTTGCCTCAGAAAGGCCTAAGAGCAAGCGAGCGACCTCCATTCTCTCAGTTCCCATTTTTATATAGTTAATTGCCATTAGGAATCATTGGGGCTCTTGGATTGGTTACTGCATGTTATCTGTAAGATGACACACCTCCCCTAGACTGGGATTAGTTATTGCATTTTAATGGACCTCCCAGCTAAATTTGATATGGGAATCTGGAGCTGGAATCTAAGTTTAGGGTTCAACAGAAGGTCCAGCTGGGTCATCACTCCAACTGTCCAGTTATTCATCCATCTTCTGCTAACTCAAGCTTGATGGATTTATTACCCCTTGAGGGTCCTACGGGTAATCAGTTTGTTATGGGAACTAGATCTTGTTTACTGGCATCTGTTTTATTATTTGTTTGTTTATTGTTCCTTGGGTAAGGTTCTTTAATAACCACTGATTAGGCATCCCCTAGGTGATACAGATGGCCCGTACAAGGAAAAACAGGTTCCCATATTTAAATACAACATTGCTAAACATATACACCCATATACACCTAATGGCTCAGGAAATCCCTCACCTCTATTGCAAACATCCAGGATTAGGCCGGATCGGCCAGGGGGCATTAGGCCGGAACGAACTACCTGCTAAGCCGTATCTGGCCTAAAGGCCGGAGTTTGCCGACCTCTGCTCTTCATATTCACCAATGTCTCCAATAGCTACAGCTTCTACACTGTCAACATAGGTGATGGCGTCAACCTCTTTCTCTTTTGTCCCTTCATTCTCTTCATCTTCAGACTCAATGGAAACAGGAGCCCATCCTTTAGCTTGGACTTCAGTAAGCGGAAACCTTTCCCCAGTCCACACAGAAACACATTCATCAGCCTGCACCTTGGTCAGCACTTAAGCATCTTCCACAGTAAAACTTTCAGCAGTCTGAACTTCATATGAAACAGGGACACTTATTTCAGCCTGCCCCTCTTTTCCAGATGTAGTTAGGACATGAACTTTAGATTTCTCTGCCACAAGAGAAACCAAAGCAGATAAAACAGTAATTTCTTCTACTACTTCTGTCCCACCACTGTCTAAAGTTTCTTCAACCACTTTGACCTCAGCAGAATTTTGTAAATCTTCACCTGATTTATCAAAAGCTGCATCTGAAACAAGACTAGCAATTTTCTCGTCAGCTGCTATGGAGGAACATTCTGTCTCTTAATCATTAACAGTATTTGTTTGCTCCAGGGTAGGCACACAAAATTTTTCTTACCAATTCTGTGCTGCCAGTTGCTGCACCACCATCCACTTCATGATGCAAACTAGCAATATCGTCTACCTTCCTACCGCTTCCGGAGCCACAGATCACAGCAACAGTGCTGGCGTACAAAACATCTTGGTTTGGCCCTTTTACGTTTAATCACAAATTTCATATATTTGCATTACACACTTCGGGGTGGCATTGACGATGTACTGCACCCAGCTCTAGATGCCAGTTACCAATGCAGTCTACGCTCTGTTTCAGGGCCCGCCGCCTCCTCCTCTCGCTGCTGCTGCTGCCGCCCGTCAGTACTCCATTCACTAAAATTGTACACTTCTGGGTGGCACTGACAATGTACTAAACCCAGCTCTCCATGACTCTTACCAATGCAGTCTCTGTGACGATAGCTGACCAGAGGCCACACACTGCTACTGCTCTCGCTGACCCACGCTCTGTCTCTGGTCCTCCATCCTTTTGCTTAATGTCACTGCACTATTTGTCCACAGCTTTACAGGTGGGATTCCTAACACGTCATCCAGGTTATGATGCCAGCTAGCAATTTCTATTAATATTAAACAGGATATATATATATATTTATATATATATAAATTAAATAGGGGTGCGTACAATAAAAAGCAACGCATTGTCCTGCTGTTTTGAAGGCAGAGACTGTTGCTAGTGGGTTGAGTTCACCCTTTCTCAATGTCCTAATGTTTATGCTACCTTATGGTAGTTCCATCACACAAAAATTCTATTTGCCTGCCATTTTCTGGAAAACCACAAGGTCTTTGGGAACTTTTGTATTTTTTCCTTGCCACTGTTCTTCTACACTTACCTAGCAAAATTGGTGGTTCTAACATGTATAGGAGCTTTGCTATTAATGTTTAAAGTCGGCCTATTAACTTTAATAGAATTTGCGAAACTGATTTGCTGCAATTTTGTGAACCACCGAAAAAAGAGGAAATCTTCACAAAACTGTCAGAGGCCTTCTGCTTCTACTCTTAAGCCTGTGTATGGCTTGTAACAGAGCAGTGAAACCTGGTGGCTAACTTTTGGACTGGAGGAACCCCATTTGGGGCCCTCTCTGCCTCTACTCAGAGGCCTGTAAAAATTCTGGCATGTTCCCTTGACCGCCCCATAAAATGGCCTTGCCAGCAACATAAAAAATCCTTCCTGATTTTTTTCTTGCCTTGTACAGTGTTGTGCAGAGCTAGGGGAGTCTTGACATGTCTTTTTAAATGTATTTGTAGGCTGTAGAAGCTCTACACAGTCTTGAAACCATCGACTTTAATGGTGTTCAAATTTGACGTTCGATCACCCAAACATTATCAGCCTATTTGAGCTAATAGCTATCAAATAGTGAGATATTTATCCAACACTACTCCTTACCTAAAGTGGACTTTTCTATCAAAGTAGAAGGTTGGTTTAAAAGCTTGGCTTATTCCCCTTCCCAAATTACCTACAACTAGTGGATGTAGAATGCACCTAAAAACTTGACATAGCTGTCCTTCCTGAAAGATTGCTCTTATATACAGAGCAACTGATATTCAAGGAGAAGATGCTTGTGTAAAGCACTCAAGCAACTTCTTGCAGGTCCAGTGTTGTGGTGACTACAAAGAACAAGCAGCAATGCAAACAATGTGATCAAGTAAAACAAGTTATTACTATTCAGTGGCAGTTCACCTGACACCCAGGGGTCCAACCTGGTCATAAATCCATAATATCATCAAAAACAGAAATGTTAGCATTAACCCATTTATTTTGTCATTGCACATCCTAGGTTTGATAAAATCCAGCCATCTTTACTACAACATAGTTCTTGCCATCTTCCTAATATTCCTTCCTTATATACAGTATATTGTGGCCCTATTTATTTCTATGAGTAAGCTGTAGTCATGGTGGCCTCCAGCAATCCCCCAGAGTATGGCTTCTATCCAGTGATGCGAACAGCTGCACCAGGACAGCATAGAGAAGAAACAGCCAAGATACTACTTACCTGCTGAATTTAGGTGATAAATAAGTAATTTTTTTTAAAGGACAGTTTTACTAAATGAAAATTTTTTTTGAAACATAATAAATTATGTCCCTAGGCTTCTTGTCCTGTGTTGCCCTTCACCCGAATCACATGTTCAGAGTTATAAACAGTTCCATATCTAACTTTTTATTTCAAAAAGTGGTAACAAAATTACTATAGTATGATAACTTCTAACTTTTCTACAGCAGACCTGAACCAGTACTAAGCTTTTAGCTTTTAATTTAATCTGTATATTTCAGAGTACAGCTGTTTCATTCACCATACAGTTTGATTTTCATGTAGGGACATTGATGTAAGGCAGAAATAAACTTCTTATCTCCTTTTTGCAGGGTTGCTGTTCTGCCATTGTATATTTGTCTTCCATGATTGATGTGCATATGTTTATTTTATCACTATATCCTCCTCCAAGCAACCATTTATGTTTATTTAATTTCCAATGTCAAATAGATATATTAATTTTGATATATTTGGTGGGGCACACATTGCTGTCACTGATCTGTGCACCAAGCAATGACCTGGTTTCTTTAATTTCTGTGCTGTACTGTGTGTGTTTTTTTTCTGTCAGCAGTAATATGCTGCAGCATCATTGTACAAAAAAGAAAATAATTCATTTCAGGATCATTAAATTTATAATTTAGTATCATTAAATTGTTTCATTGGTTGTCACAGTAAACCTGAAAAGTCCATGCAGGTAACAGATATGTCTAAACTTGCCATCACCAGCATTATATAGTCACATTCACTTCACTCTCCTTTTCAAATGTTTAGCTATTAGAAGCCTTTACATGCTTCTATGTTGCTATACTATACACTTTGCACAGGGATGAAAACTCCTTATGCTGTGGAGAGAAGGGCGGTACAGTGAACCTGTCCCTTTCCCTTTATGGTTAAAACTCAGGTTTGCTTAATATCTAAACTCCAGGGAATCAGGTTAGTACACATTTAAAATACATGTATGTGAGCTGTCATATTTGTCAAAGAAATTAATTTGCAATTTCAATGCATTTCAGTGCTGTCACTATTCTCAAGTATGCACCTTACAAACTGCATGGGTTGACAATGATGTTAAAAGTAAGAAATGCATTGTGTTAACCTGCCTCCAGATGGATCATGTTGTGCTTTGCACAGCATACCTGCCAATTATTGCACGATAATAGGTTCAAAATCCCCTGAAGCCTCCATCTTCACTGCTGAGTCTTCCAGGTTCACCCTAATCCTCTTTGGCCATTAGGTTGCCACTGATGATGCAACTCATGCAGACAAATCTAGGCCTATTCTCAGCAGTGGTGGTAATAGTTGCATAAGAGACTGTGCATGTCTCTTTTGCCAAAAACCTCCACCTCCAGGTGACTTTTGTTTTTGAGTTTAGTTCCAAACTCATAAACCTACTTTAAACAGGAGGTCTATTAATGCATGTAGATTTTCTTCTGTGGGTACTAAAAATGCCATATATACCCTCAGTCAGAACATCACCTTGAAACGTTCATAAATAATGTACCTCAAAATAAAAAAGCACTAAACATTGTGTAAAACTGTGTAAAAAAAAAATAAAAACATCCCCCAAAACTCTAACAAGCAGTGCTCAAGAGTCAAACAAGCAGTGCTCAACTCAGGAATTTTTTTGAGCTGGGTGCTGGGTAGCAAATAAGAACAGCCGGGTGGTTACTGAAAAGTGCCAGGTGGTGCGCCCAGCTAAAAGGGGCTGGGGAGAACACTGCCAAGATTTTAAAACAATTTCACAGTATTTCCCATAATAGTTTACAAAACTCATAACATAACATAACTCAAACATAATTTCCAACCATTATCTACACACATTTAATACAGATCATAAGTCCATAAATACCTCCATAAACTTATAAAATCTATCCCACTTTGGGTAATCAACATCTTCAAATATTGCAGATTTTGGACTTTCGATGATTAATATACTTTTTTATTTTGTAAATTTTCACCCTTTTATGTTTGGTTTAAGCACATGCACTATGTAATATATTTTTTTTGTTTAGAAAGTAGGAAATTTATTGCCTGTTTTTGGAATATATTTTATGTATCACAAACCATGTTCAATTATTTTGGTGAGATTCTGGGACTGTTTATACTGTAGCAGCTAGATTTAAGTGTAGCTAGGAGGACAGTGTTTATTGCTTTTTGATACGAGAGGGAGGGAGGTTGAAGACCTGGGATGCTGCTTGATTGTAGGAGCAGGGGTCTGAATTTTCAACATGCTGCTAGTACTGGGTTGTGTAACCTTTGTTGCAGAATGAATTATGCAAAATTGCACAGATGAGTGTATTTATTACAATATGGTCCCATTATATGGTATATACATATATATACACAGTATGGTCTCTTGATAGCTTATGCTTTGCTACTATTTCCCTTTATTTTATTTTATTTTTATTTTTTTTTAGCTCAGGTTACAAAGTTCAAATTGCAAATTACATCCTTGCATTGCCTTCAGCAGGGATCTTGTGATGTTTGAATGTAGCTGATGCTATTGTGCTTTTTACAGTGTGATTTGAAACTCCCTTTGGTTTCCATGAGATTTTTGTAAGTCATCATCTAACTGATAAAAGATCGGAGGACTTATGGTAGTCAAAATAGAAACTAGTGTGCCAACCAAATCATTAGATAATGGCAGCTGGAAAATGTGCAAAATAGAGGGAATATTTTACTTTCTTTTAACATTTTTTGTGTGGTAACTATTTTATTACTTTTATAAAAAAAAAGTATATGTTTTGAAATATATTTGTATATGTATGTTCTTAGCCATCTTAGCCCAATGAAGGAATATATTTGCCAATCTAGTTAACAATAGGAAATTAAATTGTCAATCTGGTATCATCTGACACCTACTAATGATGAGTGAGCCAAGTTGAATTTAACTAAGGTAAACTAAAAAAAAGTTTGCATAATAATTATAGGAAAAATAAAATGCTGGTTATGTTGGTGATTTAGTGGATTTGATTATACGTTGTTCGGCTTTGTGACCCAGTAAAAGGAAAGACAAAAAAGGAATAGAGAAAGAATTTAGAGAATGTTGTGAAACTAGATTAAATCACTGTAAAATGATAAAATTGCCCAATATTTCACAGACATGGTCCTAGAATAGATATGTATGGCACATAACTAGGTCAATAACGTCAATCTGGATGTTGACATTATATTGTGATGTGGGTAAATATTTTGTAACAGGACATCAGCTTCAGTGTCACACTTTTAAACTCACAATTTTAATTTAGATATACTTAATATCCTAATCAATTTGATAATAATCAAATATTGTGTTATTATTATTTTTTTTAAAAAAACACCTATTTTATTAGCAATTTCTTTCAATATAAGCAGGTGTTTTTTTCATACTGGCCACTGGTTTAATGTCCTGCTGTATTAGTCTACAATACATCCAGATATCCATAAATATTCCTAGAAAAGCCATTTTTGGATTAAAAACTAAGATTCACACCCTTTTGTCATTTCAGTATTTGGTATACTGACTAAAGGAAAAAAAAGTCATGCCAGAGTCATTTTCCTAAAGTCCCATTATGCAAAAAAAAAAAAAAAAGACTCAGTAGCCTAAATGGTTGGCCAGATGTTTATTCGAAAAGACTTACCTATAAAGCTACATACATGTCAAACAATTCTCGCCCGATAATTGTCTCAGGGCAGATATCGGCAGAGAATCTGGCATGTGTACAACCTGCGTTGTTCATAATCCGTGAATCCATCCTGGCAGATCCACGAACGATGGACAACGAGCAATCCTAATGCAAGGGAAGGGGGAGAGCACGCAGCAGGGTGCCGCTCCGTTGCTTCCCCCTTCCCCTCTCCATAGAGAAGAACAGTGCTGTATGTACAGCACTCGTTCATGCATCATGTGGTTCTTATGGTTGGAAGGATCGTGAAAGATCCTTTACAACAACAAGAATTGCACGTGTGTATGCAGCTTTAAACTAAAACTTGACATTTTGAAAATCCAAAAAAACCTGGACTTTACCCTTACTAGCAACTGAAAGATAATTACTTAATTACTTGATAAGGATTATCAAAAAGTCTATTCTTACTCTTCCTATGCTTCCAGACTCCCCCAGTCTGCTACTGCTCCTGTGTCTGAGAATTCATGTGCATGTTTTAAAGTAAACCTTTTGTCAAAACTATAAAAATGTTGCCTGCAGGCCTGGTAAAAAGCTTTGGGAGGCAGGCAGGGTGTCCTATATTCCCCTATACTCTGGTCAGGAAAGCAACCCATATCTACCCTGGCTCCCTCAGTGTCACCAAACAAAAGCCTGTTGGTAAAAGACAACCTCATGTCCAGGCACTACAAATGTATAAACAAAGATTCTAGAAAATGTTAGGAATGTACCTGCTATAGAATTATCCTGCCAAGCTTTTGACCATTGCCCTTAAGAGCCACCCATCTAGGGTGTAGTCCTTTGTTTCTGGCTTTCTGTCCTTTTGTTTGGCTTAATCATCAGTTTGACAGTACTTGACAAGACATCTCTATCGAGGTCTTCTGTAGATGTATTTTTTGAGTTTAAATCTACCTCTGCTGCTCCTGAATCATCTGAGATCTTGTTCTTACTTGCTTATTCTCTTGTGTCCCACTTGTACACTCCTCTGTAGGTTGGTACATGTTGGAGCAGCTGGGCATTTGAGGCCAAAGACTTTCTTTTTATAGGTCACCAGATTGCCGGCTGTAATATTCTTCATGGCACAAGGGTGGGACTCCTTGACCTTATTATTAAAACAATGTTCTTCTGTCAAGACTTTTCTGTGACTATTCAACCAAATTTTGACTTGACTTGAAGCAACAGCAATTTGTTTGTTTTAGTTTTAAAGGTTTACGAATTGTTTAAATTATAATATTACTAATGCAGTGCTCTCACCGCTTGGTATCTACTTAGCTTTGTGTTTGCACCATCTGTGCTTTCTGGGTTGGTACTTACTAAATTGCAAATTCCACATAGTAAAGTTGCTTCCAAACAGGGTCTTGATGACAACTTACACGAGCTGTGTTGATAAGGGAAAGAGAGGCAATAAGAGTAAGCAGAGGTTCCAGCAGCCATTTAGCGACAACTACACAGAGTACAGTAAAAGCATAGTTCTAACAACAACAAATCTACAGTTATGTACACTCGTTTTCTATTTTTGATTAGAAATCAATTGTCTCAATGATATTGCACTGTTATATACATCCCAAAGCAAAACAAATTTACAGTTCTAACAACAACAAATCTACAGTTATGTACACTCGTTTTCTATTTTTGATTAGAAATCAATTGTCTCAATGATATTTCACTGTTATTTAATATATAAGGCAGAGCTTAACAAAATCTATAAGTCATGTAGTAGTCATGTGACTAATTTAGAGGAGCTCACTATCTAAAATATCATGTGCAATAATTATCGTTGGAAACGAACGACTAACAATCGATCATTTGATAATCATTAACAAAAAAATTGCACAACGACGCCGATGAACGAGGATTGTCACTGGAAACGAATGACCATCCCAGCGGATCTGATTGGGCGACGATCGTTCGCAATCTATTGTGTGTACGGTCGTTCAGTGATCGTGGATGGTTCTGCAGAACACTTTCTCCTTTACATGTCACTTCCTGCATCGTTCAAATGATCGTATCCAGCATGTGTACACTATTGGTGGATAATATTTTAACAATTGTATCAGTACAGAGTTGTGCACAATATGATCGTTTAAAATAATCGTGCATAAACGTTGATCTGTCAAAGTCGTTCCTTTTCAATTACTGCACGTGTGTATGTGCAAATTTAACTCCAGTAGATAGTATCCTGGCTCAGGGAAAATGCAGGGGGCAGGAACTGAGACTATTTGCGACGGAAATGGCTGGGAGCGAATCATTTGCTCCCAGGATGCACAGCAACGCCCAGCAGCCCAATCAGGAGAGATCTGAGCACAGGCATAGACAGGGAAAGAAGGAGGGGTTAGTCACTCCATCTTGTGTTCTGTGTGAGGGAAAGAAGCAGGGAGAGAAGTGCATTGTGACAGGGACAGGTTAGGAGCCTTCTGTATATCTGGAAATATACAGATTTTGCAGTTTTTGATGCTACCTCTTGCTATCTAGCAAAAAAGACAGAAACATTTCTGTATTACTCTAAAAAAATACGGGTATTTCATTCTGATCTCACTTGCTATCTATCAAAAAAGCCAGAAAAATGTCTGTACAACTCTCAAAAAATACAGATATTTCATTCTGATACCACTTGCTATCTATGCCAGAAGACAAAAGCCAGAAAAAATTCCCTGTTACTCTGAAAAAATACAGTTTATTCATTATGATCCCACGTGCTATCTATCAATAAAAAGCCCGAAAATTTCTGTATTTCTTTCCAAAAAAATACAGATATTTCATTCTGATACCACTTGCTATCTATCAAAATAGCCAGAACAATTTCTGTATT
>NC_092871.1:34480119-34506970 GCF_032062135.1 Pyxicephalus adspersus
AATCAATGGCACATGAGTGATTTTCAACAATAAATGTGTACTGTAGTCTTCTTCATGGAAAAATAAGACATTCCCCTGAAAATAAGACCTAGGGCATATTTTGGCATTTCAAAAAATATAAGACAGCGCCTTATTATAGGGGAAACAGGGTATTTCATTCTGATCTCTATTGCTATCTATCAAAAAAAAAAACAGAAACATTTCTGTATTACTCAGATATTTCATTGTTTGATACCTCTTTCTATTTACCAAAGAATACCATTTGGTACAGGTGCATTTTTGCCCGAATAAGTAAAAGTTGAGAAGTAGATGCAAGGGAAGGCGTGGCGTTGGGCAACCTGCTGCATCTGGCAGGGGGCATACCCCCAGGTGTCCACCACTGTAGGACAGCAGCAGCAAACTGTTGTCAAACAGGTCTGACGTGTGCAGAGCACCAGTACGCTGGTAGATTTATTGAGAGGGCGGACTACAATCATTCAGCCACGTCATGTGGAGAGTATTGTATTGGACTGAGTCTCAGGGGCCCTAAGTGCAGCAGGCTCTTCGTCTGGAGCAGGCTCTTCTTCTGCAGCAGCAGTAGCAGCCGCAGAAACCAGCACAGCCATGACAGGAGCAAAGACAGGAGTTTAGTGTGGTTAATGTGCCTGTACCTCCCGATGACTCTCCCTTGTTGTTTGACGAACAGCCTGAGGATCTGTCAGGCAGACTTTGAGACCCTTAGAGAATGTGGTCAGTACTTTGCTGGGCAAGAGTTCTGCATCAGTGGCTGCATTTGCAGAGGTTGGCTTAGATGAAAATGAGGATGATGATAACCGGGAACCACCGGTGCTTGTAAAGGCTAGCAGCAGTTCTGACACAGACGAAGAGTAAAGGCAGCAGCAACAGACTGGGGATGGAACGGGCCGCAAATCTGCCTCATGTGAGAAGCAGGGGAACAGTCAGACGATGTGCCCGTGGGGGAGTCGGAGCTGGAGCAGGCGCAGGGCACCCAGCAGACGCAGAGGCAGGCAAAGAAAAAGTGGTCGCACGCACCTCTCCAGTGTGGTCCTTTTTCACGCTGAAAGATGATGACGGGTGGGTAGCAATCTGCATCCTGTGCCACAGGCAGATTCTCAGAGGACAGGCCGGATCACAATTGGGTACAAGATCCCTGCTTTCCCACATGTGCAAGAACCCCAAACCAAAGTGGGAGCAGTACTTACGTTCTCTTGAAGGAGGTACAACCATGTCATCTTCTATTCTTCTACCTCCATTGACTCCTTCTCCATCTCTAACTGTCATTGCTACAACTTTTCAGGAAGTTGGTGCCAGCCAGACTTCCACCTGCGAGAAAGTATCAGCTTCTGGACACAGGTTTCGTGGCGTCAGTCGACGTTTGTCACCGCAAGATGGGTACAGTGACTCCTTCAGCCCCCCTAGCTCCCAGTCCCTTCAGCCCATTCTACTGAAGTTCTGCGCACGGCATCAGGGTATGAGCCCAACCAACAAAAGTAATTGAGCTCAATTTGCGTCCAGCCAAACTATTGGCCTTGCAGCTATTGCTGTACAGCATTGTGGACTCGCTCCCTTCCATGACCTGATGGCCTGTGCCGAGTGGCGGTGTAATATACCAAGCAGGCATTACTTCCACAGCACAGCTGTAACCAGTTTACATGCACATGTAATGGGTAACCTCTCCCAGGCATTGGCATTCTCAGTGTCTAGCCAAATCCACGTCACCATGGCCAACTGGACAACCAGGCACGGAGTGGGACGCAAACTGTCCTTCACTGCTCACTGGGTGGCCTTGCATAGATCAGTGGGCGTTAGTCTGCAAGAGGCATTGCAGCACCTGGTATCCCTGCCGAGGGGTGTGGTTGGAAAGCATAGGCCACCCCAGTTCTCTCCCTCCTCCTCCTCTACTGGTAAACCCTCTCTTTTCCACACCCCTCCTGAAAGGCCAGCAGAGGAGGACACTGTGGTTAAGCTGGCATGCCACTACGGCTCCCGCAAGCACATGCATTTCCAGGCAGTGCTGAAACTAGTGTCCTTGGGGGAGACAAGTCACACCGCCAGAGAACTCTTGTCCTGCTTTGCACACGGAGATTGAAGCTTGGCTGACGCCCTCCCGGCATCAGGCAACGTAGTGTGTGACAACGGGGCCAATCTTGTGGCCGTGCTGCACATGGGTCGCATAACACATGTGCCCTGCTTTGCGCACGTACTGAACCCGGTGGTGCAGAAGTTCCTCTGCGTGTACCCAGGACTGCAGGACTTACTGTGACAGGGGTGGCTCCATCTGCAGCCATAACCGCCAATCCCCTACTGCCACTGTGGCGCTTAGCAAGATCCATATTCACATAGACTCATTTGTGACACTGTAACTAGATGGAACTCCACCCTGCAAATGCTCTAGCATCTGTGTGAGCAAAAGCTATCCATCTGCCATTACCTGGTCAGTGTGGTGCATGGAGGCAGCGGGGCCCTTGGTACAGCCACACAACTGAGCTATTTTAGCAGTGACCAGTGGCTGCAAAAAGAGAAGCTGTGCAAAGTACTTGCCCCCTTTGAGCAGGCCACAAACATGAGTCCGGAGCAGTCAGGCTGGAACGATGTCATACCCATCATCTTTTTGCTTGATAATACTTTGTGTGGGCTGATGGAAAGTGGTGATGGGGGAGGAGGATGAGGGTGACAATACACTCAATAGTGCACAGCCAGCATCAAGAGGAGCAAGAAGGGACACTGGCCAGCATCAGGAGTTTCAAGAGGAGGAGGAGGATGATTATGATGATGATGATGAGGGAGACCATGTTGGGGCTGCTGGACACAACCCCTCCAACCCGCATTTGTGCTGTCTTGCCCCAGGCATTGTGCGGAACTACAGGAACTTCTGCAGCTTGAAGAGGAGGAAGTGGGTGATGAGGAGGAATATGTTTTGGCGCCTACTGAGGGACAGGAGGTGGATAAGCCCAGGGATCCCCTCTTTCATATGTGTGTTCACATGTTGCGATGCCTACTGAGGGACTCCTGCATTTGCAGCATCAAAAACCAGGACACACCACATTCCACACAGGGAGCTCAGGCGGACACCGCCTCCACTGCACACTCTTGTAGCGGCGGCAGAAGCAGTAGTGGCAGCAGGCCACACACATCCAAAAGTTTAGGGGGATTTTCTGGATGCCTGGCAAAACTACAGCCCGTCCAGTACTCCGTTCACAAATATTGTATTACACACTTCTGGGTGTCAATGACGATGCACTACACCCAGCTCGAGATGCCAGTTACCAATGTGTCCCCGCTCTGTCTCAAGGGCCACCGCCTCCTCCTGCTGCTATTGCTACTTCCGCCTGTCAGTACTTCATTCACTAAAATTGTACACTTCTGGGTGGCATTGACGATGCACAACACCCAGCTCTCCATGACTCTTACCAATGCACCAGTCTCCCTGGTGATAGCTGACCGGAGGCCACACACTGCTACTGCTCTCGTTGACCCACGCCCACCCACGTCTCTGGACCTACATCCTTTTGCCTAATGTCACCCCACTACTTGTCCACAACTTTATGGGTGGCATTCCTAAAAAATGTCATCCAGGTCATGATGCCAGCTAGTTAATAAACAGGATTTATATAGCGTAAAGACAATATGCCGCTATATAAATTAAATAGGGGTGCGTACATTAAAAAACAATGCATTCTTCTGCTGTTTTGACAGCAGAGACTGCTGCTAGTGGGTTGAGTTCACCCTTTCTCAATGTCCTAATGTTGATGCTGCCTTCTGGACACTGTCCATCGTGCAAAAATCCTTTTTGCCTGCTGTCACTTTGCCTGGCATTTTCTGGAAAACCACAACTTTATGGGTGGCATTCCTAACACGTCATCCAGGTCATGATGCCAGCTAGCAATTATTATAATAAACAGGATTTATATAGCGTTAAGATACTATGCAGCTATGTAAATTCAATAAGGGTGCGTACGCTAAAAAGCAACGCATTTTCCAGGTGTTTTGACAGCGGAGACTGTTGCTAGTGGGTTGAGTTCACCCTTTCTCAATGTCCTAATGTTCTATTTGCCTGCATTTTCCGGAAAACTACAAGGAACTTTTGTATTTTTTCCTTGTTACCACTGTTCTCTTACACTTACCTAGCAAATTTGGTGGTTCTAACATGTATAGGAGCCTTGCTATTATTGTTTATTGTCGGCCTATTGACTAGTGGAATTCGCGAAATCGATTCACTGAAATTTTGCAAACCCACAGGAAGTTCAAGCAAATTTTCGCAACACTGTCAGAGGCATTCTCGCTCATCCCTAGTGGTCAGTGGTTAGCAAAGCTTACCTTAGAAGGTAGGGTAAAACCATAGGGTTGCTTAATGTTTAACTGTACCTTTGGATCTAAAGTTTGTGTTTATTCTCTTTTGTACAGGTTTTATCTGGGGTGAAATCAAAGAGATGTGGGATGGGGGATTTAACGAATATGTACATGACTGGTGGAACCTAATGGATTTTGCCATGAATTCCCTCTATCTTGCAACCATCTCTCTTAAAATAGTAGCTTATGTGAAGGTAAGAATATTTCCTTGTCTGCAAAGAAAGTTATAATTGTTCATGTGTTTTAGCCTTTATATGTTCCTCTGTAGACTATATTCAAAAATAGATTTTGGATGGTAGGATCTTTGTGCATTCCAGAATATATGACAAAGAAAATTAAACTTTAAATTTTAATTTATATTTACAAAACAGTTTGTTTTTGTCTGCTGGATACAAATAAATATTTCAAATGTTTAAGTCAAAAGCCTAGTTTATTCATGTTTTTTTACCATGGAGCTTATCAATTGCATTTTTTGGGAATGCAGTGAACACAGAACATTCAAAATTCAACATACAATCCAAGGCCAACTTTTGCAAAAAATGAAGTAAGGGAAATGTCTAAATTATACTCATTGTCCCTATTCTTCTGATTTCTTTCTTGTACGAAATTTATTACTGATAATACATAAAATATTACAGTTCTATGGTAGGTTTTAAGTGGTAGGTACTGGGATCACAGCAAAAGTTGTATTAGGGGAGGATATAATATACACAGGCCAATATGAATTACTGTTTTTAAGTAATTACACTACACACTTTGCCTTTTAAAAGATTATAGATGTATGTAATATGTTCACATTGACCATGAGGTTGTAGTTTGCTTACTGCTTCAGCATGCCAGGGAACCAAAGCTTCTCCACGTTGTAGCCCCATAAAGAATGAATGAGGGTGGCAGTGAACAGTACTAATACTGCTCACTGCTGCCAGCTGTCAAATGTGCAGATGCTAGATATAAAGAGCCAGCAATGCAATGCGAGTGACCACAAAGAAGTGATCCATGCCAAAGCACATCTAAACCTGCCCTAAAGGGATCGACTTAGCAATTTAATTTATATACGAGTCATATCTTTTCTCAACAGTAAAGGATTGGGGCCACCATTGAATACCTCTTTGTTAACATCCTAGGTGCCTTGCTATATGTGATTTTAGCATATTTCAGTCATATATGCTAAATAAATATGCTGTAAATGAAAATTAGAGAAGAATTTTCTTACTTGTTCCAGCTCAATGAGTCTAAAAGCTTTGAAGTCATAACAAAAGTATGACAGAACTGGCTTTCATAGAGGTTGAGTTTAGTAATAACAGCCTCGTTTAATCCTTCCCAAGCCCCTTTAAGCAAGTTAAAACCTTTAAGTGAGTTAAAACCTAACTAAACCTAAAAGCAAACAAGGCACATTCTTAAAGCAATCATATTGACTAGTGTAAATTATAAGTATAGCCAATGAAACAGTATTTTACTCATTCAAAAATCTTATTGTATAGCTGTGTTGGTTGTAGATTCCTATCTATCCACCCAGTCCTAACCTCTTATGCTTTTTAGTTTCCTGATAACAGAATGGGGTCAGATAACTGGTCACCATCTAATTCAAGAAAAGACAGAACAGGGTTTGTTAGTGGCCAAAATAACATTGTTGTTTTTATTGTGAGTATAACAGTAAATAGTAATGTTATATTAACAATAAAGTGAATGTTTCTTCATCTAAGTAGTCCTAGAATTTAAGGGGTCAGGTCATCAAGTTTCACTATTACAGGCTAGGGTACATTCTTTACTTTATTCTTTACAACACCATCTAATTCAAATGACTACAAGTCCTGCCCCTTCTCATAGATATCTGATTTTCACTGTAATGCTCTTGTAATTCTTCCTTGTTCTTCCTAAATTGGGCATCACATGGTCACATCTGATTACCCCCCACTGGGAGGGGGGTAGGTTTGTGGCTCACAAGAAGGCAACATAAACATATATCTGCTTGCAAGGAGAACAAACATATTTGTTTATTTTTATCATGCAGAAAGGGAGTAAATTAGATAGGTGTTTTAGTTAGGGTATTAAAGTTAGGGTATTAAAGCTGATCTAGCATAATAGATAAAATGTCTAAATATAGGTGCAAGGAACAAATATGCATTCTTACTTGAGAATTAGTGTGCTTTGGGCATTAATAATATTTCGGATTTAAAAAAAATAAAGCCCATGGACAAACCTTCCTCTAGTTTAATGTTTAATTTTGGGAACTTCACAAAAAAAGCATTCTTTGAAAGCAAGGAAAACTAATTAGTGCTCTAGATGAAGACCTAGTACCTTTTTAAGTGTTTTCCCATTGAATACCAGGGGTATATTGAGTAAATAAATTTTTATTCCTAAATTGTCTTGGCAAGGCATTATAGCACCAAAGAATAAAGCTCACAAGCATTAGGAAATTCACTGAAGTCTATTGCCTATTTATTGTATTGTCTATTTTACATCATTTGGTTGGGCTAGTATATGAGTAGGATGAATTAGTTTGAATTGTCACTGGTACATGTCACAAATTTTTTCAGATAGTTTTGCATACTGTTATCAGACTGTGCAGCTGTTTTTCCTTTTCAAGTTTGAAAGTGACATTTGTAAAGCCCAACTCCAGCAAAAAGGTTTAAAAATAAAAAATTAAACCCAGTAACTGTTTTTATTCTAATCTATGTCCATTTTTGTGATATTTCCCCTTTCAATCAGCAGATTTATGTTTTTGGTGTCTATGCCTACCTGTCCTAGTAACAACAGCATTCACCTTTTCTTGTTCCATTGACAGGAAATGAAAGAAAATGTCTCCAAAATAGTCATAGACACATATGAATATGTGATGGAAAAGAGAACTCTTTCCTACTATATTTAGAATGACTTAGTATTTAACATAATCATACATCTGAATATCGCTCGTAAATATTTTAACAGATCAGAGCATTAAAAATTCCATAGAAAATACATTCTTTGCGTTAAACCTTGAAGCAAGGAAAATAAATCCCTAGCTGTAGGTCCCATTCCTTCTAATAATTCAGTCTTTTTAGAATCCATAGCCAAAGTGCTATTGACTCTGTCATATTTGCTCACTTTTAATATTGATTAAAAATAGCACATCCTTTCATACTTTCTAACTCCAGTTTCTGTCTTTTTTTAACAATTTTTACAGTTTTTGAACTAATTGTGAACAGCAGTCATAAAAGATAATTTCAGTGTCAGGCAAGATGTTACCTGCCTTAATGCAGTTCTTGTATTAAAATTCCAATATATGCTACTAACCTGGGTTGTGACTTTAATCTACTTGTTGTTTTGACTCTGCAAAGTGGGCACATTGAGATAAGTCAAATCAAGCCCTTCATTAAAAGTAAAAGATGACATTTCCTAAGGCAAAAGGGCAAAGCTACCATTGAATAAATTCACCATTTGGCACAAGCTCTAGACAGTTTCTGTATGACTCAGCCTTGATAATTTACAGCTTGTTCTTGTATTTATTCCCTCAGTACAATGGCTCACGGCCAAGAGAAGAATGGGATATGTGGCACCCCACACTTATTGCTGAAGCACTCTTTGCAATATCCAATATCCTGAGCTCCCTTCGTCTCATCTCCCTGTTCACGGCAAATTCCCACCTTGGTCCCCTGCAAATATCACTAGGGCGGATGCTGCTGGACATTCTCAAATTCCTCTTCATCTACTGCTTGGTGCTTCTGGCCTTTGCCAATGGACTAAACCAACTGTACTTTTATTATGAGACTAGTGCCTCTGAGGAACCTAACAACTGCAAAGGAATTCGCTGTGAGAAACAGAACAACGCCTTCTCCACGTAAGACAAGTGCCATCTTGTGCAATTTTTTGTGTTTACAGAAAATACACTATTCTGTCAAACAGGGATTGCTGTTATGCTCTTCAGGAACTACAAACTACATAGGGGGAGATTAGTTTTAGGTAAGGTGTAATACTGACTGCTAGCTCATTGAGATAATTGTTCCAATTAATAGGGCCTTTGTTTTTAGGTTTATTTTGTAATTGATGTTGGAGTAGCAAACTTTTTAGATTCCCTTAAAAATCAGGTGCTTGGAGCTACCTTCTGTTTGCTCCACATCCCTGCATCAGTTGAGAGAAAAAAAATCTAAATGTAAGAACAGTGTACACTTTATAATTCCTAAATTATATCACCCATATTCAATGCATCTTTTATCCCCGGTATGGTAAAAAAAAAATTTAGGCAAACACAGGTTAGGCCTATTATCCCTAATTAAAACTGTCATGCTCCTTATTACTTTTATACATAATGCCTATACCCTTGTTTTCTAGTAAATTTGGGCCAAGCATTGCAAATGAAAATTACCCTGCTGCTAGCCAGTTTTATACTGTTGTATAATCTGCTGTCACTTAAATCCTTTAGTAAAACTCCTTTCTGTATTTTTTTCTCAAGTACATTTCAGCCTAATATCCCTCATATATCTCAGTGGTATCTTGAATCTTATAATATTAAGAGTATGATCGAAATTGGCGAGTGGCAGGACTGTTTTGCAACCAAGAACAGAACCAGCTTAGCAAACTACTAGCTAATTTCAAAGCAAAGACTGCTTTATGAAAAGAATGGTTTGCAAGTTTTTAAAATGAAAAGGATCAGATTAGGGTGCTACTGCTGTATATAGGCCATCCTAAATGTAAAAGTAAAAATTACGTTTCAACATTGTTCACTGTCACTGAAAATTGTATATTGAAATTGTATTTATACTCTATGCATGCTTTTATAGGAATTCTAGCTGCATTCAAAGCAACAAACCTTTTTCCCACTGTACAATATTTCTTTAATACATTTTTGGAGTAGTACCGAGTAGCTGAGCTTCAGATGAAAAATATGGCACTGTATTACCTGCCATAGGTATATATATTTAGTTAAAATCTAGTATGCACACCAGTTATTTTTATATTCCTATTTTTTTCATTTATGTATATAATAATTAAGACATTAAATGATTTATTATTACATACATAGCTACATTGTTTTTTAGCTTTCATAGTTTTCATTTAATTTTATAATTATTATAATATTTATATTAATATTATTATTATTATTGTTATTAATAATAATAATATTAATAATAATAAACAGGATTTATGTAGCGCTAAGATATTACACAGCACTGTACATTAAATAGGGGTTGCAAATGACAGACGAATGCAGACAGTGAGGAGAAGGAGAGGACCCTGCCCCGAAGATCTTACAATCTAGTAGGTGGGGGAATTAACACAAAATAGGGGGGGGGGGGATATTAATTAGTTTTCATTTAATTAAGGAAAGAAATCTCATCATGCAACATGGTTCTGTTAGTCTGAAATTTTCATAGGATGATAAAAGTTGGGTGAACACTGTTGTATTGTTGCATGGTTGCACTGAAGTAATGGATATTGGTGTATTTTTCCTGGTCGAGTGCCAATGCCAAGGCACCAGTCCCCTAATCTATCTTCTTAGACATGCTATCGTTCAGCTTTGTGGGGGGTTAGATGCTTTATCCCAGCATTTGGTTGCCCCTGAAGTACACAAAAGAAAAGGCTGGGGTTCAAGTATTGACAGGCAACAAGAGAATCCTATAGAAGGACACAACCAGTTGAAGAAATAGGTCCAAGATGACATCAAAGATTCGGAAAGAAGTGTCCAGGTGACAAGATCATGGGTCATAAAATATTCCAGGATCAGCAAATAATTCAGGATAGTGAAAGAGTTTGTGGTCAGGAGGGGAAGAAGATAAAAGATGTCCATGGGACCTCAGCCAGTAAAGTGAATAATCCAAAGGAATCAGAGGATAATGATCATGATCAAAGTTCAGTCCATGAAGCAAACAGGTCAAGGTTAAATGGTCAAATGGCTGGCAGGAACAAATACATTCCCCAGCACCTAGTACACACCACACTATTGTGGACAATGTGGCTGAGTTCAAATGCATATGTTCTGCAGACACCTGCCTAATATGTGTCTCAAGGAACAGGGTTAGATGGTACCAATGCAATTGTATAGCAAGCTCCTTTGGACAGTGCCTGCCACCCCCAGGGGGCAGCAAAGTCAGTGGTGGCTCCAGCGGAGGCGGTTAACATTTTACACATGCTCTGCACCACGGGTCCAGCACCTTTCTTGTCTTAATTTATCCATATATTCTACAACAACATTGTTAATTGTTTTAACAATAGTCTATATACCTAAAAAAATACATTGTTTTATTATTAAATGAGCACTTCTCCATCATGGCTAAAATAGATGGATTCCAAAATGACGTTCCATTAGGATAAACCCATATTTGGGGTATGTCACCTGAGAAACTAAAAATTGTATATTTTTTTTCACGCACAAAATATGGTTGACAGAGAACATATAGCAAAAAAAATAAAACTCACTACATTCACTTTTTGGGGGGAATACTAATTTGGGGTGATAAATTACAGTGTAAATGGAATTGTCAATATAATTTATAGGGCACTTTGTCTTCTAGTTTGCTACCAATAGGGGTTTTTAATAATCAATAACATCATTACTAATTAAGAAAGGCCCTGCACATACATACAGTTAGGTCCATAAATATTTGGACAGAGACAGCTTTTTTCTAATTAGTTCTGTAAATTACCACAATTAACTTTAAATGAAACAACTCAGATGCAGTTGAACTGCAGACTTACAGCTTTAATTCAGTAAGTTGAACAAAAAGACACAAAAATGTGAGGAACTAAAGCCTTTTTTTAAACAAAGTCACTTCATTTCAGGGGCTCAAAAGTAATTGGACAAATTTGAACAGATTCTATGTATTGTGTCAGATAATGCTTCTAATATGTTGAGCATAATTGAGAAAATAAAGTGAAAGCGAAGAGAATAGTGACATTTTGGATAACATTGTTGAAGCATCTAAGTGTACTACTATTCAACATATGCGTTGTACTGTTCATACTCTGCAACTTGAAATAAGAGATGAATTGAAAGATTGTCATGCAGCTACTCTAATTGGCAAATTGAGACAAGTAACTGTTGCAGCCAGGGCCCCTAAAACAGATGCCATTTTGAAAAGATGTGCAGGAAAAGGAGCCATTTTGAATCAAACAACAGGCTGGGGAAGCACTTTTTTTATGGTAAAGCGTTTGCTTGTACTAAAAGACCTTCTTAAAGAACTGGACAATGAAAATGTTTTATTAACTGAAAGCCAGTGGACACAAGTAAAAGCACTAGAAAATCTACTTTCTAACCTCTTTACTGTCACTAAAAGTTTTCACTCTGAAGATTTAACACCTGGTAATGGGAGAGCTTGATATATATTGCCTGAACAAAAGTGGAGGGTTTTTAGCTGATGGCATTGTATCTTCAATGAAGAAAAGAGAGAATCTCTTAATGGATAATCAAATCTTGTTAGCTGCTATTTATGTTGATCCAATGAGCCGAATTTAGTTGAGCAGTGACCAGACTGATACTGCAAAACAGGCCCTCCATGATGTAGGAGTTTGCATGAAGGAATTACTACCTGAAACACCACCACTGGATGAAGTTATAAGCACTGGTAACTCAAGATCATACTCCTCAAATTAATTTGACTTTGATTCCTACTTGGACAAAATGGAACTTTCAACAGTAAAGCAATGTTGCATATGCGTGAAAGATAAACAACTAGAAAATGTTCAAATAAAGAGATTCCAGCAGGAGTTTTTTAAAGAATTAAAAAATGTGGAAAAGTATGATTGCTCATGGAAACTGACTTGTTTATCCCAAAATTATTAGTGATGTGGCTAGAACCATATCAGAAATGCCACCCACCCAAGTCATTGTTGAAAGACTATTTTCAGCTCTAAAATTAATCAAATTAGATTTAAGAGCTTCTATGAAAGAGGATCTGGCAGAAGCAGTTCTGTTTTTTAGAACAACACTACATTGAGTTAGTTTTGGATTGAATTTAACAGCTATTCTACTCTACAACTATATTCCAAGTCTAATATATAAACTGTTTTAGGTTTTCCATCTTTTGTTTTTGTTCATGTAGTTAAGCTTTGTTTTTGTTTTAAAACTACCAAAGAATGTGATTCTTACTTTTAAACTGGTAAAGTTCCTGTTCCTGATTTTTATGCATGCTATGCTACTACTTTATAGCCACTTGATAAAAACAACAAATAAAATCTTATCGTTTTCATTTTTTGTCTTTTGTTTAAACTGGCCAATATAGCAGAGTGTCAGCTTCCTAAGCCAGTAGTTCTGTGGTTAAATGGCGTGTATGTTGCTTTCCTTCAATCAACGTGGAAAATAAATTAGCATATTACAGGGTTTCCCATTTTATCTTCACGCTTTTGCATTCAAACTTCACACTTTTGCCAACAAAATTCACCAAAAAATTTTGACCCTTTAATTATTCATTAATCAATACATTTTGTATAAAATTAAATCTAACACAAAATTTTTACCAAAAAAGTTTTTCTTAAGAAACATTAAATAAAAATATGTAATAATTAATTGATTTATTATTCATTAATGCTTTCTCCTCTTAGGTATTAGGCAAAAAGCTAAACATTTTGTATAATAATTTAAGAAATCCTGCTCCCTTAATGTTAAAAATATACTACTGATGCTTTCTAATAAAGCACCCAAACTAATTAGCCTATTTCTTCTTACTACTTCTTTCCATTTAGAGAACATGTTCTCAACAGGATTAAGAAATAGAGAGTGTGGTAAAAATAAGAATTGGTGTCCCTTATTTTTAACCGAGCTCCTTACCTGGCTAGTTTTATGAAAGGGGACTTCCACAACATGCACCGCCCTTTGCCAATAGGGGATCTTCCCCATTTGGTTCTCATTGAGATGTTAAAAGCTACTTCATCAAGTAAGTAGATGTTTTTTCAATCTTTCTTAGCAATGAGATCAAGGATTTTGTTACAATAGCTAAGCCTTTCTTGGAGAGTGGGAAACGATGCGCCTTGCAGGAATTAAAGAAGTTCTTTTTAATGACCATTGGAATTTAACAATGCATCTATCTATTGTTGAAATAGATACATTAATTCCAAATTTGGCAAATAATTGATCCTTCATTTCCCTGAGGCTTATTCCGCAATTCTTGGACATTACCTTGCATAACTCATCCTTATGGGCTTCATCCAACTTTGAATTTGTCAGACCTCCTCTTGGTAATTTTTCCACTCTACCGGAAGATTCATAGGTCCTAATAATTTTGGTTATGGTTGTACGATTACAACCCAAATCCATTGCTATCTGGGAGGCATCACTTCCATTCAGATATGTGTCTACCACTCTTTGACGTTCTGCATTACTTAATTCTCTGGCCATAAGGGTAAGTGCAATACTAAATAAATAAAATAAAAAAAAAAAAAAAGCTAAAAACTTTGAAGATAAAAAGATGAATAATATTGTTATCTTAAAACTTAGTATAAATCCCTGAAATAAAGATATTTCATTTTAAAATTATATAAAGTAAAAAACATAAAAATTTACAAATCATACATTAATTTTCATATATTTTTATTAATGTTTCTTGAAAAAAAACTTTTATGGTATAAATATTGTGTTATATTTAGTTTTATAATAAATGTATTGATTTATGAATATTTAGGGGGTCTAAATTTTTTTTGAAGTTTGGTTGCAAAAGTATGAAGATAAAATGAGAAACCCTTTACAGAGTTGGAGTTGGGGGTACCAGAAACTGAGGAGTCGGAGAGTCGGAGTCCAATGATTTATCTACTGACTCTACAGCCCTGAATATAACAACACCATATTAATAAAGAGTAACATTATGATCAAATATGTATGTATTATGATATTTGTAAAATTGTTGTATAGCCATTTCTAAATACTACTTAGAGTGAGCAAAACTAGCCAGTTGGGTTAGTAATAAAAGCTATGTCTAGTACTAAATTCCTTATCATTTAAAATTGGTTTTAATAATTGTACTAATATTTGCATCTAACAATTCACTGACATTGTTAGATGAAGTCACACAACAAAATACACACTAACACATCAAGTACCTTTGGTCGCAAGACTACTGTGCTAAACTGGAATGATCTGGTTGTCCCATTATGTGCAATATATCTGCAAACATGTATTGACTTTACAAATTAGCTTTTAACAAACACTTGGTCAGCTGATTGACACCTAAATGTTGGGTCTTTATTCATGGGCTTGTTTCTGCTTTTTGTTTTTCCATCCAATAAGTGTATTTAATGAGTATATTAGTTATTAGGGAAATACTGTACTTGTTGGTGCTTACTATCATACATCATTATTATTGGTTAAGTTTTTATAAAGATTTGCATTGTTTATTTTCTATATTGCAGCCTTTTTGAGACCCTTCAGTCCCTGTTCTGGTCAGTGTTTGGTCTTCTAAACTTGTATGTTACCAATGTGAAAGCCCGTCATGAGTTCACAGAGTTTGTTGGGGCCACTATGTTTGGAACGTACAATGTCATCTCCCTGGTTGTCCTACTCAACATGTTGATAGCCATGATGAACAATTCTTACCAGCTAATTGCTGTAAGTACCAATATGTTTTTTGTCTTCTCTTTCTTTGTAAAGCAATCCTTTTACTTGCCTTTTGTTTACAGAACCTGCTGACAAACATGAGCACTTAACATATGAACAACCAACAATTCAATAATCATAAAACAAAAACTGTGCTCCAGTCTGCCCTAATACCTATCTATTTCCTCACTGAAGGAAAAAGATAAAATCAGTCTATATGTCAAAGACACCTCTGCCTTTCTTCTGGCAGCCTTGTGTTACCCCTTTTTGCATTCAAAAGCAACCAAGATTATTTACAAGTGGAAATTGGAGCATGGCTGCTTACTTCAGCAAAAAAAATGAAATTTCAATATGAGTATCAATCTTATTTAGTCTGCCTAGAGTGCATTTTTTAAGGAAGTAGTTATTTTAAACATTGATTGGTTTGAATGATAAAAGTAGCACTGTGCTTATACACATTTAAAGAAATGCCCTAAAAACTGTCCAATGATTTATTTGTACCAAAAATTGAAATATGCCATCACCCTTCATAAGTGTACAAGAAGTACAAAGTGTAAATTTCTAAAGGATCTAGATGATAAAGGTTTTACATTTTAAATATTGTGATGCCAGTAACCTCCTGTTTTCCCCACCCCCATTTTGGTAACCTGTTGACATGGGAATAATGGGTAGTGATACAAAAGAGTAAAAATAAAATGTATTGCAAGCTCTTTGTTATCCATAACAAAAAAGTCTGATGTGAGAAAAAAATGTCAAACCTGCGTTGGAAAGTACACTGTTAATGACCTTTTAATGTGTTCTCTGAGTACTTGCAGCAGTAGATTACAGTAAACTGGGTTAATTGGGTTTTCATTTTGAGGTGTTGCCATTTCATGTATATGGGGAATATAAAAATAGGAAACGTCTAAAAATATATTATTAGATTTAACTGCTTCCATCCAAACTGTCCCCAGCATAAATGTGTCTTAATGGCCGTGGTAGCTATAAGGTCTGATAGGAAAGCTTGATATAAGTATTTATTCTGTAAAGTACTACAAAGTTTGTTGATACTGCACCATTAATATATATATTTACCTACATGCAAATAAAAACATATTGAACACAATTATGAGTTATTTGGCCTTACTTCAGTTATAAGCATTGTGTCATTCAAAAATGCTGAAACTATGAACTACATATACATCTATATATAAAAAATGGTTATGACTGCTGAAAGAAAGAAAAAAAAGGCAGGGTAGATTGAGTATTGATTAGCCGTTCCATATGTATAGACTCATTTCTAGTGTACATAGGGCTTTAGGGATATGTCAGGGCAAACTGTGCTTTCCCTGAATTGTTTTGTAACTCCTTCCTGTGTGCAAAGGAAATATTATATACTCAGAGATCAACAGTCCTAGGCCTAGTACACATGCAACACTTTTTACTTTTATTCCAAATAGCTATAGCGCTTGAGTACTATGCCTTACTCTTCTAGAACCTTTTAATTCATTGACTTGGGTGAGACAGCCTAAATCCCTGTGCCATTACATATAGGAGTCCAAAAAATAAATGTATTTATTCCATACTCAATAAGATAATTAAAGGTACATAGATAATGCACATGTAACGTTCTTCGGGTTGCACATGCATTATCTTTTTTCAGGACCCCTCTCATCAATCCATTCAGGATCTTTTTTTACATTACTTCTGGCCACAATCTGTTTTGACTATGTTTATTTAATCAGCCTATTATCATCCAGAGTTTATTGCTAATTCTCTTTTTAAGTCTTGATCAAAAGGGGTGACGTGTGACTCCCAAAATTTGTTAGATATATTACTGATATATTAAAAAAAATTAATTTCTTTGGATTCTAATACTGAGTGACAATTGCCTTTCTCCCCTCTCTTTGAGTCTTGGTATGACCTGAATCTATACTATTCTTGTTCTACACCTGATTTTTTTATAAAGATTGGATGAAGACAGAAAGCAGAATCCATCTGTCCTAAATTATGCTGTAAGATGAGAAATTCTATAAAGACTTTTATGTTAATGGTTATGGTAATAGACAGTCAGGAAACGGAGGGCATACTGCAGTTCCTTAGACCAAGAAAGCCAAGACAGGCAGTGTGGGACTATAAATTCAAACTATACAGTTTAAAAACAAAACAATAGTTGCCTATTACAGCCAGAGTTTTATTAATTAAATGTAATATGATTACTTGCTGGTTTCTCTAGGTAAGTATTCCATTATTTTATTTTCTTACCATAATATGTTTTTGTCTGAACTCCATAAAAAAAATCTAGATGAGTGACCATGAACATACTTTGCTGAAGCAGTACATTAAATCTAGAACCTTTCAGAAGCTGTTGCAAAAATTGATGTACTGAGCAAATATTCAACCATAACAGGGAGAAGAGGAACACAGAATGAACTGAAAACGTGTCAGTTTTTTATTTTGGTGTTGCTCTTCTTGCCATTACACTGCAGGTTTTTTGTTGTCATCCATATGGCCATCTTTCCATGTTCTGTCATCTTTGTATCTGTTCACAGTAGGTTACAGAAAAAAAATGCATGCAGGTTTCAATAAACCCTGTGAGGAAGTCCCAGACTAGGAGCACAAGTGCTCATGTGCGCCATGTGCTAAATCTTTTAAGACACATTAATGAACCCATAAGGTGATACTTCCCTTCCAGCTGGAATAATGATGTAAAAAGTGAAACATATTTTTTGTACATTTGTAAAAAAAATCAGTCTCTTGGTTGCATATAGATACATTTGGACAGAACATTTCCACAGGTCCACAGTGGGGCAACATTAATAAAAAGAATGCCTGGAGCAGCTTCACTTAATGGTTTAATTCCCATCTTTATCTATCTCAAGTAAGCACTGACATTTCCAGATAAAAAAGCCAGTAACAATGTTGTCTTCCAAGTTCCCAAATTGACATTTTCAAACTTTAGGTTAATAAAATATTTTTCTTTTTGTTAAGGTGGGAGTTGTACTTATGCTTTCTGAGTTGAATGTTTATGATTAAATGACCAGTGATGACTAATGTAGGCCACTGCTGGAAAACTAGTGTATTGCAAAGACCATTTACATTGGAAATCAGTGGCTGACAGAATCCCCTCTTACAATAAACATCATTAGGAATAATGCCCCTTACATTGATTGCCAATGGAAAATATGCTAGTTTTGTTTACCATAGCAAATCTTTACTTGTTGAGTTCAGTTCCATTTTAATATTCATTATGTACCTACCAGTACCAAATACCCTCATATAGTATATGTGCCCTTCTGCATCATGTTTACTGCCAACACTGCCCAAACCGAAAGCACAAAATCCTTCTCCTATTGACCATCCTTACCACGTAACAGGGATTCTGATCACTTACCAATAATGTAGGAATCACTCTTCCCACTGACCACCAAAATAGGGAATAATTTTATCACTGAACACTAATATAGGAGCCATTCTTATCACTGATCATTCTTATCACTGATAATATTCTTACTGAACACCCATATATTCAATGATCACCATTGTAAGGGACAGCTTTCTCATTGGCCACCAATCTATGGGACATTTTGTTAACTATAGCCAATTTAAGATTTAACCACTGACCATTACTGTAAAGGATATTTGTTTTACCAAACACCAATGTAAGGAGCATTCTAACAAATGATCATCAATATATTCCAATGCATGGTCAGGTTATTCACTGACCACCAAGGGGGTATGTACCAGGGGTATTCTAATCACTCCCCGCCAATGTAAGGTAACATGCTTTCAACTGACTTCTGATGTAAGGGGATATTTTTCTCCCACTGACCACCAATTTAAGTTGGCCCTCCTTCTAATGGCTTACTGACTACCAATGAGAGTGGGCTCTTTTCTCACTCACCATCAATGTGACAATAATTCTTTCATCACCACCATTTCTAAAACAGCAGGGGTTTATCTAGCTTTACTTACTACTTTTACCCACTTTATCTGCCCTTCTCTCCAAAAGCATTTATAGAACCTTTTTTCTGACAGGTTTTTCTGTTAGACAACGTTGTCACCGGTTCCCAGATTCAATGTACAATTAGAGTAAAAATAATAAATTCAAATTCACTAGTGATCTTTTCACTCATTTTGGATTGTAGTACTCATCTGTCAACCTACAAGAAGAAACAGAGCTATGCAGCATGTTAGGAATGCAAATGGAAGTTTATAGTCCTTTATCCAGTGCATCAATCAGTAAAATGACAGCTAAGCTCAGAGCCCGTTTTACAATAAATGGAACTAAAGGCCAGTACATATCCTACTGTTTAGTGCAGGCAATCAGCAACTGGTAGGATACTAGGTATGTTTTTATGATGTAGGGGGGAACTGGTGTGCCTGGAAAAACCCAGAGGAGAACAGGAAAAGCATGAAAAATCATTGCAGCTAGCCAGTATTCTAACCTAGGACCCAGCACTGCAAAGGGAAGGAATGGTAGCCACTGAGCCAACCATAACACTCCCACAGCACATGTTCTTTAGCTTGTGACATTATCTGGCATTGGAAAGAATTGTGCTTTCCTCCACCAAAATAGTTCCTGCCCAAAGGAAACACAATGAAGAACAAGGCATTGTAAATCCTTCTGCTTTAGGAACAGCTTCCAGAACTTAGTTTCTCTTTAAATATTTTACTGGTTATATTTAGTGATTATAGCAACTCCCTGCATTTTTACATGTTTATTTAAACGTGGAGATTAAAAGCAGGCTTACAGTAAACAGGGATTCACTAAAATTCATTTTGCTTTAAAAAGGAAAAGCTTAATGAGTAAAAATTAATATGTCTTCGGCACCATCTGTCTTCTCTGACTAGGGTGCTTATAGCCCAGCAGGTATCTTGTTTCTTACATAAACACGGCCTGTCCACAGCATGAAAAGAGAGAAGGTGTGATTCAGTGATCAGCTTAGTATTGACATTTCACACTGAGAGGAATTCAGGGTAATTATTGTGAAAGTTCTCTTCTGAAAACAGAAAGCTAGTTGCTCTTCTTTCACTGTATGCACAGTTTTATCTGTGTCTGTTCAGCTCGTCTATACACACAACATCAAATAATCTTTATTTCTGCATGGTTTGTTTTAATTGTCTGACCTCGTTTGCATGAACAACCAAATAATACCTATTTTCCCTTATTCTCCAGTAGCCATCTTTTATAACATATGGATGGGTTCTTATTGGCACAATTCCCATGCTCATTATTTGTGCAAATCAGAGTAATGGCTAAAAATACAATGTATTAGAACAGATTTTCTCTTTATGGAGAAAGGATAAATGCTAAAGAGAAAGATGACTATTTCTAACAGAAAGCAACTGGGATGTGATATCAAATATTCAGTTTGTGAAAAGAAATATTGTTTCAAGAAATTTTCAAAGTGGAGTTCACCTATTTAGAGGCTATTCACCTAAAAAAAGTTAATTTTTATTTTTAAAGATAAATGTTCACTTTTCTATTTAAACAGATTTCATTCTTCATTAGTAAATCAACTAAAGAAGTTCCTGTGAAAGCAGTCTTCCACAAAATGGTTAAATTACCCTGTCACAGCCCAAAAAAAAAACAAGGAAAAGAACACAGTTCTTTGGTCTGCTGTAAAAGCCTGATGATCCATTTGTATATGATGCCTCTAAAGAGTGTTGGATATCTGGTTCCCCTCTGTTCTCTGTAGTTCCCTCCATTAACCCCATACTGCTACAGGACATAGTTGAGGCCAAAAAGAACTGGAAGAAACACCAGGGAGCCAGGCATCTGAAGAAGGAGAGCGTTTGATGCAGCATATTCTCTGTCACTGGTAGAGAGTGAAGAAAGGCAGTACAGAGGAATATTAAAGTGTGTATTAGGGTAAAATAAAAAAAAAATATAAGTAGTACATCTCAACATCAGATGTACATTTCCCATGTTAAATATGTTTAAATACCCTGCAAGTCTGTTGATCCGCCACCAATGCACTAAATTTTGATAACTTATAAGCCATGTAAAATTTAACCTCTGACCACTACTGTAAAGGATATTCATCTTACTAAACACCAATGTAGGAGGGACATTCTTCCAAATGACAATCAATATATACCAATGCATGGTCATGTTTCTCACTGAACACCAATGTAAGGGGTATTCCTAATTTACCCCAAAAGGGTGTAGGAGGAAATTTAGTTGCAGACTGAAATTACACAGAATTTTTGTGAACCGAGTGTTACCAGATCTCAGTTTTCATTTTTCTCAAATTGCTCCCATAAACAGCTTATCATATTGTAATCCAAGATAAAACTAGGGGAATTTCATAGGCCCCTTGGGATAGGCCAGACAGAGAGAAGCAACGGCTATGGTCAGCAAAAATATTAAGGTAGGCAATAAAGTGACCGATGAGTGTATCTACTACCAATTTTAGCAAATATATAGCTTGTGCATTGTATATTTAAATATACTTATGTGATCCCTAACAATGTAAAAATGTTGTATATTCCCTCTCTCCCGGTCATTTAGATAGAATATATAGATGTGTATATATATAATTGTATACAATTTCAATCAATTGTATTTTATCTGAGTAAATACAAAAAGCAAATACATCAATGCTTCCTGTATGTCCATCACCCATTTGCATGTCATGGAATGGGGACTACTCCGACTATAAATAGTAAACATTATAAAACTGTGAAGAATGACTTGTTTCTCATGCTTCCTCTCCATAGACCCAAGGATTTGGTGAGCTCCTGTTTCTATTTCTATTCCCATTTATGTACCATGATTTACTTCCCAAACCCTATTTATGGTGCCCATATGTTCACATATTGTAAAGTCTTGGGATTAGCTCAGACTGCAACCAGCACGCTTACCACCAAAAGTGTGTAATAGACACAAGACTTTTTGGGGATAACTAAAGAAAACAGCTTCTTTTCAGCTACCCAGGAGGGTATAAACAAAACAGAAAAGGCTTACTTCAGCCTAGTTGGGTAATTGTCCATAGCATCAGAACGTCCCCATGATAAGGATGAGTCCAAAACAAGTATCTTGTGAGGGTCCAATCCCCAGTCTGGGGTTCCCCACAGTCCATAAATCAAACGAAATCAAATCATTGTCAACAGCCTCCCATGTAACAGCAACACCCCTTCTTAACTTGATTCCCCACCAAGCTTGTTTGCAGGCTATTTACTGCAATTCTACTCTTCGCTCCCTCCTGCACACCTGAGCCTTTGTGGGGTTCCCCCCCCCCCCTTCCTGCTAAGCAGGTGCAACTCCTGGTGTGTGACTCCTTTCCCAACACACCAGTTTAAAGGGACCAGCATCCATATATAGGTATATAGGTATATAGGTATGGTTTTTAAAAAAAAGGATTAAGATTTGAACCCCTACCTAAACTTCAATAAGGATCAAGCCTTAAAGCTCAACTTCTACCTGGTTGTTCTCCCAACTTTTACAAGATCCTTTCATGTAAAAAAGATCTACAAAATATGAAATATGTAAAAAAGATCTACAAAATATGAACCCTCATATAACACATTTCTTACCAATAATATTCCCCTACCAGGCTCCAGCCAACCCTTAACTAATTTCTACTTCCTCCACAGTAAATTTCTCTACAGTTACATCAGAAGTAAGTAATCTTTACTAATACCACTTTTTTTCCGTCCTAAGACCTTTATTATTATACATTTTAAAAACCTATATTAATTCTACAAAAAATAGTAAGGCCTTTACTAATTCACCATGCACGGAATCAAAAAAGTGATACACCTCCCAATCTTCATAATGCTACCAGACATTTCCCCCACCAGGTCTCATTACTTTAATTCTGACATTATATACCTAAAGTCACAGATCAGCAACACAGCTGATCTGGTACTTGTTGTTTATCAGATATACCTCAGATAAGCAGCAGTTTGTCTTCCTACCTTGCTTCAGGCTGCTCTGTCCAGCCCTTGGAGGTAGAGGCATGGCTGGAGTTTTCCAGCTGATTTATCTGCACCTACTCATTCAGTCCCCGGCCAGCCTGGCTGTTAGCCTCACTCTATAAGCTGTGTTCAGACTGACACTCCTTGCCTTTGCAATAGGTGTGTTTACTTGAGGCTCCAGTTTGTGTCTGTTTCTAAGTGCTGATTCCTTGGTTCTGACCTTGGCTTGTTTGACTTTGTTCGCCGCCTGCCCTGATCATTGATTTGGTACTACGCTTCGGTTCCATCTGCAGTCAGCAGCCGTCTGCACGGGTGTGTCTGAGGGCTGCAACCTGGCTCTGCGTCTTAGCTCATGCCTTTGCCAAACGTGCAGATTGCATAGAGGGTCCACTTACCCATACTTGTGGCAAATCCGTGACACCTACTAACACAAGTGCTTGAAGTATCACCCCAAAAAGACATTATATTATCATCATAAATTACTGCCCATATATATATTTTTTACACTTAAATACACTGTTTCAAACCACTACTTTCATACCTTTATGCATAGACCATTCTACAAAAAGACTGTTTCTATAATTGTTTTTGTATATGATTGTTTTTGTTCTTATGGTTCTTATTATATTCATGTATGCATAGATATCACATGTATAAATATAAATCTTTAAATAGATTTTTACTGGTATATATTAGAAATATATCTTTCTGTTCTAATTACTAGTTGACTTACCTCTATATACCCCTGGAGAAGCCAATTGGGCGAAACGCGTTGGTTAGCAAGACATTTTTTTTGGATTTATAATGATTACGATTTACTTGGAGTAGATAATCTCTGTATAGCAGGGGTCAGGAACTAATGGCTCACGAGCCAGATGTGGAGCTTTTGATGGCTGCATCTGGCTCGCTGCCAAATCTTTATAAAGCCTGCGTTCGACGGAGAGAAGCTGTGTTCTAAGCCTTATAACACAGCTTCTCTCCGCCGAGCGCAGGCCACGCCCCCCTGCATCGCATCCGGCATCCTTGGGACCCAGCATCCGGCGTCTTGGGACCCGGCATCCGGCATCTTTGAACCCACCCTCCGGCATCTCTTCACCCGCCCTGGCTCTACGTATGCATGTGAGCAGTCTTTCTCTCATATAAAGAACATTAAGACCAACCTACGATAACGTTTAACGGATGGAAGTCTCAAGGCCTGCATGAAACTTAACCTCACCACGTATCAACCAGACTACAAAGCCATCAGCAAAACCATGCAGCACCAGAAGTCGCATTAATGGTAAGAAGTACTTTATTCATTAATTCATTATTCATTCATTGGTTAGCAACAGCATAACATAAAATGCACACATTTACTTGTATTTAGTTTTAAATATACTGTATGGCTCTCACGGAATTACATTTTAAAATATGTTGTGTTTATGGCTCTCTCAGCCAAAAGGGTTCCTGACCCCTGCTGTATAGTGTAGTAGTCCCCATTCTATGACATGTAAATGGGTGATTGACATACAAGACGCATTGATGTATTTACCTTTTGTATTTACTTAGATAAAATACAATTGATTGAAACTTTAGCCTACAAGCCCATTTCATCTTTCTTTTTCTGCTTTTACCAATTATGAACCCTAATAATGGATTTAATGTGATCAGAGGGTTAAGTATCTGAAGGATGCATGTAAAAAAATATTGTCCACTACAACACATCACATTCAAAGATATACCGCAAAACACCAGCTTCCCTACAGATCAATAAATTAAATAAATGTACCAAAATACTAAATCATTGGCAGTCACATTTGTGCAGTTTTTTGGACACTATTTTTTGGATGCTCTGTTTCTGCAACAATATGGTGCCTATATGCTTAGTATTATCACATAAAGATAATAGCTATATGCACACATAGCATAGCAGACAAGTACATATATTGTGCCCTGCAGTCATGAATTTTGGTCCTGCAGGTGAGTGACAGGTGTCTGGATAAATATTAAGCAACAGAAAGGCCATAATTACAAAAAAGTTGTGTGAAAATATAGAAGCTTAATGGTTACCACCAAAACCTCATGTGGGGGATTACACTTGTTTGCATTAGATATTTCTGTTTGTATGGGATTATTCCAGCTAGTAATTCTCTATTATATCAAATTGGTGGTAATGAATAAATGTGTGTTAGGGGCATTTGATTGTGAGATCATTTAGGGTACTGGTGTAAATCAATGTTCACAATTTTTATGTTAGCACTGCACTGCCAAGAATACTAGAAATTATTAGATTTGTCCACATACACCTTACATGAATAGAAAAAAAACTGGCAGTGTGACTTACATGCTCAATTAGAATGCCAAAAAAAATCTCTTTTCTTACTGTTCCCTTACAAAGGCATGAAGATCCGTCATGATCTGCCAAATGATGTGCCAAATTTTACAGGCCACGCGGGCTGTCAGTTGACCTCCATTCATCTCCATGATGAATGAAGGTCCCTACAGGACCTAGTATATGTCAGCGCAGGTGCACACATTAGCAGGCACAAATGTAAGGGCAGCCTAATGTCTTTGGCAATTGTTAGTGTTATTTGTCAGCTGTTGATTTGGTATGACAGTTAAGTCAGAAGTTGCTGTTTTTAATCCTTTTAAAAACTATTTGTTTTGTGATTTATACCTAAAGAGAGGTTTCATTTCCTAAAGAGATCCCTCAATATATTTATTGTAGATTGAAAGTGCAACTCCACAAGAAAAAGAAGCACCAGTTTAATCAGTTACATGCAAGTGGTATTTTAGCAAACTATACACATTCTTCATTGGTTTATCACTATAAATAATATTATAGACCGTGGTAGTGCTTTAGAAGAAAGTGGGTACTAAATGGAAAAGTCAGTGGTTAGTCCCAGAATTCAAACAAGACAAATTGCATTTTCCCGGTATTCATAGTATTTTTAAAGTCTTTCCAATAGTATTGCAGTGAAGGCCAGTGGAATTATCGGGCATGTCTGTAAACTGGCCTTTAGATATTTGACTTCTAAGAAAAAATGTGAGCTTAAAAAAAGTAGCTGAGAGTTCTGTGAAATCCTGTGTACAGATAACCTCCACCGATTAAAATATGCTATTAGTAGTTATTTTGAAACAAATAATTGTCAAATTGGTATTTTTTTTAAATAATATTTTGTGTGTTTCTTTTTACTTTAAATTACTTACAAAAAACTTGAAAAAATTATATATTGTTATAGTATTAATAATGAATAACTAAATGCAGGACCAAAAACTGACAATATTGCAGTGTAATCATTTCCTAGATGTAGCGGCCACATTAGTTTTAATTTATGGACTAAAAACACTTTCAGCATAAATAGGATGATCATGTCAGAAATGCTGTGTCGTTGTCCAGCTGCCACAGCTTCCATCATAGATACAGCAGGAAAAGTGAGCATACACATAGTCACTTAGGTACAGGAAGGTTATTTGCCGGATTACAAGATGTAAAAAAATGGAAAAACAGCCTGAAAAAAAAAATAGAATAAAATAAAGCCAATCAATTAAGGAATTAAGGACTAGTGAGCTACAATGGTAAGGATCAGAAATATTAAAGAGATAAAAGGGCTTTTTGGCATGCAAATAAAGTTTTACTGTTTTTTAATAAAGTTCACAAAAAACAGTATTTTTGTATCAACATAACATTAACCACCCGACCGTTAAACCCGACCTTGGTTCGGGGTAAAAAAATTTGCAAAAATCGGTAAACCCGAACTTTTGTCGGGTGTTTAAATGCATTAACTTACCTGGTCCCCGCTGTGATCATCTGTTCTGTTCCAGCGTCGATCTCTAAAACAAAAATACTCACCTTCTCCCCGCAGCTCCTCCGGACATGTCCTCTATCTTGCTTCTTCTCCCGGCGAGTGCAGTGACGATCTCTGGGGTTTCCCGGTGACGTCGCTGCATGTGTCGGTGCAGGCGGGAGGCGGGGCGGGAAATTCAAATCGCTTTGCATTGAACTCAATACAAAAAAGCTGTATTGAGTAAATACAAAGAAATCCTTATATAATATATATATATAATTGTATTATATATATATTATATAAGCTACTGTACAATTACATTACATTATAC
>NC_092871.1:34507595-34668747 GCF_032062135.1 Pyxicephalus adspersus
TATCTACTAGACCCTTGTTCAGACATATTTCTGTAAGTTACAGGTCTACAATTTAAAAAAAAAAATTCATGAAAAACAGTGTACCGCTTTTGGTACAGAAATCTAGACATCAGTGTAACGCCCAGGAGGTAAGCAATTAGCTTTCGGTTGTTCCACAATTTGGCACTAAACAAAGTAATTCTACTGTACCATATGGGAACTGCTGCTTAAAAATTGGAACTGGAACTGGAATCGTTCTTATTACCCAACGCGTTTCGCCATACAAGGCTTCCCAAGAGGTGATAGCAACATGCAATACAAACCAAATGATAAAATATTCCTTACATGTATACATTTAACAAATAGCAATATTTGTATATATTCCCATATAAAACAAATAATAACCATCTGTCAATAATCAATAAGTTCTTATGTAGTAATACTTATTCCTTTATTATCATGCTAATTGTGTACGTGAGTGGCTTATAATGATTTGTCTATATTGTTTAGTATTTGTAATAAGATGAAATAATTAATGGAATAATGAATAAAACTTACATCGTTGGACAATTCATTTAAGGTCATTCAGAGTCATGAAGTGGTTGTGGAGTTCCTTGGAAATGTGTCATAGAGGTTTTTATAGAGGTTTGTTAAGTATTGTTTGTAAAATATTAAAAAAAAATGAACAAATATTATTGGATCATCCAGCGATGTAAGTTTCATTCATTATGTCATCATTCTCTGATGCCCCTGTAAACCGAATGTTACTTTATATATTTGTATATGCTACCACTGTAAACCCCCCCCCCCCCCCTTGTAAAAGCAATAACTTTAAGGAAAAAAATAAAAATTTTAAATTAATTTAAATATATTACGAAATTTTAGTTTGTAGCAGCTGTGGGAGAGTTAAACATCCAGATAATTTCTGTATGATTTCTCTACGTAAGTTCTTGGGTCTGCACACTGCCCATTAAATATGTCTATTACAAAGATTTTCCACTCTCACTCTTGGATGCATTCATGATTGTATATTGTGGATAATGTAACAAGATGTAGTCAAGAATATAGCCTGGAATTATAGCTGGAAGATTTTTTTGCTGAAGTAATAAAGACTAAGAACCCAGGAGCTGACTCAGCCCATTAGGCTTTATTCATAATTAAAAATATAATATTTAGTGATCCTACCCTTGAAAAGCAAAAGGTCACTGCTGTGAGAATGACCAAGATGTTTCTATGCCCAGTGAATTTGCAGTACGGTATAAAAAATGTCTCTTTCACTTCTATGTCTTTAATGTTGAATGACTACTGGCAATTTTGTACATGTAACAAGGACAATCTGGACCTGTTCTTACCACATAGAATGTATTGTGAAACTCGGATCTTTGTAAATAAATAATGTAATTGTCTGAACCAAATAATGCTTGCTAGCTTTAAAACCAAATCAAAGATTTAATTGGTATATATATGGGATCCTTAACTCGATCCCTGAGGGAGTTTCTCTAATAGTCAGAAGTAAATTAAGAAATATGTTGTTTACATGATTTCAAGGACGGAACTTGAGAACAACTAATTTATATGAACAGTATTATCTGATTTTATTATCACAATTACATGATTACAAAACACGTTACTACCATATAAGATAAAAAAGTCCCACACTCCAATATTTTGGTTGATCAGCTTTAACTTTGAGTGTGGCTTATGCAAGCTCAAGCTTATGCAATGACACAATTTATTTCCATCCAGTGTTGAATTTACTTTTGGCCAAAGCCTTGTATTGTTTATAGGAGAGTCTTGTCCAGCACATCCCAAATATTTCTTAAGGATTACATTCTGGACTAGTGATGGTCAATCTATTGGTCTCATGCTTCTTGAACCACTCATTCATAATTTTAGCCCAATGAATCTTGGCATTGCCATCTTGGAATATGATCATGCCATTAAAAACAAGGATAAAAAAGCATTTAAAAAAGGATATTTTGGAACAAAAAACTTTTTTTAGAGAAAAAAACTGGGCATTTAGTATATTTAGGGTGGGGTTGACCTAAATGTTTGGGCAGATACTGTTCCTAGACGTGACCAACTGAAGTAACTCCAGATTATACTACTGCCCCCACAGGTACAGAGATTTTTTTTACCAGGCATTGGTGGTTTTTATGCTTATCCCCCAAATTGTTGCTGCATTATTTTAGTGCATAATTTCTTGATAAGATGATGTTGCCTACACTACCACCATGTGGTTCAAAAAAATATTACCTGCAAGTTAAAAGAGAAATAAAGGAAAGTATAGGCCAGTGATGGCTAACCTTTTTGAGTCCGAGTGCCCAAACTGCCGCACAAAACCAAAGAATTTCCTCAAAGTGCCAGCACGTCAATTAAACCTTAATAACAAGATTTTAGTATCTAAAAACTCTTTATAAAGTTGCCTGAACTATGTAACATCATTTTTAAAGGTTGGAATCTTTGTATTGTCAGCGAATCAATTTGATTAAAATCCTTTGGTTTTCATTTCAATTTATTGGCAATTTATAATGTTTTCATTCAATTTAATGAATTTAGGAAGAATTTGATTCAGTTACACAATATATTTTAAATGTATTATTCACATAACATGTCAAATGTATCCTGAGTAAAAAAAAAGATAAACTTCTTAAAACTGTTAACTGTGTCAAGACTCGGTGTGTATTCCCAAAGAGTCTATACATGTTTTTTTGTAAATATTACAATCAAATTTGAAAATAGTTAAATCATTACATTTCTAATATTATGATGTAAAGAAAACAAAAGAGCTTTCAATTAAACCTGCCTGGCTCATAGGATACTAAGGGGAAGACAGGCAGGCTAAACATCCACTCACAGGACTGCAGCCAGCACAGGAGGAAGGGCCGCGGCCCACCGGGACAATGCCCGGTCCTCCCAATAGCCAGTCCGGCCCTGTTGCCAGGTGAGCTGCAAAGCAGACACCGGCACACTCGCCTCCCGCCGCGCCGCATATCTTAATTGCGGACCTTCCCGCGTGCCAGCTGCAAGGCCTTCGGGTGCCACAGCTGGCACGCGTGCCATAGGTTCGCCATCGCTGGTATAGGCAGTTCTCTGGATCCAACAGGACATACAACATAGGGATGTCTCCTAGATACGAACAGGGCTTCCCTATGCAGGACTGAGGCTTGAAGAGGGGGTGGTTTGCATGACTTGCAGAAGAAATATTTTGCTAAATCAGAAATCTTAAGAGCTGAGCTGATCTGTAACATCTTGTAACTCATTAATGACCAAGACAAACTCTGAGGTTGTTTATTTTTGCATATCAAATCACAGCTTGTTACAGAAGGTAATGAATGTCTAGGCTTTATAAAGGGTTTTTTTTTTGCTTTGTGATTAACTCACAGTGAGGATTTTATACAGTAACTGACACCATGCTGCCTAATAATATGTTGACACAAACATCTGTCCTAATTGCATTTAATAAAATAATGTACCTGTTCTGACTTACAAATTCAACTTAAGAACAAACCTACAGTCATTATCTCATATGTAACCCAGGGACTACCTGTACAGGATGTTCATCGTCTTGAGAAAGTATAGAGACAAAATTTATTGATCTCTCCTTATGAAATGTTACTTGGATGGCTGTCATGCTGAAACAATAGCATCAGCACTTTCAAAGTCATTGTGCTGGAGGAGGACTACAGATCAGGAGTTTTGATTTTTTTAACACTTTTTCTATATGTCTTCTTGTGCCAGGTCAGCAGCTTAGAATGTGTTGAGATCAAAGGCTGTTAGGTGACTAACATTTCTATTTTTTCATAGCGGGTCAACAATTATATCCTATGCATTTATTTGTGTACTGGTTTTCTTTGAACTAGGTGTTATCCTGTATTTGTTCTTCAGGGTTTTTTTTTTTTTTTACCAACATCACTGTTCTAAAAGATTACAGGGTCAGGTCTATATAACAAACTGCACAAAGAATAGGTTGTAGTGATCAGGACAATGTAAACAATAGTACACTGGAGCAGTAAGAAGTATAAATCATGGGGACCCTTGGAAAATGCTTAGTAAAGTGGCTGTGGGAGGAACTATGTCCTGAAGATCAGATTGGAATGAGTATGGAATAGTGTGGAATAGTGTGCAGCACTATGAAATAGTGTGCAGCTGTGGGTAGGGGGCACAATTGTACCTAGCAGGGGTTGCAGAGAAGCAATAATGTCCAGCTTACCTGGGGAAACAATACTTCCTAAATAAGGGCAGGGGAAGCCTAATCCCATGCAGTCCAGACGGCGCATGCGCGAGGAGCCGTTTGCTACTCAAAGAGGAAGAAACTTTCTCACTTTCCTATTGCAGGCCCAGACCTGCTTGCTAAAATCCAGGGGGGACAGTAGTGCAGGGCTGTGGATGCAACAAAACTTGTGTCCACAGCCCTATGCTATTGTCCCCCCAGGATGTTTAGCAAGCAGGTCTAAGCCTGCGATGGGGGAGTGGGGGGGGTTAATCAAAAATGTAAAATTGAAAAATGATTTCCCCTCCCAGAGAAGAATTGGGGGTCACAGCAATACAGAAATAATCACTTTTTTAATTTAGCAGTGAATCTGAAAGTTTAAAACCTATTACAGCTTTTTAGTTCTATTGATTTTCCCTCCTGTGAGGGGAAATATTACCAACATCCACAAACATCTATCTGTACAACACAACTTATCTTATCCTTTTCTACCTTATATGAAACTGAAAATAATATTTTGTGAGACATACATTTTAATTTTTTAAACTGAATGTATGTTTTAATCCTTGGTAAAATATTTACTATGTGCTAAATTATGAACATGAAAGGTGATTGGGTAAAGAAAAATTATGGTGTAGTCTGTAAATACCATAGTTCTTGACTCAGTTCCTTTTTTTTCTGCAGGATCATGCTGATATTGAATGGAAGTTTGCCAGAACTAAACTGTGGATGAGCTATTTTGATGAAGGTGGCACCCTGCCACCCCCATTTAACATTATTGCAAGCCCAAAGTCTATCTGGTACCTTTGCAAATGGATCCACTATAGGTTGTGCCCACATAAAAAACGTGAAGAGGAACTTCAGAAACAGCATGAGAACCTGAAAACCTTCACGGTAAAGTCTGATAACTTTTGACATTTTTTTTCCTTAAGTGCAATCTCCCAGGCCTCCATGGTGTTAGCACAGTTCTAGACATTGAGCAAGGGATCATGTTAAAGAAAATTTTTCAGAAACATTATGTGTGTACATAAATTAATAATATATTCACTATATTGCAGGAACGACATGCTGACAACCTGATTCAGAATCAGCACTACCAGGTAAGATGTTATGTTGTAATACAGTTTCTATAAGGTATGACTTGAAACAGTTAATGACAGGCTGACAGAATACTCCTTACTTTATTTGTTTCCATGGAAAAGCAGTGACACTGTAAAATATGTATGGCTTCTCCGCAAATGTTGGCAAGTAATATTCCTGCATTTTTTGTTCATAAAGGGAATCTGTCAGGGTGGAAATATGCCCTTGTTGAATTGTTTGTTAATTATATGAAGCAGTCATCATTAATCTTTGATATAGTAAAAAGTTGAGACTCTTTACTGAAAAATGTGTGAATGTTCCCTTTAATTATTCAATCATGTGAAAAGCAGCAAAATGCCTTACCTTAGTATGCCCCATCATCTGCAGATGCTTTCACGTGATTTCATACTTAAACTTTTTTTTTTAATTTAAGTTATTTAACTTCTTAAGTAATCTAGCCTCAGTAAGTTCTTGATTTAGAACAAGCATGTACATAGGAAATGTACCTACAAATATAAAAGGGTATAGGCGTTTCATGTCAGTGACTTATCAGATATTAAAGAATAATAAAGATGACTGTTTCTGTTCTTGCTTATGCAAACACAAGTGAACAGTGGTAACATTCATATTTACAAAAGACAACAGCTTTCTGGACATTGCACTACTGCACAATACTGCTTTGGAGCTTATAAGGGAGCCAGATGGAATCACACTAGATGTTCTGCCTTGGGAAAGTATTCATTCCTCTGTGTTTGTCCTGTATTGTCACATTACAACCTGGAATTAAATTGTTGTTTGAGGGTTTCAGAAAATAAAAAAACATAAATTATGACTGTGTAAGGGTATTCATCCTGCAAAGTCAGTACTTTGTGTTACTAGATTTTCGGTTGGATTTAGTGCTGGAAATTGACTAGATATTTCCCAAACACTGCAATGTTTCTCTTTAGAAACACTCTAGTGTAGGTTTAGCTTTATGTTAAAGGTTGTAGTCCTGGTGAAAGTGAAACAGGTTTTCCCCAAGTATTGTATAATATTTAGTGCCATCCTTCAGTTCTGACCAGTTTTCTTGCTATTGTCGATGGAAAACATCCTTACCACTATGCTTCACTGTGCAAATGATGATGTTAACGTAATGGGAAGTATTAGGTTTGTGCCACAAATGGTGTTTCCCAGTATTACCAATAAGTTCAGTTTTAGTCTAATCTAACCAGAGAAGATTGTTCCATGTGTTTGGGGTGTATGTATGTATATGGGTGTCTGTACGCTTTTATGCAAACTCCATGGTGTTTTCCTATTCCAATTAATGCTTTGACCACTCTTCCATAAAGCCCCACTATGTGTAGTGTACAATCTAAAGCTGTCTTATGAACAGATACTCCCATCTACCCTGTGCAGCTACCTTAGTGTTATCCATGGTGTCTCTGTTGCACCCGATTAATTCTTTCTCTGCCCAGTGTGTGACTTTTGGTGAATGGCCTTGTATTGTCATGTTTGAAGCGATGCCATAATCTTGATTTTATTATAATGGATTTATTGGTTGACCATGAGATATATTTTATTTTCATTTAACTTTAACAATTTAGACTATAATAGTAAGTGGATTAAATAGGATTCAAGTAAAAACCTATTTTATTCTAGGTTGTAAAGAAAAAAAATACAGGACAAACGCTGAGGGAGATAAATACGGTCACAAGACACTCGATAAGAGATATTTACCTAATTACACATTTTTTTTACTGTATTAAGTTAATTAGTCAAGAAAATGTATTCCAAATGGCCAGGGAGATTAGACTAATTGGAGCCTTGGACAATTAAAAGTGGGGCACAGCATTCCAGCTGCATGCACACATGCCATTCTGTCAGTTGGGGAATCTGGAGAATGTGGAGGCTCATGGTAATTGTCCAATTTGCCCTACCATAAAACTATCCCTGTATATGTTTGATATAGGGTTGTATGGTGATTTGGGTCTGCACAATGCTCATTTCACTTTACTTTAATAACTAAGTAAATAGATATATGGTTTGAAACCTTTTGAATAGTAATGTTACAAAATACAGTGAACGCAGTTGTTTAATATATAACGATAGATAGATAGATAGATAGATAGATAGAATTAGTTAACCTAAATTTAGCAAACCAATGCATTTGTTATTTTGTGAGCTCTCATATATACATACAAGAGTAATGTACACACTAATTGTGTTTTCCAATCTATAGGCTGTCATCTAAACTCATTTGTGAATAACCTGTATTTTCTGACTCTCCCAATTTGGTATCATTTTGTACCTTACCTTTATTAGAGTAATTTACCATAGCCACCAACAGACCAGACAGAAAATGTTCTGGTATGTTCTCCAGGTCAGGTCTTGGTGGCCCCAAACTGTATTGCACGTTTTTTTCTTGCGTGCCAATTAATTCTAAATGAATACACTTTACATTTTGCTTTAGTGCAAAACTTGCCAATGTGTAAAATATTTTTTAAGCCCACTATATTGTACTACAACAGTTAACAATGGTCTAAAAAGCCCTTCAGGCTTATTCTTTAAATAGTACAAATAGCAACAGGGATGTATCCATAGGGCTGAAATCCATATCAACAGCAATTCCAAGCAACAGGTGAAAAATAATCTGTTCCTTATTTTTCCACCAACAATTTATGAAATAGCAGCTAGTCAGAGTTTACCAGAACAGAGATGTAATCAGTGTTCAATTTATGTTTCTAAACATGATAAAATGGGAGAAAAATCTATACATCTCCATCTTTGAGTTATAATTGCTTAACACATTTATGGAGAATACAATTGAAGTAATTCTTCAGTGTTATAAAATGTTGTTTATGATTCAGGTGGAATGTAGAACAATTGCTAAAGTGCAAGTACTGCATGTACTAGCTAAGCACAGTTAGGATTTTTAGTGTTTTAGATTTCACTTACAGAACAGTTTTAGAATGTTCATGTTTTCTCCCTGGGGGCGCCTTATTCCATTCTTATTTGGCTTTTATATAATGCAGAAAAACTTTGGAACATGCTGAAAAGTAATGTAAAATGTTTTTATAATGTTACCCACGGACCTCTAGTGCAAAAGAGCAGCAGTGTCTAGTTAGCATTCCTGGAAATTTTGGTACCCCATAAGCCTGAGATTTAGCTGTTCTTTTATTATATAAGGGGCTTGATAACATATTGCAGTTTGCAGAGCTTTATGTAAGGAATAAAATGCTAATATGACCATCGAAACAAACAGACTTGGTACACTCCCACAGATGGCACTTGTTAAAGAATATAAAACTGGATTAAATGTTTTGTATTATTTAATCAGGAAATAAAATACAGCGCTCAACATTACCAATATGAAACTTTACAATTTCTCTACCATTGCAGGAAGTTATTAGAAATTTGGTGAAACGATATGTTGCAGCAATGATCAGAAATTCAAAGACCAATGAAGGACTGACAGAGGAAAACTTTAAGGTATGACTTTGGTTTTGTATGACTATGGTTTATTAATGTACATGGATTCATTATGATATCCCTGAAAACCGCCTTGTCCCTACAATTATGATTGATTTCTATTAGTCTGTGTCAACACAGACACTGTTCTACACTATAAAGCATTACTTCATGGACACTGTTGCTTGTTCCTCCATCGGTGCCTAATGGTGACTTAGTGATGATTTTTGCAGCCTCCATTTTGGTTGATTTTGATAAGTTAGTTTAGTTAGGCAAACCAGGGCAAAATGGTAGTTGAGAAAAAAAGGCATTTATATTGCCGATTTATTTAGTATGCTAGGCTTAATAGAATATTGATTTTTAAAATGTAATCAGTTGTCCTTTAGTTATTTAATTGTTTTTAGATATGCATATGAAAAGATAATAAGATTAATATAAACACCATGCAGATTTCATCAATTTCCAATTATATTCACACATAGGCGAGTATAGATTGTTTTACTGAGTACACACAAGTCCTCCACTAGCTCGCCATTAATTTTTATCTGAAGCGAATTTCAGCCAAATCGAATACATAACATGTAATTCTGTATATTGCAAAATGGGAATTTATTAAAAACAAACACAAGAGACTTAAATATTTTTTTTGATAAAAGAAAGCTTGTGGAACAAAAAAGTCAGTCACACACATATATAACATTACAGAATATATAGTATTTTTAACAAACAAGTACAGTCATATGACAAAAAAAAGTACACCGCATTATTGAGTTTTCTTTTTCAAAAAAAAGTGAAACAGTGCTTACTGAAAAAACTGATGTACTTAAATTAATTACTAAATAAACAGACATGGCCTATTCATCATTATCATCTTTTGTCATGTTAGGTACCAATAATAGGAACCTCCTTAGGAAATTTGGTGGGATCTGTCCTATTTAAACCTGAGATATCTAGAGTTTGGTACTCCGTTTGCTACTGATGTATGTAATGTTATCATGCCAAGAGCAAAGTGTACTCCAGATATAAAAGTAAATAATTTCACTGGAAGGAAAATATTATAGTATTCAAGTTTATTGATTTTAAACATGTCCAGTATTGTCCAAGCCAGCAGATTCAGGCCAAGAGCAGACTATTTTATATGAAAAGAAGCCTCCTAGAACCTCCATATTATGTGGGATTTGCAGGTAACCTGACTAGTGCATTACCCTACAAATTAGAAAGCTTACACCAATTAGAACTGTGTGGGAGTTGTGCCAGGAATAAACCTTCCAACGATTCCAGAGCTTCCAGCTGTCCAAAAAAATGTAAGCATTAACCTACAGCTTGCCTTGGAACAAACAGTCAAACACCAGGTCTTCTGCAACAATATAATGTAGATTAATGATAGAGACAGTTGGCTGGCCACAGTAATAGTAGGCATATTTGGTGTACTCTAAAATAGTTACTTCAGGAGAAGCCACATTCCAACCTAAAGCGTGATAGGAATAAAATTATTTGGGGGTTGCTTTGGTTCTTCAGGGTCAGGGCACCAGCTGGCAATTGTCAACTATGTATCTCCAATAAATCAAAATGCGCTTATTGAGTATTTATTGCTATCCAGAGGATTATAGATTGGCATAGCCAAAGCCCTGATTTGAATAATTAACTTTCATTGCAGTCTAAGTGAACAGCCTAAACTTCTTTAGTAAATTAGCCCAGTGTCAGACATTGGTGGGAAAATATGAAAAACAAGAAATCATTTCTGCCAAAGGGGGAATACAGCTTATAGCACCAAGAATGCGCTTGTTGTTGAATACGTTTTTGAAATGGAACCCTACATTTTTTTTTTAGGTATATCACCTTTACCCATAGGTGCTGTTTGAATGAAGATCCCTGTTTAAATATTATGAAAGAGTCATTAATTTTCATGGGTTGTACATACTTTTTCACATGACTTTATAAAAGTGTGCAAATTATTCATCAGCAATCTGAAGTGGAAGATTTTAGGTTGAAGATATCGATATATTTGGTCAAACCTAATAAAGGTTAATCATTACCTGAGACACTCCAACACAGACACATCAATTCCACAGGAAGCATTTCATCCTCTTTGCTGCCGGCCTTCTCACCTCAGCATTACTGATGAAAGTATTGTGCAGCTTTGAAATCGTACATTTCCTATTTATCTTAGTTTTACCAAATAATTATCCTTTGAGTTTAGGTAATGAGCGTATGTGTACAGCATACATATTGACGCAAATGCGGTGTCTGTGAGGTGTGCTCCAGTATGCTGCATTCGTCATTAGGTACAATAGAACATTCACTAAATGTTAGAGAATATTCTTTAACTATCTTTTATTTTTCTTACATTAGTAATTTTTGAACTTGAAAAATATCTTATTGGCAGATACACACATAATTATCATCAATAATATTGTGTACAGATACAGATAATTGTACATAAGAGTGCACACGTCTAAGTGATATTGGATGGTGACACTTATTACAAAAATGATTGAGCAAATGTCAGTACTGTAGACAATTACTCAGTGTGCTGTAAACCACAGAGCTGATCATTTGCATTGTATTAGCTCTTCTATAGCCAAACAGGTGATAAGAATTAACAAAACATATTACAACAGTTTTATAAATTGTAAGGTCAGATTGAAACGATTAAAAAAAAAAAGTAAAAAATAAATACCCCCAATGTAAGGCACATATCTCCCAATGGCCGCCAATGTAAGGCGCATACCTCCAAATAACCACCTGTATAGGGAGCATCCTCCAAATAACCACCTGTATAGGGCATAAAACTCTGATCAGCTATGTAAGGAACATTCTTCCAACTTCCCAATGATAGGATGTAAATTAACTGATCCAAAGATTGCTCATCTACTAATTTTTACATATGATGACATTATTAGAGAGGTGGGCACATAATTAGTGCCTGATTTTTAAATGTTGTCCTGTAGCTATTTATTGTATATTATATACACTCACATGCATCTTTTCTTTGTTACAAATTGCTTGTTTTAAATATTTATTTTAACACAAATTGCTATCCACCCATTAAACCTGTACAGTTGCCCCCATCCAAGGCAATACATAAAAAAAAAAAAGTGATATATTGATTTTTTTTTTCACATAAGTGTGGACCAATGTGTTTGAAAAAAAATAAATAATTAGAAATATTAGATTCTTTGATGAGATTTCTTAAACCCCCCCATCTTTGTAATCTATATACAGTTTTTTTTATTGCTTTAAAGATGAACTCCAAGTAGGAATAAATGACACATTAAATTGGAACATCCTCTGGGAGTTTATGTAAATTGCTATTGTTCAACTCATTCTAAAGAATGCAAATTGTCTGCATGTGAAGCTGATCCTTTGGTTTCAGTAGGTTCAGTAACACATGAAACAAGTATGCAGCTGCAGCAGTGTGCCATGTTGTGCTGCAATTAGTAAATACCTGAGTTTTTTATACACATTCTGCATCAGTATTTCAGAGGATAATCAAGGCAGGTGTTCAATAGAAATGGTCATAAGTATCAGAGTCTAATATAAATAAAATGAAATAGCATGTAGTAAACAACCAGTAAACAACCTACTGTTCATTGCTGAGATACTGTATATCTATTGCTTTTTATTTAATCTGTTATAGGAATTAAAACAAGATATCTCCAGCTTCCGTTATGAAGTGCTTGATCTCTTGGGAAACAGGAAACCTCCAAGGAGGAGCTATTCTACTAGCAGTACAGAGGTGTCACAGAAGGAAGAAGGGACAGAAGAGAGACCTAAGTCAAAGAGTGTTTCCTTTAACATAGCCAACAAGAAAAAGGATTTTAATGTTTCAGCCCTTATTAAAACTATGTCTGGGATTGAAATAATGGATAATAACCCGAAAAGCAATGGCATAAGCAAGCGATCCTTCATTCGTAATGGAAACAAGCTCCAAAGGCTTTCAAGTTCCAAAAAGGAATCTTTTAAAAGACTGGGCTTACTTTTCTCTAAAATGAATGGACATATGCCAACACCACCAACTGAACCAGTATATTCTATTTCTGATGGACTTATTCAGCCTCACTGCATATGGCAAGACGTGAAATGTAGCGACCAAGAGCCAGAGTGCTCTAAAAGTGAAATTAACCTCAATGAGGTGAGTCAAGATGGTAGCATTGGTGGTCAGAGTCTTGATCATTCTCCAATTTGTTCTAACTCACTACACTGTGCTTCCGCCCTCTGCTCTTCTAATACCAAGCTAATAGACTCGTCGGAGGATGTGTTTGACTCATGGGGCGAAGCATGTGACCTGCTCATGAACAAATGGAAGGAGGGGCAGGAGGAGCAACAGGTCACAACAAGACTTTAAAATAAATATTTAGAACTACTGTATTATTTAGCAAAAGATAGATTTGTAAACAATTTCCTTTTACAGAACATTAAATAAGGTAGGGATCCCTTCCCGTTCACTTGGATGAGTGTGCAAGTTCATTAACAGCTATTTTGCAATATTTTTTTTACCAGGTTTGTTTTTTTTTTTTTATATCAGGCTTACTAAACTGTGTCTAAGCTTTCCTGCTAATCGTTCCAGCATCAGCAAGGCTTTCAGACTATATATGAACATTAGGGGAATGCCAAGCATGTGCAGGTAACACTTGCTGCACTATGCACCATAAAAGCTTGTACACTTTCCTAGATATTTTTTTTTTCTGAAAAACAATTACAATTTTTTGTATTGCAATTTCAACCAGCAGCATGTAAAATTTTGACATAGGTAATCTTAGAATATTTTTCAGAATTTCATCCCTCAACATATGGCAAATAAAGCTGCACTCCATAGACTCATAAAATAGCAACTAATTATGCACAGGTAGTTTCTTACTTTATTCATGTAATATTCCCAGGGGTATTACAATACAAATGGGAATTTTTTCAGATTCTAGATTCAGATAACTTAAAATTATATTCTCTCCTTATAAAAGGGGAGAAGCACACCCACTTTAAGAGCCGATCGAGGATTATGCTGACAAGAACATGGGGGAGGGGGGAGAGCAGAAAGACCATCCCATTGGTCTGTTGCTGCTTTTTTGTCAAGTTACAAACTGGAAGGTTAGCTGGCTTAATTTTTGAACTGCAGCAAAAATATGGCCTCTGCACTCTGATGGCTTTGTCGTCATGGCTGTGTAAAGCTTAGGAAGAGATTGACAGAACTGCAAACCCCTATTTCATGTGGGGTGCAGGTTTACTCGGTGCACATACTAATTAAGGTGGTTCTTTCTCTAGGATTGCACATGTATAGAGGATTCAAGATATTTCTATCATTTACACATTCTTATGGGGACCATAAATTAGAATTTTTATTATGATTATGTATACACATTTTGGGTTAGTATTAACATTTCAAATTATCAGAAGAGATTTGCAATTATGTGGAGATATTTTCAGACACATGGCAATATAAAATACACTAGCATACACAATATAAAATAAGTCAATTTTCACAACCATATAAAAAAAGAATGGAATGAACATGAATTTGCTTTTCAATAATAGATAGTTGAAGAGAATCTTCACTTAACTCCTTTTGTAAATAAGCTGCAGTTCTTTCATAAAATCCTGTTAGCTTGAAAATGGTATTTTTATTCTTGGTCTAAATTATGTGAACTTCAGGGGCAAGCACACAATATCAGGAAGTTGGATTGTTAAGTTTTTTCTTTTGAAATTTAGATTATCTAAATATTATAAAATCAATTATTACATATGGATGTGTACTACTGTACAAATGCTCCTAGTCTTAAAAAATAATTTCTCCATGAAAAATGCTACTACTTGCATTGAACCAACTAACAGTCTCTGACTTTGTAGATCTAAAAAAAAGGGGGGGATAAAAGAAAAAAAAAAGTTTCAAAATAATTATTTGGTAAAAAAAATAAATAAATAAATGCTTGATAACTTACCTGAAAAATGTAATCGCTATGAAAACATTAGAATTACATCCATTCAATTCAATTCTCAGGAAGGTATCAGAAGACAAGGAAGGGTAAGCACCATCTGAAATATTTACAAATTGTGGTATGTAAAAGCAGTTATCAGTATTTGAAGTTTGTCTACTGGGTTTCCTATGGGAAAGAATTTAATGAAACGGATGTCAGAATGACCATGTCGAACAGAAGAGTACATAGTAACTCATCCTAATAGAGCCTACACAGTTATATAATACAAGGGAGAAAATGTTTAATGAAAAATCATATTGCATGGATTTTATATGTCAGCCTAAACTAAAAAGATAGAGAAAAAAGAGAACTGAAGGTGCTGCATACAGCTGGATTCCTTATACTGGATATTTTATGTTTTATAGAATATTTACATTTATTCTTAATAAAAAATTATTCCATTACATTTTTTTGCACGGACATTTCAATCTGGCTTATGAGGCATGCTTTCCTATCAAATTATCATATTGAGTTAAACTATAATGTTAAATATTTATCACCTTGGATAAAATGTAGAAGACATTAGCACTATTTTAAAACTTTTATTACCAATTCAATCTGTCTGCAAAGTCCTGCAAGTAAGGACATTTGTTTTTTATGTTAATTTGAAGTTCGGCTACTCTAATATTATTTCAAGAGAATAGTCTATCAGATAAAAACAAACCAAGTTTTCCCTGTAAGAATTGATGGTGTCAGCTGAAATCTAAATGTGCCACAAAAATCTCAAATGGTTTGCAATCCTGACAATACATTCTCGACTGGACAATTTAAACTATCTATTGGAACATCTACATTAGGAAGTTGAGATTATCCAATGGAAGATCTGCATTAGGAAACTGTTACGACATGTAAGTGTGCACAAAGAGGAGACAGAAAACCTTGTTTGAGGTAGAATTGAGGTAGAATGGTGAATTATCCTGGGTCATATGCCTAATATAAAGAAGACCTGTTTGGTCCAGTCCAACAAAAAAAATTATCTTTAGACAATAAAAGTGCTCATTATTCAGTTAAATTAGTGTTCTGCATAACAGTCAGTGTATGTGGATGGTGAGCTTACCTTGTTCCATCTAACATTTGACAAGCAACATATCTCTATTCTTAAGCCCTACATGCAAAGAAGTTTTGATATGAAAACATAGTTCAACCTAAAACATGATATGGCACAAATTTTGTGTATGATCCAAGTATCCCATTAATCAGAACAAGCAGTGCTGTCATGTTGGTTGCATCCTGTGAGCAATGTATGCATATAATGCTACCATTTTGTAGAAAAAAAAAATATTACTGCCATTTTTTGCATCAAATGCCAATCTGTTACAACCTATATTTTTTGCATACAAACTTGTTTTTCTTCGAGCAATGGTAAATCACCTGTTAAAAAAAATTTCAAGACCCAGATGGGACATTTTTTAGGGTTACTGAGCCTTTGCCAAAAAAAAATGCAGATTTAAATAATAAATGCACCATTATTTTTTAGGATAACGTTCTTACTTTCATTTTGGACATGCACACCAGCAGTAATGCCAAAGAGTGAAAATATGGGGCTTATATAAAACTGAATCATACAAATCATGAACCCACATAACTTACATTATAATTGCATTGCATGCAAAAGACTACATTTCAGGGTATGACACAGAAATGTTGAAGCCAAAACCAAGCATAAAGCATTTTTTAAAAGTCCAGCAATGACAGCCATCCTTATTTAAGAAATAAATTTTAAATTCGGTTGATGTAGCAGCTGTATTATCTTGTGGAAAACTGATAATTAAGGAAGTGCAGTGTTAAAGAAAGATAAATGAAAAGTATTTGCTGGTGCCAGTCTATTATTTTCTTTACTAAAACATGTATTTTTAATTCACACTTTGACAGAAGCCAATGCTTCTGACACACAGAGTGGAAAGTCAACAGAGCCACAAAAAGTTATACCCATGTTATGTTCAATACTTGCCTAAGCATCATATGTGCTGGTATGAACATATTGGGCTCCTCTCCTAAAACTTTAGGATGGTACTGACATAGTTCTACCTTGTAAGCCTGGAGGAGGTATAGCAATAGCAGAAGATTAGGTATGGGGTGGAAGATTGAAGATTGGCAAGAATATTCTTACTTACTGCCCCTCTTCACAACACCATTAAATTGCTCTAATTACAGCATGTATTATGAATGGGCTGCGGTCTATTGGCTGATAAACTTTATACTGACCGCCTACATTCCCACACCACCACTTCTAGATCTGCATTTGGACTAGCACCAACAATAATTTGTTTTTATTAATTACTCAGATACTGTGAAAACGAAACAAAATTTAACATAGTAAAAGGGTTATTAGGAAGGCAATTTTTTTTTTCCATTTATTGACTACATTCTAGGTCTTCCAAAAAAACCAAAAAGTATATGTTTTGTTGTTTGCCAGCGTTTGTGTATGTATATTGTAGGTGTTTATTGGAAATTCTGAATACATGTCGTGTGTTTTAAATATACCGTGCCATCAGAAATACAAAATTTTCATGAATTAGGTCATTTTGCATTTTTTGCTCCCCACTGTATTGTAAAGCATAGTTCATCTGCCCTAAACTAGCACTGTACAACTGCAGAGCTGCGTTACCCAACACATATAAGTGTATTTAGGGGTGGAAAAAATATCTTACGACATAAAATCTGCTGGGCACAAACACACTGGCCAGCTCTTCTTTAGTAACAAGGGGCCCTTTGAAATGCTTATATGTAATAAGGTCACACCTAATGTTGTATTATACCTATAAGAATTATAGTTATAAGGTTATATTAAGAACTATATATAGAATTTCTATTTGCTAGAGGTCTAATGTGTCACAAAGTGTTTTGCCACTCAGTACTGTCTCAAATAAGCATCCAAGAACTTAGATCAGGAAAACACATGTATAAAAATGTGTCAAGCTGGGTATTTTAGTTTCACAATTAAACGTAGCAGAATACAGCTATTAGCAGCTTTTAGCTTCATTGTGCTATCAGGGGTTTACATTTACAAACTGAGATCCCACTTCTGTAAAGTGTAAGAAAACATTACCTTTATAGTGTTCACAGCATTAATAGTGAGATATAAACATTACAACACCTTGCAGCAAAGGAGAATCACAGACTTCAGAAGTGCCATTTCTGCACATATAAATATAATAAAATGTAATTGGTGATAAAACTGAAAACAGATTTATGTAGGGTGTCAGTAATCTACAAAAAAATATCTAGCTGCTGGGATCCCATGAGCATCCAGTGGTTTCAACACCTAATTCAATGACCCCCAAAAAAGTTTGCAGATCAAAAGTTCTGTTTCAGATTATTGACTTATTATGTAAAGATTCATAGAGCCTGACACCTAGCAGCTTGTTTCTCTGGATATATTTATTTATAAAATTCCATGATGACATTCAGGATCAGTTTTAATGATAGTCAGCTTTGTTTTTGTGTTAGTCTTACCTTTTTGGAAGGTGTCTAATTTTCTATTGTGGAGACACAATGTGTAGTGAGAGAAAGCTTCTTAATGAAAACAAAATGTTCCCTTTATTTCTTATAGATATCTCACTAAAGATTTACCCCTACTTCATGTTAAATCTTTCCAACAGAAACTATGGCAGACACAGACATTAAATGTGTACATTTTCGGTTTTTATACAGAGATGGTAGTTGCTGAAGCATCATACCACTATATGGTCAATATAGGTATGAAGGAGTATGAACTTGGTCTGCAGTGATTCAATTAAAATGCTTGCCGAATCACAAAAACTGTTGAATCACTTACAGCCACAAAGTGCCAAAAGCAACAGTTCAGTACACAAAGCCACATGTCTCCTATTACTTTACCAGGTAAGTGCAGCCACATCAAGGAGAATACATCTGCCATTTTTGCATTTAGTGATTACACCTTAGGCTCTGGTTAAATGAACCACTGGGTTAATGGGACAAGCTTTACTTCATAGACTTGGTCCACAAAGCCAATGCACTAGAATAAGGATACTTATTTATAACAAAGTGTTGGTTATTTTCAGAGTTCAGTGAGATTTAACATGACTCACCCATGATAATCTTATCATTGTGTTAAGAGATTGTGAATTCAGCACATAGTTGGTAATGTCAAGAATATACTGTAATGCTCACTTTCATTTTTCATGAAAGGTTTTATTTTCAAATAAATTGTGGTAAATAAGTCTATAGATACTAAGGAAAAATACATTACACTTCTGGGTTTTTTTTTTTTAATGAAATCATGCAAAGGCATGGGCTTTAGTTGTGTGTAGATAGCAGGATAACTATACTCACACTGTAAACCAGGCTAGCTTATAAATTTACTAGAAAGATATAAAGTGGGTTACCACAGCTATTGGGTGGATTAAGTGTAATTTTACAGTTTAAATTGTTCAAGGCCAGAATGTAAAACATATTAAAGCAAACAGACAAACCTTTTACAGTTTTGAAAAAAAAAAAAAAAAGTTAAATTTCAACTTCTTACTGTTGGCTGTGTACTCCATGAGGGAGATATCTCCTCACTTCCTGTCTATTGTATGAGTGATGGAAAGCAAGTTAAAATGTGTCAAACAGAACAGGAAAAGAAAACTATACAGAGACAACTTCTAACTCCCGACAGAACCTTTAAAGGATTTTGTGTTAAACCAAAAGAAAATGTTTAGACTGGAGTTTGAGCTTCCCCCTTTCTCTAAATTAAGGGAATAAATAAGGATTGAATATATACTGACAACTCCTGCTATATTTTAAGATTTTGTCTTGTGAAGACTCAGAGCGCCTGCATTAGGAATACACTTTTGTGCATAGATATTACATTCCTTTATTACTACAATATGTCTAGAAAATGTGTTTAAAGTAGTTTAGAGCAGCACTGTGCAAAATTGTAGCCACAAAAGCCTTTTGCCCATCTCGTTTATTTATATAACGCAATAGAAATTCTGCAAACATGCATGGGTGATGCCAGAAACTAATAACTCTGGGAATTTAGCAAAAATATATATGTATCAATATATGCTTATTACATAGAGAGGATGCATACATTTCTGTAAATAGTTATTTTTTACATTTTTATAAAGTGGCAGCAATATGCACCAAAATGGCATCTTGCCCGCACATATGGATCCAAGCAATGTGGATTTGTAGCTCTTTTTAACCCGGGAAGGCAAGAGTTTAACATGCCTTGCCAATCCTTCAGCACAGACGGGTAAATACAACATTCTGAATGTCCATTTAAAATACGCAAAATAAAATACTTAGAGTGCACTTTGAGGTTGTAGTACACAAAATAAATATATCAATAATCAGGATCGCAATTCCTGCAGATACTTTGTACATAACAAATGTATTTATTTCCATGTATTTTGTAATCTACTTGTACACTGAAATATATATATAATAAAAGCTAATCTTTTTTTTCCCAAAAATGTATGCTTAATGGAATAAACATTTTTATTCTTTCATACAGTTTGAAAAATTTAAGTTGCCAATAAACCTTTGTTACTACAAATAGACCTGTCTGTAGTATTACCTTATTTCATCTGATACATGTTCAAAGAAAATACAAACTTGCTGCCCGTCCTGCGTATGGGCAGGCTATACTCATGATTTCAGGTTGGCAATATTACCATAACATAATAAAACAATCTGTACATACTGGTAAGGCATGTACTGCAGATGCATTTATTAAAAGCAACACTTCTATTCCATGGGGACAATATTCAATAGTTGTTCTGGGTCCTTGACCTAGGATACCCATTCATAGAACAGCTAACCAATCTAAGGTGCTTAAGTTGAATTGAGCAACCACCTAGTAGTGGCTATGGAACCAGTGTATGGCCAATCCAAAAGCATACTTTGGTCAATTCATCATGTGTTAACATGTAAAGTGCCCCTTTTCCTGATAGAAACATTAGGATACTCCGCTAAGCCAACCCGTCATGTTGGTGGTCCTGGTAACCAAAGCATTGGTTGAGTGAGAGTATTGTGCATGCATGTCAGCCTGTCCTGAGATACCCATTAGAATGCCTCAAATTGAGTTTGAAATTAGAAGGTGACAATTACTTCAGAGCTGGACATAATATCCACTGGGTAAAAATATTTGTAGGTTGGGGACATTTTCCCCCTCTTTCCCCTACCTAGGTTATACCGATTATCTCCAGCTATTACAAGTGACAAAGGGCCCGATGTATCATGAACCATTATTAAATTGATGCAGTTAGTACCACTAAATAGACACCCCACCGCACAAGTTTGGCCTTTGCAATTAAAAAAACCCAGAAACTACATTTTACTTGTTGAGAGAAACTATTGACATGTGTTGTATAAAGTTTGTTTAGTGCATATTCCTTAAAAAGTCCAAAATCACTAGATCCTAAATTGTGCACCATAGCAAGGCACTAAATGAATAAGAGACATTGCTGATGTTCTGTAAAACACCAGCTTCACAGATAGAGTTAAACTAGCTTCAATATTTTTTCCTGGGTCAACCTCAATCAAACTGCTTATCTCTGGGATCACATACTGCCATCCTGTTCCTGAAAACAACAGCAATCCCAGTATGCATGGGTGTTTTATTAAACAGGTGCATCCATACTGTACAACTGCATGCCAGTGAAATGACATGCGATACCCAAAGCTTCCCTTTTCTCATTTACAAAAAAAAAAAAAAAATACATTCAGACTGCTACTATCTGATGAGATTTGTCACAAAAAACAAACACACACTAGAACCTAAATGAGAAATAGATTGCATGCAGCAAAACATTTTAGATGGACACTTTAGTGCTGCCATAAAATAGATGGAAGTGAAAAAATGTAAAAGTGTTGTAGGATAACTCGGACTTTCTCTTACAGATTTCATGACTTGAATGACAAGGTTATACACAAAACAAAAATTTTGTAACCACCCCTCGCCCTCAAATGTTGGAAGGTGTGTGTGTGTGAATATATATATATATATATATATATATATATATATATATATATATATATATATATATATATATATATATATATATGATGAAGGAAGGAAAAGGGGCTTAAAGGCTATCATTCAGTCTACTGCATTTCATCAAAGTGATACAAATAGATAAGATATGCATGAATACATTTTTTTTGTCCATCACTCATTAAACTTTATGGGGTAGGAACTGTTAAGCTATACAAAAAGAGTATCTACTCCCATAGTTAGGCTGTAAATATTTGGGTTTTATAAAACAGAAAAATTGTCCTAATACCCGACACATTTCTGTTTGGCTTCTTCAGGGGTATGAATGAGATGTATGTGGCCCAGCGGTCAAAAAATTAACATCAACAATAAGTGTTGGTATACGTAAGATAACTAGAATAACAATTTATGTACACATCTGATCTACATAAAACATACACAATAAATAAAAAGTACATGGAAGAATTGAGTACCTAATTAACCAAACAAGATAAAAAGGATTTCCTCCAAAAAAGACAATCATGTAATTTAGTGTTCACAAAAGTATCCACATCATAAAAGATAATTAGTTATATTAAATTGATCTAGGAAGGGTTAACAATCTATTTTTAATCCGATACCCAAGGATTGTTTAACTTTTGATAGTTGGTATAGGTATGTAATCCAATACATATATATATAGCCATCAATTATTTACTGATATAGGTATGGGGTCCTAGTATACATATTCAAAAGAATTGCTTGTTAAGCCTCAATAAAAATACATACTAATGAAAAGTAATCAATAAAAAGTTGGGTTGCTTAGGTGTATCCAAAAAAAGTGTACTTTGATTTAAAAAGAGGCAACTGGTAATTCATGGAAGTAAAAATATACTTAGGTAGTAATTAATTGAAATATGAAAGTAGGTATAATAGGTATGATACCCAGTGTTCCCCCCTGAAATTTTTCAGCCGGGTGGTAAAAAAGGGGGTGTGGCAAAACACAGCAAATTTAGTGCTCCCAGTTGTTTATGCCATGGGTAATTAGTTACCTCTTATAGTTTCAGTGTTCTACCTTCTCCCAATGATTTGTTAACAACTTTGTAATGCCTGCCCCGTTAGTATATCCAATTTTTCTATTCTATGTATTTTGCCACAACTGTCCTATGCCGTGTATTGTGACCCAACTTACTAGTGTTCTAAGTTTTAAGAAGAGAAAGTCACTTTAATATAATGGTAAAAATGTGGCTTATCACTGTCCATATTCTATTAAAAACCACTGTATGTGACGTTTATCCGCAGTGTGTAATGATGTCATCGTCAGCGCAGTGTGACGGCTGTGTGTAAAAGCTGCATGTGATATTCTGCAGCCTAACAACTCACTGTGTTCAAACCTTCAGATCTCCTAAACCGTTGGGTGTATTGACTTGACATTTTTAAGGTACACGTGGAGGCATAGGAAACTGAAGGTGCAAATGGGGGACACTTGTGGCCAAACCCTTCTAAAATGTAATTAGTATGGTGTTATAACATAAATCTCTACCTAGCAAAATGTGCTGCATCTTACCTCAAACGTGGGAAACACTTGTGGCTATCACCTTTCATCACCATGGCATCTTTACAACATTAAAAAAAGAAAACGGTCCATCAAAATCCACTTCCTTGTTACACATAACTGTAACCTTCCAGTAGCTCAACCTCAATAAAAGTTAGCGGGCAGGGTTGATTTTCTAATGATGCCATAGTGATGGCGTTTTAGGGGATGTTAGTCACAGATGTTCCCCACTTGTACCTATATTTTTGGTTTCTTACACCTCCCCATTCCCCAATTGAAGTTCAAAATGTTAGTTAAGTGGACAGGAATGTGTAAACAGGTTTTATGGTATAATGATGCTGTAGTAATGAGATTGTAAGGGGAGAATGTGCCCACCACTTGCACCTATATTTTCAGTTTTGTACCCCCACCTCAGAGAAATTGGGTTTCAAAGAGAAGCAGACAGTGGTTTCATAGGTATAGATTTGTGACAGGTAGGTATATATTTAGGGGCCCACCCCAATGCTCCCTGCTATGTTAGTGGCTCCGGGGTCCCCAATTTGCACTTTCAATTTAGGACTCCTATTTGCACTTTCCTCTGAAACAGCAACCCCAAAGTTCAATTTTTAACTTTTTACATTTGTGACCCCATATCTTGAAATTCATTAAAGCTGGGGGGTGAAATTGTAGTAACTAGTATCTATGAGGGTCCCCTGTACACTCTGAAAATTACAGGTCATTGTGACATACATATTAGGAGATATGGAGGTTTGTACACAGAGAGCTGTGATGATGCAGAACCAGACTTCACACACAGCTCTAGCAGTGGATACATTTTACAGGCAGCTTTTCCTTTTTAAATAGAAATCCTAGCTGGTGCTTTGAGATGGGGGCGGGGCTGCCTGTGTCTCCTTCACATTAAGGCTGAGCTGTGTGCTCACCTCTCATCCCAGCAGCAAACCTCTGAACGGATGACAGAGCAGCCTCACCGAGATTCGTGCAGAGGATGAGCTGCCGAGGAGAGGTGGGCAGGGTATTCACAGCAGCCGGGCAGAGCAACCGGTTAAAACCCTTTGGGGAGAACTATGATACCCCTCTCTTTTACATACTAATAAAAAGAAAGAACAAGGTATATGGCTGAGGGTATAAAATAAGGAAAATAGAAATTTATATAAGTTTTATATCTCTAGATATTACGCAGCGCTGTACATTTCACATAAGTATATTTTTACTTCCATGAATTACTATGCAACAAGTGAGTCACCTCTTTTTAAATCCAAGTATACACTTTTTTGCATACACCTTAGCACCAAGCCCAACTTTTGATGGATTACTACCCATTAGTATCTATTTTATTGAGGCTTAACAAGCAATCATTTTGAATATGAATACTAGGATCCTATATCCATACTAGTTAATAATGGAAAGCTATATAGGTATGTAATCCAATACATCATATATCAACTATCCAAATTTAAACTATTCTTATGTATCAGACTGAAAATGGGATTGCAACACTTCATGGACAATATTCATTTTAATATAACTAATTATCTTTGATGAAGTTGTAAATACTTTTGTGAACACTAAATGTGATTGTTTTTTTGAGGAAATCTTTTTTATCTTGTTTGGTTTTTAAAAAGGTACTCAATTCTGCCATCCACTTTTTATTTATTGTGTATATTTTCGATTACCTATACCTATGAATGACAGTTATTTATTAGTTATTAGTCTAGTTATCTTACATACACCAACTTTTATTGTTACTTTTTTAACCATTAAACTACATATGTCTCATTCATATCTTTGAGGAAGCCAAAGTGATGAAACACGTTGGTTAACGACGTTTTTTCAGTTTATCGGACTTAAATATTCATGGCTTAAATTTGGAGTAGATTTGTATAGCTTAACAGTTCCTACCCCAGGAAGTTTTTTGGGTGATGGACAAAGACATTGATGTATATATTATCTGTTTGTATAACTTTGATGGAATACAATTGACTATTAAATAGCCTTTACGCTTTTTTCCCTCTTTTCTTTATGACTTAATGTTATAACTTTATTTTAATGTTTTTACCAAATCAGTTATCATATATTTTTTACCCAGTGAATTATATTCATTTAGACAGGACAACATAAAATAAACATTCTGTATCTAGTAAACTTTTTATGCTTTCTTATTTATTGTGATAGTGAGAACACCAATTAGAATTAACTTTTGTGCAAATGTGAAATAGTATTTATACAAATACCCCCATAACAAAAGACCAAAAAAAGAACAGAAACCACAAAAAAAAAAAAAAAAAAAAAAAAAAAAAAAAAAAAAAAAAAAAAAAAAAAAAAAAAAAAAAACACTCATACAAGGGTAATACATGTAGAGACAAATGTTACTTTAGTACTAAAAGGCAGACGGGTAAAAGAAAAAGTGCAAATTATAGTATTGTGGCTTTCAGTTTAAGAACTGGAAACCAACAGTGCTTTTGTTATTCCGATAAAGAATTTGCACATGGAAATAATGTTGTGACTTATCAACTGGAATTCTACACTGTACCATGTTTGGTAACAGTGGTGAGGTAGAAATTCTGAGTTAGCATGTCTATTGGAACATGGGATCTAGAGTCATCAGCAGATGCAGGAGATTCACAAGCAACAAGTTTTAAATCTTAAATGATGGTTATTTAAGTAAAAAAAAAAACAAAAAAAAAAAAACAAAAACAAAAAAAAAAAACCAATAAGAACTTCAACTTAGTTCTTCATTGTAAAAAATTGAGATTCCTTCTAAATCCCACCCTTTCCACCAGTTTAGTCCAAAAAGTAAAAGTGCGTGTGACAACTATTTTGGGTATGCAGAAGCAGCATCATTTAAGGCTTGAAACTAGGAACACAGCCTGTAAGAGAAAGAAAAAAAATGTTTTATTATTCAACACTGAAAATGACTGTACTTGGTAATAAGGATTAACAATAACAATTTACTCATCAAACTGAATGTAAACAACGCCACATTCAATATGCAACCATAAATTAGAGAATATAACTGTCTATTGTATGTCCCTTTGTTCTAGACATAATAATTCAGTAAGCCAAGAGGTAATTACCTTGCTGCAACACTTGCCCTGACAGACATCTCATTGAAAATCAGAGGAGTGGGTGAAAATGGTTTTATGTACAAAAGAATTAGCTATATTTTTTGTGACATTTTAAACAAACCTGTGCTCACAAAGAAAATATATTGCACTTGAATGATATAAATACCTCAACAGGCCTAAACACCCAATTTCTTGTACAGTTGTGGACAAACTGTTTATGCCATTACAGCTATTTGAAAATTGCTTTATGCCTCCTAAAAAATGAAAATCAAGTGTCCATCTTTAGGAATGCATGCCTTTAGGAGTTCAAATAAAGTAAAGCAAGTCTTAAAACAGATATAGTATTACTTTTTCCACAAAGATAACCAAAAGTGACCTGGAAACACATACCCCTATAATGGGGAAATAGGAAAATTAAAATACCAACTCTTTGTCCTCATATGAAAAAGTGAAAATACAAAAGTACTGTGAATCAGAAGTGGTTTGGTTTTGGGGCTACTTTGCTGCATCTGGCATAGGGTGCCTTGAGCCAATGCAGGAAATAACACAAAGATCTTCAAGACATTTTCCATGAAACGTTATAAAGCTCTGTCCCAGTTGCAGTATCCTACCACAAAATATCGAACACACAGACACACATGAATGGCCTAACCAAAGCAGTGTACTACTCTAAATAGTCTGTTTTTAGCCCTATTTAAAAGGAGAAAACACTTTTATGTCTGACCCAGCAGGAGATGTTTACTCAGAAAGTGTGGGCTCATTCAGAGCTAAACAAATTGCTTGCTCTTAGTGACTGATTCTTAAAGATTTGCCAAAAATAAATGGGTTCGGGGGGTCCCATCATTTGTATGCATTACATTTTTATTACTTGAAATATTATCTAAGTCTGAACTACTTTATTCTAAAGTCTGAACCATGGAGCAACAATAGATGCCAATCTTTTCTTCCTTCATGGAAGGTCATCAACAAAATGAGTCCACATTTGTAAATATCATTTAGTCAAAATGAATCCTGGAATGCTTCTTTACATAGTAGGTTAGGTTGAAAAAAGACATAAGGCCATCAGGTTAAACCACTAGGGAAGTAAACATGTCCCAGATTTAAAACCCCATGGATAAAGTTGGTCCTTTTATTAGTTTAGTTGCACTCTCTCCAATTCCACAATGTCCTTTTTGTGAACTGGTGCCCAAAACTGGACTGCATATTCCAGATGTGGTCTGACCAATGCTTTGTACATCTCCAATTCCACAATGTCCTTTTTGTGAACTGGTGCCCAAAACTGGACTGCATATTCCAGATGTGGTCTGACCAATGCTTTGTACAGGGTCAGGGTTATGTCTTGATTTCTGCAGTCTATTCCTCTTGACACAAGAAAGTACTTTACTAGCTTTAGATATTGCAGCTTGGCATTGCATGCTGTTATTGTTAAAGTCTATGATTTACCAGAACCCCCCAGATCCTTTTCCATTTCTGACTCCCCCAAATGTATTCCCCCTAGACAGTATGAAGCATGCATGTTAGCCCCCGAGTGCATAACTTTACATTTATCTATAATAAATATAATTTTCCACTTGGCTGCCCAATTATATAGTACATCTAGTTCTGCTTGTAGATTATAGACATCCTGTATGGACCCAATTCCATTACATGGTTTGGTGTCATCAGCAAACAGAAATTGTACCAAAATGATATCAACTGCTATTCCACTGTCTACCTACTTCCTCATAAAAAGAGTACGTTTGTTTGACAACTTCGGTCTTTCTTGAAGCCATGCTGAGCATCACTTATATTATTTTTCAGCAGAAACTCCTCTATGTGGTTCTTTAAAAAAAACACTCTAGGACCTTTCCAACTATGATCGTTAAACTAATTGGTCTGTAGTTACCTGGTAATGACTTTACTCCCTTTTGTAAGATAGGAACCACATTGGCATTACGCTAATCCATTGGTAGCATGCCAGCGACTAAAGAGACTCCAAAAATTAGAAAAAAATGGCTCAGCTTTTTGAGGACATGTGGATGTAGTCCATCAGGTTTGGGTGCTTTGTCAACCTTAATTTTGCCCAACTGTTTCTCAATCATATCAGTTCGAGCCATTGTGACTCATTTAGGGCAGTGACATTGCTATTATAATTTGGACTTGAGCTCTACCATTTTCCTTTGTGTACATAGAGCTATAAAAAAAAAAAAAAGTGTTTAGTAAATCTGCCTTTATTCCCAGTTACCAACCCAGAAACATCCTTTAAGGGGCCTACATGCTCAGATCTGTTCTTTTTGCTATTAATATATTTAAAAAAAATTTGGGGGGTTTGCCTTATTTTCTTTTGCAATCTGTCTTTCATTTTGACGCTTTGCATATTTTATCTTTTTTACACCTTTTGTTATATTCTTTATCGTTTTCAAACGATAAAGGTGGTCTTTTTTTATTTTTGGAATACCATTTTCTTGTTCTTTATGGCTTTAACATCAGCTGTGGGCCACATAAGTTTAAGAGGCCAAAATTAAAACCTATTACCCATTGGAATATAAATTTCAGTTTGCTTTTGTAGAACAGACTTGAAACATTCCCATTTCTGTTCTGTGTTCTTTGAGGACAATATTGTCCCCCAGTCACAGAGAGCCCCCCTAATAGAAAATTTGCGCTCTTAAAAATTTTTTCTGTTCTGTCTTTCCTGTTTTTGCTCCTTGTTTACAGCTTATGTTAAATGAATTCCCAATTATCTGTAAAATATAATATTCATCCTGCTCTTTGTTGGCACTACTCCCTGCACTCCCCAGTCTGATAACTCATTGTCTCTCAGCTCTTTCACTCTCCTTATTTCTCTGTCTGTGCTCCTGTACCTTTTTACTTTATTGATTCTCTGGTGACATCTCACCCAACCCTGGTCCCCCCCTACAGCCTCTACTTTCCATACACTCTCAGTAAGACACTCCCTTCTCCTAACCTCATCCCCATTCACCCTACCCATAAGTCCTTAACCCCCTCTCTCTGGCAGTCTATGGAATGCCAGATCTGTTGACAACAAATTAATCTCCATACACAACCTTCTCCTTTCTAAGTCTCTTAACTTTCTGGCTCTCACTGAAACCTGGCTTTCCTCCTCTGACTCTGCTGCTGCTCTCTCCTATGGAGGCCTGCACTTTACACATACCCCCAGACCTGGCAACAAAGTAGGGGGTGGTGTGGGTCTCCTTCTCTCACCTAACTGTACATACAGAGTCCTTTCTACCCCACCTTCTCTCATTTTCACCCTCTCTCAGTCCACTCTGTCCGACTCTTTAGCCCCTTACCCCTCATTGTTGGTGTTGTCTACCGCCCCCCTGGCCCAGTGTCACAATTTGTGGATAACTCTGCATCCTGGCTCCCACACATTCTTTCCCATGACCTGCCCACCCTAATCCTTGGTGATTTTAATGCTGCAATGGATGAGCCCAACCTTCCCTCCTCAGCCAAACTGCTCTCCATTCCCTCCTCATTTGGACTCTCAACACATCATGGCCCAACACACATAGCCGGACACACATTAGACCTGGTTTTTTCTAAACTCTGCAACCTCACCCTCCTCGACAACTCACCATTCCCCCTCTCTGATCATAACCTTATCACTTTCAACCTATCAAACCCTTGCCCTCCCTTGCCACATCCCAGACTTGGTCAATGGCAGAGAGATATCCGTAACCTTAACCACAACCTTTTTTCAAACTGCCTTGCGTCCCTAACCCCCTCCCTCTCCAAAATCACCTCCCCAGATGAAGCTGCCACCATGTTAAACCACGCTCTGTCCCTGGCTTTGGATAATGTTGCTCCTGCCACCTTCTGCTACCCCCGCCCTGCCAACCCCCGCCCCTGGCTCAACAACCACACCAAACAGCTACAAAAGTCTGTTCGTGCAGCCGAGTGCAAGTGGAGGAAATCTGGCCTCAGCGCTGACTTCATGGACTACAAAGCCAAGCTTCAAAGCTTTAACACAGAGCTCACTGTCTCCAAACAAAATTATTTATCCGCAGTCATTTCCTCTCAAGCCTCCAACCCACACAACCTCTTCTCTACAATTGACTCCCTCCTAAACCCCACAACATCCTTCTCTGCCCAAGACATTGCCACCTACTTTAGAAATAAAATAGACAAAATCAAACATGATGTCTCTGCCCACCAAGCCACTCCAACCATACCCACCCCCTTCCACCTGTAAATCATCACTGGCCTCCCTCAGCCCTGTTACTGTGGACGAAGTCTTAACTCTTCTCTCATTTCTGTCTACTACATGTCCACTTGACCCAATTCCCTCTGATATACTCCGTGCCCATTCCTCCACCCTGGCCCCTGCCCTAACCGAACTATTCAACCTCTCCCTTTCTACTGGTAAATACCCCTCAGCTTTTAAACATGCCATAATTCTCCCTATCCCAAAGAAACCCTCACTGGACGCCTCCCTAACCTCCAACTACCGTCCTATCTCCCTTCTCCAATATGTCTCCAAACTTCTTGAACGCCTTGTCTACAAAAGACTCACCCATTACCTGAGCACCAACTCTCTCCTTGACCCCCTCCAGTCTGGTTTTAGAGCTGCCCACTCCACTGAAACAGCCCTTACTAAAGTGACCAATGACCTCAGAGCCAAGTCTCAAGGCAACTTTTCCCTGCTCCTTCTCCTTGATCTTTCCTCTGCTTTTGACACTGTTGATCACCCCCTTCTAATACAAATTATGCGCTCCATTGGTATCAGTGACACTGCTCTCTTGGTTTGCTTCCTATCTTTCTGACCGCTCCTTTCAAGTTTCTTTCAATGGTAACTCCTCCTCACCCACTCTCCTCCCTGTTGGTGTTCCCCAAGGGTCAGTCCTTGGACCAGTTCTCTTTTCTCTGTACACCTCCTCTCTCGGTAATCTCATATCCTCCTTTGGTTTACAGTACCATCTGTATGCTGATGACACTCAAATTTTTTCTGTCCACCCCTGACCCGTCTCCCTCAGTCCTAAATAAGGTCTCATGCTGCCTGTCAGCCATTTCATCATGGATGTCTGACCGATTCCTGAAACTCAACCTGGATAAAATGGAACTCATCATCATCCCCCCCTCAAATTCCAAATCCCCCCTGACATATCTAACTGTTAACACTGTTATTCGGCCCTCCCCTCAGGCACGTTGTCTTGGTGTCACCTTTGACTCAACCCTCTCATTTAGCCCCATATTCAGAACATTTCCAGGTCCTGTCACTTTCACCTACGCAACATCTCCAAAATCCGCCCCTACCTGTCCCCTGAGACCACCAAACTCCTTGTACATGCTCTTATCTCCCGTCTGGACTACTGTAATAACATCCTTCTCGCTGGTATTCCACTAACCGGAATCTCCCCTCTACAATCTATCATGAATACTGCAGTCAGACTCATCCATCCATCCCTCCGCTGCATCTCTTTGTAGTTCTCTCCATTGGCTTCCATTTCACCTTAGAATCAAATTTAAGCTCCTGTGCTTTGCCTTCAAATCCCTACACAGTTATTGTCCCACTTACATTTCTGACATGGTTAAAAAATACTCCCCCCGCCGTTCTCTCCACTCCTCCAATGACCTACTAATGACTTTCTCACTCATAACCTCATCACACGCACGGATACAAGACTTCTCTAGAGCTGCCCCGACTCTCTGGAATGGTCTTCCTCGTCCTATTCGGCTTGCTCCTACTTTCTGCTCATTTAAAAGAGCACTCAAACCCCATTTTTTCCCCAAACTTGCCTACCCGGCTTCTTCTGTCATTTGAAACCACCACTACATATCTCCCATCCTATTGTGTGTGCGCGCAATTCCCCCACCTACTAGATTGTAAGCTCTTCGGGGCAGGGTCCTCTCCTCCTGTATCACCATCTGTATTAGTCTGTCATTTGCAATCCCTATTTAATGTACAGCGCTGCACAATATGTTGGCGCTATATAAATCCTTTTTATTATTATTAACATGGGAAGCTCTTTATAGTTATCCAAAACCCTCCCCCAACTATCCCTTATCCACCCTCCACTAGTGGCTGACCCCTATCTGCCACTTTTTTTTTTTTTTTTTTTTTTTTTTTTTTAACTATCCCACACCTCTGTCCTAGTTTATCCCTCCACCATTCCCCTAAATCTTTCTTCTAGCACAGCAGACCCCTTTCAATTTGAGTGCAAATCTCTGGCATAAAGGTTGTACCCCAATGAAAAGTCAGCCCAGTGATTCAAAAACCCAAACCCTTCCCTATTATACCAAGTATTGATGAGCATTCCTGATAGTGAGCCTTACCCCTCCAAAACTCACTTTTTGCTTACTGCTATAATATGCACCTTTAACCTCGCTAGCAGTAACCCCAAGTGTGACTCGGGGTAGAAAAAAGTTGCTAAAAGCGGTAACCCAGAGTCACACTCGTGGTAGGTAAACCTATGGGAAGGTAAGTAAATAAAGCCTTACCTGATCGGCCGGCCTCCCCCATCGCTGCGATCTCTGTCTTCTTCCAGCATCTTCTGCACACGATGAGTCACTGGGGGAGTTCCCGGTGACGTTGGTGTATGTGTACATTGCCAGTGGGGCGGGAAACTCAAAATCCATTTATATTGCATTCAATACAAAATAACTGTATTAAAAGCAATACATTGGATTTAAATGTATAAAAGCAGTACATTGTTTTCAAGAACATTTATTTTATTCTCCACATCCCCTGCAGTGTATGTCTGCAGTGTCACTACCCTCCTCCCTTTTCTCCCCCTTCTTAGCTATGCCTTGTTTGGGTGCAAAAAAAAAAAATACATAGGATGGAATATAATCTTGGCAATCTTTAGTCTCTAATCAAAAGAAGTTCTTCTGCCTCATTCAATTGAAATATGCTAACGAAGTTAGCCCTGCATATATGAAAAGCAGCCTAACGCACTTCTTGATTAACTTCCCTGGCGGTACAATTAATGAGGCTTTTTAAATGAAAAAGTGGTACATTTAAAAATCCTCATTTTAATTTTCTTGCCCGGTCCCGCCTACCTGCCTAACGGTCCCGCCATTGAGACCAAGTCTCACAAGCAGATGCCCAGCCAGCATCTGCTTCTCCTAGCCTCACGTCCCCAACATGCCGGGGATGCGGACCCGGCATTGCAAGGTTACAAAGATGGAGGATAGCTGGAGGATGCTGCTGGAATGTGGGAATAAGGTAGGACTCTTAATCTCCCTGGAAATTCCACCCCGAGTGTGGCTCAAAAATACCGCCAGGAAGGGTAATAGAAATGATCATATGCAATATTACCATATATTCTTTCAGCTTTCTAAAAAATGAAAATTTTAAAAAAAAAATAAAAAAATAACTTCCATACATACCAATTACATTCTTACCCTCATATTGTCTGAGGAACAAAGTGAGCAGGTGGTGTTGCTGCAGCCAGGTAGCTTACTTGGTGAATATGACCAGGGTTTACTGTATTATGTATCCGAGGAGAACTGCTGTAAGGTGGGCTTATAGGATGCCATGGTCCTACATAATGATATGTAGGCATAAAAGGCACACATGGATCAAAATTAGATAAAGGAGGTTGGCTATATGGATCAGGCACAAACGGGTAATATACTGGTCCAGTTGGGGAAGGCAAAGAGTCCACATTAGGAAATGGTCCTGCAAGATACAAATATATATATATGTTACTAGGCGCAGGTTAAAGACTATTTGTCCACCTTATTATGCAAGAAATATAAGAGCAAGTGTAAAACAATCACAGTGTTTCATGCATCTGACATGGGGCAAAGCTCGGTCAATACACTATCACTAGAACATCAGCTTTGGGACCCAAGAAATTACAAGATTAACAAGACTAGGTGGACTTTATGGTTGTGCTCTATAAAGTTCTTGTCATATATGGTAACAGCCATGTTAGGCAGTGACGTAACAGAAGATTGAAACCTAACTGGTTGCTATGGGTTACTGAATCAACAATGTTCTACTTGAGCTAGGAAAGAATTACAGTTGCTTTGAACGGTTTAGCAAATTTCTAGAGGGCTTTTGCAAGCCACATTTATGAAAAGGTGACCTCACTTTTGTTTTTATAAAGTACTAATTACCATTTTTTTTACGGCTGCTCATCACTACTTTGAAAAAAATAAATGAAATATAATTGTGGAGGAACAAATGCTTTGATTGCTAATGTTAGCTGGTGATCTGAGAAAGTGATGAAAGTATATAGATCATTTTTTTAATACTAAATTTCATAGACGAAAGTAAAAGCAATCTTCGGACTGGAATGGATTCTACTAATACCTATTGTTTTTATCAGGTTCTATATTATTGAAAAACTTCAAAATGCTCATACACAAAATATAACATTTTAGGCAACCATAGGTTTGCTTTTCAATTAAAAAAGGAAACCGTGTCTATTATGGCCCACAGAAGCCTCACTTGGGTAAGTCGATGACTGAAAAAGCGGAATCTATATCTATAAATAGTAATTGTGCAGATACTGCACCAAAATAGACATTTATAATGATGCATGATACACAAAGCTAGTATATTATGGCCCATTAAACCTTTTCAATAATCTACTACATCTAAAGTACTTAAAAAATTAAATACAAGGCAATAAAATTATTGTACATACCACCTGTTTCCAGTGTATGTGGCCTGTTTTCATTGCATACTGTAAGCACAGATTGGTCAACTACAGGAACTGGTTCTGGAAAGCTCTGATATGGCTCAACATGTGGTGGAGTTGGGACAGACTGAACATAGACCATGTTATGCCACAAGTTCTGATGATAAAACTAGGAATCAAACAAGCAGGAAGTTTACTTTAAAAGCCTTAGATTATGGTTTAAATGATTGATACACATACACATTAAAGCTACATGGTCCCATACAAAAATGTAATAAATTAATTTTCATGCTCACTACCTGATCAGTGACACCCAATCAATATCTACATCTTCCCCCAAAGTAATGCCTTTGCAAAAATACAAAACCTATTCAAGTGCCAGTTTTGAGGCACGGAAGATGGTTATTCAAGCAACAAAGTACAAACTTAATTAAAAGGGGGAAGCAAAAAGATGTGACTAGAGTGACAGTATTTGGAAGAATGTATTGTAACTGAAAACAGTGAATCAGATAATACAAAGGCACTGTGGTAGGAAGCACAATATGCTTCCTGCTAAAAAGTTTCTGAATGATCCTTTAGAATCTAACAGTATTTAAAAAAATAGGAACAGGTAGTTCCTGAGTTAAGGACATCTGACATACTGACGACTCCTAGATAGGAATGGGGCTTCCCTGCTCGGATAATGTATCTGTTCCAACAAACATACAGTCCCCATTTTGTAGTGTTGGGTTGTCCTTATATTTGACCTGAATATGGCTGTTCGAATTCAGATAGACCCAACCTGAAAAACACGGGATTCAACGGCGCAAATTCGTGTGTAAAAAAATGTGTTCAAAAAATTAAAAAATATTGCTAAAGTAATTTATTGAATGTGTGTGATTAGTTTAACCAACTTTTTTTTTTTTTTTTTTTTTTTTTTTTTTTTACAGGTTATCCCACAATGACAGGAAGATTCCCACGGCTGCATAGCCAAGGGAAACCTCCTGTCATTGTGGGATCCCCAGGAACTAGAGGTTAGTTCTCAATGAATGCAGCCGCATTCATTGAAAACAATGCTCCATCTCCGGCACTAGAGGGTAAATGGGGACAAGTTTCCCAATTCAAAACCTCTAGTGCTCCGATTGGCTGAGGAAAGCTTTCCTCAGCCAATTAGGGAGCACTATCCCTATTCCTGGATAGTTTCTCTATCCAGGAACACAGGACTCCTGTGTTCTTGGATAGAGAAACTAGCCAAAAACACATACAACTAGTAAAGGGCTGCAAGAGCATTCAGGGGAGCAGAGCTGTCAGCTCTGCTACCCTGACTGCTCTTGCAGTTCTTCACAGTCCCAAAAAATAACCCAAATTTTCCCAACATTAAAGTCAAAGTCAATCAATTCGGCATTCAATCAACCAAACAATATCCCCCTATTGGATCAAATAGCTGTCGAATCCAATAGTGAGATATTCGACCAACACTTCTATTTTGTATGTAACCCTTAATAGGAGTTTTGTTCTCCTAAACTATCCCACGCTTCACAGTATTATACCGTAAGCAGCTATAAATATAACAGGGGTTCCCTGAAATTTAAAATTTGTTTTAAATTGCGTGAAATGTGTTGAGCACAAAGGTCTTACAAGAAAGTAACGTTTTTAGAATCCTTTGTAATAATTTTTTAGATACTGATGGGTTATAATTGAAATTTTATAGTCCCTGTAGAGGTATGCTTATTATAAACAATATATCATTTTGCTTTACTTTTTAAAAAGCAGAAATAGCATGCAGACAATTTTTCAAGCCAGTTATACCTGCATATATACTTACTTGCAATCCGAGGTTAAAGTAATACTGCAGTACTTTTGTGTCTAACAGAGGAACAAAAAGGGGTTTAAGTTTGTTAAAAAAAAAAAAAAAAAAAAAAAAAAAAAAAAAAAAAAAGAGGACGGTGCGGAAAACCTGGTGCGTCTTATAGTCCGGAGCGTCTAATGGTCCGAAAAATACGGTACCTTCAATCCAGCAGCGCAGTTGATCGGTCCAGAGGCGTCCCGGCATCTGTCTCTGAACTGGCGCGCCAGGCGTCGCCATCCTAGCTCTTTCTTCCGGGGTTCCTATTCCTACGTCACCCAACACAGGCGGGTGACTTAGGTTGGAAAAACTTGCCGATCTCGCTGCGCATGCATGAGATTGGCAAATTTTTCTTTTCTCACAAAAAGGCTCCATACTTGGGCATGCGCAGAAGCACCCAGCAGCCTGATGGGATCCTGGGAGGCTTTGCACTCCCATTCATTCTCGATTTCCTAGGCTATTTTTTTTTTTTTTTTTTTTAAAAAGGGTGTTGCAGATAAACAGAAATTTTACCTTACATAAAAGAGTCGTCTACTCTTTTTTGTAAAGTGAAATTTCTGAGTTTAGGTTTAATAAAGAAATTGAATTACTTAACAGAACCGCTTATTAACTGATATATATATATTACACATACATACATACACATATACATACACACACGGATTTAATCCTTTTAAAAAATTTACAGCTGTCCCTACTTACCTCTTGGCAGATCATTACCATTAGGGTCAATAGAATAAGGAGGAGGTGGAAGAGGAATTGTGCATTCTCCCATTTCGCCAGACCCAGGATGAGCTGTTCAAAATAGAAAAACGCATTGCAAGTGTCATTATCACATATTAGGTTATTGAAAGTAAATATTTACTGGCTTATGTACAGTTAACATCATTCTCCAGTAGGAATGTATTTCCATCACCCACAAATTGAAGAGGACATAAAAAGTATTTTCCAACATACCAGGGGGTGCTGAGAAGTTCCTGGCTTTGCCCCCTTCCAGATGAAATTGAAAAATGTGGGGGCATATGACAGCCTAATAACCTAGTATGTAACTGAAAATTTCCGGTCTTTGCGATTAAAACTTTTTTTTATTTTAGAGATAAGCTGTGAGGCACAAGCAAGTTTCACGTCCTTTGAGTTACAGGCCGTCATGAAGTTTTTGTTTCTCCAGGGAGTGTCAGCAAAGGACATTCACACTGAGATGTCACAAACACTGGGGGTGAAGTGTCCTTCCTACAGCACTGTCAAAACCTGGATATCTCTTTTCAAGACTGGGCATTTCACTGTTGGAAGATTAGCCTTGCAGTGGGCCCCACAATCTCAACTGACCCAGGCACCTGCGATGCAGTCCATGAGCAGATCATAGAGGACCAGCAAATATCCGCAAAAAAAAAAAAAAAAAAAAAAAAAAAAAAAAAGGAAAGCCCAGATACTCGACATCGTTTGTTATCACCACTATCCTAGACATGCCACAAGCTTTCAGCGAAGTAGGTGCCGAAATATTTTAACAGTGATCAGAAGAAGGAACAAGATCAGAAGCATTCAAAGCTGTTTTGGCCCATTTTGAAGCTGCATAGGACTTTTTGGCTTGGTTAGGGACGATGAAATCTGGCTCCACAGCTATGATCCTGATACCAAGAGACAGTCAAAGGAATGGCGCCACAGCAGGTCCCTGTGGCGGAAGTTCCGAACCTAGGAAAAGCTAAAAAAGTAATGGCGTCTGTTTTCTGGGACAAAGGCGGTATTCTGTTGGTGGACTACCTACCTTAGGGCTCTAAGTATCACCAAACAGTATTATGCTAACCTTCTGGACCAGCTGAAGGAGGCAATTAAGACAAAACGCCGTGGAAAGTTGACCAAAGGGATACACCTGAAGGGGCAACGTTTTGAGGACATTTCTGACGTCAAAGATGCTGCTGAGAGCTGGTTTGCGGCCCAACCAAAGGACTTTTATTTGATTGGTCTAGAAAAGCTGCAACTACACTGTACCAAGTGCATCAGTCTCAGGGGGGAATATGTTAAATAAATGTGTTATTTCATAACTCTGGCTCTCTTCTTTCTAGGCAAGGCGAGAATTTTCTCAGCACCCCCTCGTATTGTTCTAATATTTTTATCAAAAAGGCACCACCTTCTTTTTCCAGCAAATTAGCCAAAGTGTTTGAAAAACAGTACATGTATAATATGGCACATTCCACAAACTTTGTAAAACAGTCTTTTAGCCATGTCCATTAACCTCCCTGGCGGTGTAATTATGTCAGTTTTATGTTAAAAGCAGTACATTGTTTTGCATGGAAATTTTTTGTTTAATTTTGTAGGCCTGTAATTCTTAGGAATAACTCCTGGGTATGAAAGTTTGAAACACAAATCACCTACTCTCCTTTTCTACTCTTGTAAAATGTTAAACCAGAATAGATTTTAATTATAGGATTTAGGACTAAAAAAAATGTAAACAAAATTTAGTAGTGAAATTAACGAAGTGATTCTTTGCATGAAAAAAAAAAAAAAAAAAAAAAAAAAACCTTTTGAAAACATATCTAATATTCTTTAAATAGTTTAAACCGCAGAAACTTCTACAAGAGCACCACCTAATGTCTAAATGTACATACACCAATTTCCTTACTCTATCAACGAAATGGATCCATTCTAGTGTCATTTGACAATTAAAAGCTCATTTACACCAAATGGGATCCCATACAATTTGCAAAATGTATCAACAGTTACCATTAAAAAAAAAATTAATGAAGCCCGTTTTAACCACAGCATTTGAAAACCATCTATCATACTGCATTTGTGCAATGTCCTCTGTTTCCCCTCACAAGAAGAGAACAAAAAAATGTTTCCATTTTATCCAGTGGGAAGAATCAATGTCATATCTTGCATCAAACTGAAAATGAAGTTAAAATGCTGTCCAACATTTTGAAGCATTTTCTGTGGATTGTTTTGTCTTATCAAAAGAACTTTCACCAGCTGTGCTGGATTTAGCTCATCATTAAAGCAGCAACTTTCTACACAACTAAAATGCAAAATTAAAAAAATAGGATTAAACACAATCTTTGTAGAGTAAAAGTTGTATAGTAGACCTTTACTCACATTCTAAAAAATAATTTCATCTAATACCTCACTTCAGAAAACTTGTTTTCACCAAAAAAATTTACCTGGTCTTCCAGTGGGAGGTTGAGACATAATCATTGGCTGTACAGCAGTCTGTGGCAGAACAGTGGATGTTACAGTGGATGGAATAACCACAGAATGACTTGAAGAGATTACAGTTGCTGGTGCAGCATTTACACAAGATGTAGATATTACAGATGTTACCTAAAACAAAAGAGTAAAAGCTTGGTGGGGCCTGAAGGCAAATATTTGTCAAACCTTACCTGGAAACCTGATATACTCTATTCCCCTCTCCCCAAGACTTGCAAATGGGTAAGAACCCTACCAATTTACCAAGAAAACATGGGGAAGGAATAGAATACAAGTCAAATTTTTGATGTAGCAACTGCCATAGGTGTATAGAAGTTGAGAATAAAAGGGCAGGCCGAGCTAAGATACTGGGGTATTCTGACCAAAATCGAATGCATGCCAGCATTGACAGAAGCCAATTGCACATACAACTAGCAAACATCTAATTATGTCTGAAATCAAAACTGTATTCAATGTATACCATTTAGTTAGAACTCATCAAATGCAACAAGTTTGGTGGATTTGGGAGATTACAACTGCACCAGAGGAGTAACCAGGTCTACAAAACCTTCTTATTATATTCTTAACTTTGAAAAAAAAAAAAAATCTAAAGAGGATTCTTTCTTACACATATTTCAATAACAGTCGTTTTCTAAAAATCTGGATCACTCGCCATGGATGACCTGTAGACTTTGGCTGTCTCTTCCATCTCCTAATGTGGAGATGGATCTGTGGCAGCATTATCAATTGGTGCACCGCTCTATATTCTCTTTGTTGTGGATAGTTGTAAATATATTTTGTAGTTATCAGGCAAGAACTCAGAATTTTAATTTTACTTTCCAGGTGTCGGACTGATCCCAACTTCTACAGCATGATGGCACTGGCAGACTAAAGCACATAAATAAAGTTGATTCATAACAAACAATGGTCTGCCAGCCTACTAAATCCAGGCATTGTCTCGTCTTTCAGGCCAAGACTGAACCAGAGCCCTGATGGAGTGTGCTGTAACTTTTCTTTATTAGGATAATAGTGGGAAAAATTTGGTCAACTGCAGTAGCTTGTCAAAGCTTTTATCACTGCCACCCCAAACACATTGAAAGAAAACCAATGAAGTGGTACAAGCCAAGATGCCCACCAATGACAACCTTCCTCAGGAAGACCATGCTTGTCTGTTGAGCACAACTTGCCAGATCTCCTCAGTGAGGAATCCCATTTGCTTGACCAAGTCAAATTGGAAAACTACACAGAAAAAAACCCCATAAAAACACTTAATTGCTTTGGCTGTATGCTCAACTTCTCCCAACCTACCCGTTAAAGCAGCTCAGTGGCCATAAAATTCAAAACCATCTTTTCCATTGATTCCTCAAAGAAATGGAAGTCATCTAGTTATGAGATAACTAGGGGCCAAATACATCCATTGCCATGTACTTGAGTAACACGTTTTCTGAATAGTAGTTGGCAATGTATCATTCCATCAGCTCTTTGATAGTCAAGCTGCCATTATCCAGCAGCACCAGGTAGATAATTCTGTATTTCTTCTGGCTTTAAAGATTGATGCATGTTTTTCATAGACGTACAAAGTGAAGCACTTATTGTGTTTCATGTGGGCAGGCATATTGTATGCTTTTTTTTGGTGTGATCTCATTGAAAATGGTAAGCCCTAAAATAAAAAAATGCTGATCTCAAAACAATGCAGGATGGTATACCTAGATGTTTTTCTTGTTTCAAGAGCTATTGTAAAATTAAAAGTATTCCTAATATATTTAAAAGCCTCCTTACCTTCATTTTTGATGGTTCAAATGGGTTAGTTGTCAGGACAGGTTTTAAAAAAAGGGGACACAGGCAGCATAAACATACAAATCTGCCCCTCACAAAATTTATCTTACAAATGGAAGAACATAGCAAGCCTTTTTGGTTACAAATGTATATTTACCTACCTGTTCTGAATACTTATATGGAGTTATATCATCTTGAGAAGGTACAGCCTGGGTCATATCATCCTGAAGTGACTGAAGGAAGTAAAAAATATATTTATAATAAATAAAATAATATTAACATCAGTTTTAACAACATTTTTAATTTGTGCAGTTTCATATATGTCAACCATTTCATAGTATATATATATATATATATATATATATATATATATTTTACACACACACACACACATATATACATACAGAGGTTTTAGTTATTTTTTGCTTGTAAAATAACGTGACAGTGAGAAAAGTGCAAAGGAATCTCCTTAATACATGTTTACAATCAAAACTCTAAACTGAAATCAAGAACCAGGGGGAAACCAGGTAACGGAAAATATGAATCCTTTTTAGGAGATTCAAACAAGTTCATATGTATCAGAGAAAGACAATGCAGTAAGTAAAAATTGTTAGCCAAGAGTTGTGAGGTGCCAATTTAGTCATGGAAATATGAAAAAAACCAATGAGAGAAGCAATATCAAAAACATTCTTTTTAAAATTCAGATTTAAAAAAGAACCACTGAAGTGAAATAGCTTGCACAGGCTACAGAAGTCTGTACATAATATTCCCCTTCTGTTGAACAGCCTGGGAGACACAAGCCTTGAAGTATTTTAGAATGTAAATTGTCTTTTGTTAGCCAGCAAAACCATTCAACACAGGTAAAGGCCAATAGTAAAGCACAGTCAAAAAGGAATTGGTTCAAGCTCTCGATCACTAGAGATGGCCAAATTTTGCACTCTAGGAAGCCTCTTGCTATTCCAAGCCACCTATATTTTTTATAATTTTACATTTCAACTCAGGTACACTAAGAATTCATTGAAGAAACACAAACATTATGTGACCCACAAAACAAAAAAAAAAGTATTTCTGGGTTGGGATTTTAATTTTCATTTGTTTGCAAAATTGTTTAGGCACAGAAGACACAATTAAGTGATCATGAAATGGATACCAAATTCTGAGTGGATTCCGTCACACTATACAACGAAGAGCTCTCAAATGCACCGTCTAGAAATAAACAAAAGAAGCATTAACAAGACACAATGTACTTCAATGAAAATGGTTCAAACTAAATATATATCTCAGTACAGAAGGATTACAATAAGTGACTTTTTAGGAAACTAAATCAGCTACAGCCATAAGGGAGCAGGCAGGTATAATCCTATCTGGTACGATTTGCAGCTCCGTGTTCAGATAGTCAGCTAGTCTTACAGACAAGTTACTCCAAAAGTTTGGAGACACATGGAGGAAGCAAGATAGGACAGTAGCTAGAAAGTAGAGAGGGTTCTAGTAAAGGTTTTTTTTCCCCTCAAGGACTGGGAGAAAAATTGCATTTTTGAAGATGGAGGGGAAGATACCAGAGAAAAGTTGAATAGTTAGGTCAGTGTCAAGGAGTAGATAAGAGGGGATGGAGCCAAGTGGACAGTGGACAGAGGAGACAATCTAAATTAATAGGGCTGCAGAAGGTTAGTGAAGATTTACAAATAGAAGGAGTAGATGTGGTTGGAGTGGTATGGTGACACATGATCTTTTGTAGCTTGGTTTTATAATCAAGGAAATAAGCATGGAGGCCAGATTTCCCTTATTTGTGATGTGATACACAAGTACTCTTTTGCAGGTGTTTTGGGGGACTGTTGTGCCAAGGCCAGGGGTTAGCAGGATGAAGGGAGCAGATGGTGGTTGGGACAACTTTATCCAGAGATAGATTTTAATTAATCTTGACTGATCTAGATATGAGATTTTAGAAAGAGTGAAGGTTGGTGAAGCAAGGTAGTTAGAGAACAGGGTGTGGTGGATGTTTTTGGATATCTCTTTGCTATTGACCTAGTTTTAGAGGTGGCAAAAGAAGAACAAGATATAGAAAGGTTGAAGTTAAGATTGTGGTCAGGAAAAATGGAGCGTTGTCAAGGTGGGTGAAGTTGCAGAATTTGAAAAGGTCAAGATCCAGTGTGTGGAGCTGTTTATGTTTTCTTTTAGAGAAAAGGTGCTCATATGTTATAGAGCTGCCACTAAATGATGACCAGAATGTGGCAACTTTATTAACTTGCATATCAGTGGCTTTGGAATAAGATGGTTACTTGTTTACAGTTCAAAGTGGAGGAGTTAAAAGAAACAAAGGATTAAAACCAAACGAGATCATCATCAATATGTATTCTAAATCCTAAAATCTCAGTTGTCATTCTTAGTACCAACAAATCTGCTGTATAATAAATGAAGTTAAAAAAACTTCATATAAACATATCCAGCTAGTAGCCTAAATGTATACACAAGAACAATGATCTTACTAGATGTGTCAAGCTGTGGATTTTTTTCCCCCACCTGGTTCATAGTGGATAGTATTTAGAAAGACCTACACACCTAGTTTATGATAACATTTGCCATCAAGGCATAGGGTACAACTTGAATTAAGGCTCCTAGTTGGCTAAAAAAATTTACTTTGCAATATCCTTTTTAAAAGGATCTGCAGATTAGAAAATGTTCTTGCGATACTCTGGGTGAAAATAAAATCAGAATTTTAAGACACATCTGCTTTGACAAATGAGAATAAGGTTACAAGGAGAATGAGAAATTAGAAAATGCAAATCCAGGTAAACCTTTTAGTGTAAGTAACAAAGTTTTTATGCTAACCTGAAGTATAGATGAAATCTCCATGATACTCTCCTGCAACATATACATCAAAATATATTACCAAAATAGCAACATGTTTATTAACATTAATTTACCATTATGAGAAAAAAAAAAAAAAAATAGGATTTAGTGTCGTAATCTACAACACTGGTGTACGTGTGTATTCAAAAAAGGTGGCATTCACCATGCAAACTTTACATCCTCCACAAAGCTTTCTTTCCAAGAGTGATTAAATGCACACTCCAGTATCCTTTAAACCAGGGGTGCCCAACCTACGGCATCCGAGCTGCAGAATCCGGTCCTCTCCTCATCTCTGTTCATTGTCTTGCGGAAGACGGGGCGCCAGTACAATACCAGTGCCCCGTCCCCTGCAAGACAACTATCATTACAAAGATCATATGCATGGTTCACAGCTTTCTCCGCTGACAGCTAAAGGGGACGGGAAGGAAGGCAGTGAGGCTTCTGTAACACCGCCTTCCTCCACGCACCTTTCAGCTGTCAGAAGAGAAAGTCTTAAACTTAGGAAGGTGGGGGAAAAGGTGGTGTTACAGAAGCCTCACTGCCTTCCTCCCCTCCCTCCTTGCATCCTAAGTCCACGGGCTTTCCCCTCTGACAGCTGAAGGGGGCAGGGAGGAAAGCAGTTTTACAGAAGCCCGATTGCCTTCCTTCCCGCCCCTTCAGCTGTCAGCTGGAACTGTCAGAGAAAGCCGTGGACTTAGAACCCGATCCTGTGCATGAACAGGATCCGAGTTCTGTTTCCATATGGGGACATGTCAGTGAGGCACAGTACCATGTGTCTCATTTTTGTATTGCTTGTTGTCGTGCAGGGGACGGGGCACTGACACAAAAATACTGGTGGCCTATCCCCTGTAGGACCACAAGCATTATAAAGACTGCATTCTAAGTCCACGGCTTTCTCCGACAGCTTCGGCTGACAGCTGAAGGGGGCAGGGAGGAAGGCAGTGAGACTTCAGTAAAACCTCCTTCCTCCCCGCCCCCTTTAGCTGTCAAAGGAGAAATTCAAACATTCAAAAGCTGGTTTCTCAAAAACAACTGCAGACATCCTAATAAAATGAGCACCAAATGGTGTAAAAATTCTACATTTGTCATTTCTTTTATTTGGTGCATATATGTTACAGTAACCTGGCCTGCGAGTTTAATCTCAATGTCAAATGTGGTGTCACAATGAAAAAAAGGTTGGAGACCACTGGTTTAAACTGTTTATTGTGAAAAGCAGTTAGAGTATGCACCCTTGATTTAAGGCTACCACTTTTCTTTAGATGTTAAATGTTCATTTAGGTCTAGAGGGAAACAAAAAGGACTTTTACTTACCTTAAAATCCTCTTTGCACTGGTGGCTAGCAAACTGCACCTATATCAGATTCGTCATGTTGTGAGGGGACCCTCAGCATTCTTACCTATTAACTGACTTGTAGTTGGATGACATCAGACTAAAACCACAGGACAGTCGTAATAAAGATTAGATTGTGAGCCCCTTTGAGGGACAGTTTGTGAAATGACTATGAACTTTGTAAAGTGCTGCATAATATATGTCGGCACTAAAAATAATAATAATAAAAATAATAAAAATAAAAATAATAATAATAAAAATAATAATAGAGGCTGTGAGGGAACAGGTCATTAGAGGAGAAACCTAGAAAAACGGTGGAATACCTAAAAGTGCTTCACACCTCCCAGACCTAAATGAGCATTTAACCCTTGCAGCACAAAAGGCTGCTCCACTGCCAGCAAAGGATAACCCCTTCTACTACCAGATAGCATGCCAAAAGCATATGCATCTTTTCAGTCTTATCAGTTCTGCCAGAATGACTAAAAAAACATTTAAGGACTTCCAGAATCATTCAAAATTTAAAAGAGTGAATGGTTCTTTAAGTACTTTTACCCTTTAATGCCAACATTCCATTTATTACAAATTACCTTGTCAAATAAATACTATTTTCCTGCAAATAACAGCATTTAACTGCCCAGCCTTACAGGTCTTTGTAACCAAAATGTCCCCAGCAAGCCTTCCTCTGACTGAGCATGTGCGACAGGTTCCTTTAATTCCTATCTAGAAATTCTGCTGAGGTTAGAGGTTTAGGTCAGGAGTACAGCTTACTCCTAGGAATACAAAAGGGGCTATGGCTACCAATGGCTGGAAATCAGGAAGACCAAGCAGGTACATTTTAGTGAAAGGTTTAATGGCATTTTCAAGCATCGTTCAAAACATTCTATATATTAGCAATAGATTTGGAATATTTCCCATATTTATGTTAAGCACTAAGACATTTTTGTTTAAAGATATTACCATTGTCACTAGGCTCATCAATCTCCTCATCAGATGAATTCAGATTTGGTTTTCCAGGGCCAATAGGGTTGGGACTGCTCCTTGCAACCCAAAAACTTGTAGCAGGAACTATTGGTTGATTCTAGGGAAAAAACCCACACATATGATTTAGTGAAAGAAGAAACAATTACCAGTAGACCATCTGTTAGAGATACTTGGTATGTTCTGCTGACAGACCTCACCCTCTGGTTAAATATCTCCATTTAAATACTAAATTAGGTTTTTAAACAATGCGCCAACACTAATTGAAAAAGGTGCAGGATATTTTATTATCATTGAACAGGGAACTGGTATTTGTGTGCTGACCATTTGTGGTTCATGTAACAATCACTCATGGTAGAAGATAATATAAATATATATATAAATTTATTAGTAATAGTAAAATTAGAATTTAGGTTCTTCTGGTATCCATTACCCCCTGGGCATTTCATTTCTGTCCAGAGTTATAAAAATGTGGTACATTGTTTTTCATAAAAATTTATTTTACAGATTATATTATGAGTAGAATAAAGTTTAACACACAAAGTTACGTCAAATAAATTAAATAGATTTTAAAAAAATTATAAACTTTAATTATCTGACATGATTTTGTGTTTCAATTTTTTTTATATACTCATACTAATGTATTATACTGTAAAATCAATTTTCATGAAAGAATGTACTGATTTTAAAAATATAAACTCAATGTCTTGCATTCAATACAGTTAATTTGTATTGAATGCAATACAAAATAACTTGAAATTCCCGCCGCACCCCTAGCGAAGGCTGTATGCACCCAAGTCACCGGAACTCCTGGGGAAGAGGAGATTGAGGAAGAGGACACCAGAGGATGGCAGGACCCTGGAGGACGCCAGAGGACACCAATGGGACCAGGTGTTTTACTTTTTTAGACTACCCTGAGTGTGACTCCGGGTTACTGCTTTCAGCAGGTTTTTTTTACCCCCCGAGTCACACTCAGGCTTATTGCTGGGGAGGTATAAGTTTCAACATTGGATGTAATCCATCTAAACTTTTAGTTACCAACTTGTGTAACATACAGGCAAATTTGGGAAAGCAGTTTCATCTCCTTCCTCAATCTCATAATAGGTTATGGTGTCTTCCAAAGCTCTTTGTTCGTCATCTCTGTCTGAGGCAAAGCCAAACTGGCATTCTTTATTTACACATGGCATCTGCCTGCGGCTCCGTGTATAAGAACTGGAATAAAAAAAAATTAAAAACCTTACCAAAACAAATTTCTTCCGATTAAAAATGTTGTTGCACCCAAGCAAAACAGGGATTAGGGGTGCAGTTTCTTTGATGTGTGAAAAGTGCAGAATTTATTCATTTAATCTAAGAAATTTAATGGTGTTTGCTTACCGGGTTCGATAGGTATAATTATCAAAACTCTGGTAGCACCTCTTTCCTGGGCTGTGATAAAAGGGGATCTCTGGGCTCATTATAGAATGTCTGTTAATATATCGAGGTGAAGACCTTTAAAAATAAGAAATGTAAAATGCATATGTATACAAATAACATTTATTCTTGCACGTAACAAGACTAACAAAAACGTTAGTTTCCCATTTAAGAAATAAACAAACATACACACACTATGTAATGGGGCTCATCTATTTTGTTCTACATTTCCCACTATATCAAAAGGCAAGATGTACTGTAACACTCAAAACAATGTGATTTTGGGAAAAAAAATAAAAAATATATGCCTTAAGCTGTACCAGGGTTAACGTTTAATTGTAATAGCTAGGTTATAATAAAACAATTGCAGTCTCCAGCATTCTATAAGCTTAATAAAAAATTGAAAGATTTACCACAGAAACAAATTTGCAATATCAAAAAAACACAGTTTCATAGGACATAATATTAAAAGTTATTAGGACCTACTTTGATATGCCAAATCCTCGACCTTGACGACGTGGAGATTGGAGAGGTTGGAAATGTTCATAGGCTGTCGTATTTGCTGCAGCCTGTAAAATTAGGCGATCAGATAAAGAGGTTTTGCACTTTTGATATGGCTGCCGATTACCACAGCTACGTAAAATGTAATTTATACAGACCTCTTTTCCGTGTACTTTTTTAAATATTCTCTTCCGAGATTTCAGTTCAAGGTCTGAAAAACATAAGATTGGCAGAAGGAAGCTATCATTTTATGTATGAATTTAATTTCTTAGCAGCCACAAGTGGAAAAACAAAATAATCAAACAAGAATATATCTGAATATTTTCTCATTTACCTGGGTCATTGTGTATCTAAATAGCAGCAAGTCATATTCAGCTGGACTTGTTGAGACTTAATCTGTTCTAGAAGTGTACAAAATACCTCATCATTTATAAGCTCACAGCACAGAAACCTTTATCTGATAAAAGTGGAATGTGATATGGAAGATGTTGATTGTCCAAGACTAGGTGGTGCAAAATTTGTTAAACCACAGAGAAAAAAAAAAAACCCACACACCAATAAACAAAATTACTTTTTTAGAACTTCATCAGCTAAAAGGTAGGGGTGGTGTCGGGTGGGGTTTAACAGACATCAAGAATTACAGGAAGCTTACGCACACTAACTGGTTTTTTTAGACCCACCACCCACTGGAACATAAACGGGGGCTTAATAAAACTCTGGATTGAGCCAAGATGGTAACATGAATAACAGACACTGCTGTTATAAACCCCGGAGCTTCCCTTTTTCTTTTTACTAATATTATGGTTCATCCTGTGAGCACTGATGGCCCTACTAGATTGCCCTATAGACTTGCCTCTACTGTTGTAAGCAATCATTTACAGCTATTGCAACTATACTGTGTCCATAAGAGTCCGGATAACAAGATGCAGAGTCTGACGACAAAACAGACATCTCAGTAACACTTTTAAATGTTGTAGCTATCCAGAACCATCAAAGGACATTGAGTAATGAAGTGATCACATATGTGGCGTAAGGTCAAAAAAAATAAAAAAAATAAAAAAACTAAAAAAAAAAAAAAAAAACACACACACACACACACTTCTGGAAATGTATGGAGGCCATTAAATCGTTGGGTCTTCCACCTATAATGCAGTTAGCATCTCTACCCCAGGGTTTTGACAAGAGTTTACACCTTTAGACATGTAATTTAAAATTTAACACATATGCAGACTTCCAAAGGATAGGATTAGATTACTGGAAAAGGGTGGTTCAACAAATATACTGCCATGTCTTGGACAATCATCAGCCCTGGTAATTCACTGGCGATCGCAACTCTGAAAGCTGCAAAATGTCTACAACATTACAAGACCAAAGACCAAGTCGAGTTGAATGTGACCGCTACTAGATTTACAATTTAGAAAATCAAACACCATAAACAAATTTAATTTTAAAATTTCACTGCTAACATGCATAGTTGAATAGTCCTTGTTCAAGGAAGTCTCTAATACTAAAGTGAGCCTCTTCTGTATGCAAGCTGGCATACCCATCATATAAAAAAAGGCATGTATAAAAATAAAGCATGTAAAGAAAGAAAAGTTGTAAAAAAAATAAAAAAAATACACACACACATATATATATATATATATATATATATATATATATATATACACATACATACACACACAAAATAATTTATCTACATTGCTGTATACTATGTCTCTACCAAATGCTCTCATTTCAGATGGAGAAATGTAAACTTTTTGCCAATCTCAAAAGGTGAAGCCTTTGAAAAGACATGGGACTTTGTAAAAAATAAACTGCAGCACAAGTCAAGAAGATGGCATGATACCAGTATGTAAAATCATGCTTACAGCGTATGAATGAAAACACAATATTAAAGAACAAACCCAAGTCACTGTTGTAACCAGTTGGTATTTTCTGGTAGTTTGGATTTTTCCGATTAGTGGATGAATTCCAGGCAGGCACTGGAATCACTTGAGTCACAGGTTTTAAATAAGCAAGTGGAACAATGTGCCTGGAAAATAGTAAATAGCAGTCATAAAATGTTCGCCAGATATGGAATTGAACTTTATGCACAATAAAATGCAAGCAAGATGGCCTGTAACATTCAGTGAAATACAAAAATCATGTACAGGAAAGGTACCAAATATCATGTGATAATAGAGAAGTAGCAGTCGCCAAAAGTCTTAAGCAGAGTAGCTAAATCACTTTATTTGGTTACCAGTATATTATATCTGTAAAATAGAATAGTGTGTTGCTTCCTCCACTTATTTCTCATCCCACATCCCAATGTAAATTACCATGTATAAATCAACAAAAATGTTTTGTTCCATTAGGGACTTTTTAGGCATGTACTTAAACCTATTATTATATCTCTAATTGGTTATAAAACATCAATAATTTTATTGCAACAGTAACAATTAAAATACAATATGTATAACAAGTAGTAATAGCATAAGGTTTATTTATTAGCTGACGCATTTCACAGACATATTATTCACTTCTTCAGAACAAAAAAGGGTCTATAAATTTTTTTTTTTGATAGTACAATCTCAAGAAGTACAGGTACTAATAATAAATAACTTAGTACATGTATTTATTGAGAATGTACAAAGAGGAAAAAAAATATCCACTGAGAATTATTAACCTTGAGCAGTGTATACTACTTGTGAGTAGTAATACAGTTAGGATGATTAACCCATTGTTTTCCTGCTGCTGGTACTGCCCGATATAGAAGCGGGGATGCTGCTTCTATCATTTGCATGCAGAACTAGTTAAAATGTATTACTGTAGGCGCCTGATGTGTGAGAGGGGGGCGGGTAGGGGCAGAGATCTCACCTCCTGTTCCATAGGCACAAATGATGCCGAGACAATTCCTGGCATTACTTGCGTCTATTGGTGCGGGTGATGCTCAGAATTTTAGTAACAGCATCATTTGCAATATATAGTAGTACTATGCAACACATAGTAGCGGGCCAGATTCAAGTCATTTTCAGAATTATTTTTGGAAAAAAAAAAAAAAAAAAACCTGCGTCCCAGATTTGACACCACTGATCTAGGGCAAGAATGGCTTGTTGTCTGCAAGCTACATCGTTTTCCAACTCTCTTCCCTTGTGACAAGAATGTATTTTCAGCTCTTTGTGCTTCAGTATGTTTTCTTTGGGAGCAAAGCAGACAGACTCTCTTTCCTTTTTCAATGTGCATTATTAGGCCATCAGTAATCAATACATTGAGTTGTCCCTCCCAGAACACTTTTGGAAGGTACCAACATTTGCATACCAGGCAACACGCTGTTGATGAAGATACCTTGACTTAGTCTAGGCATTGTAATTCAACCCTTGGCCATTTTCCTGCTTCAAACACATTCCCCTTTATATTCCCCTTCCTGTTCTTTTGCTGCTTAATAATCAAGGTTCTAATATTTTGTGTAAATATCACAACAATGATGGCAGATAATCCACCACTGAACAAGCATCAAATGCTCACATGACAAAAGACATATACAAGCCTTTAGTTATGTGAGCAGTTGCTTTACCAAAGCACTACAAACACAAATGTTGCATTAAAATATTATCCTTGTTAAAAACATACCCAAGTGCACCGCAATAATTTAGATTGAAAAGTTAACTTCAACAATTCAATTCAAAAAGTGAAACTCTAAATATTTTAGATTCACTACATGCATTTTTATTCAAGCATTTATTTCTTTTCATTTTGCCCATTACAGGGGATACACAAATTCAGTATTTCAGAAAATGAGATTATGAAAAAAATTTATATAGTAGACTAATGATGTCTCATATCACTCGACTAACACAAAACTGCAGTGTCCTAAGTCTTTAAATAATCTCTCTGGTCTGTTTTAGTAGGCCACACAATCATGGGGAAAACTGCTGACTTGATAACTGTCCAGAAGACACCCTCCTCCACAAGGAGGGGGGAAGTAAGAAAAGGTCATTGCTAAAAAAGTTGGCAGTTCATAAGTGTTGTATCCAAGCATATTAATGAAAAGATGAGTGGAAGGAAATGAAATATGGCAGAAAAAGGTGCACAAGAACCAGGCATACCTGCAGCCCTGAGAGGATTGTGAAGTACAGGGCAATCAAGAATTTGGGGGAGATTCACAAGGAGAGGACTGTAGCAGGAGTCAGTGGTTCAAGAGCCACCACACTGACCTTTTCTGAGGCATGGGCTACAGCTGTCCCAATGCTTGGGTCAAGCCAATCCTGAACCAGACACAAAATCAGAGGCGTCTTACCTGGACTAAGGAGAAAATGGACTGGACTGTTGCTCAGTCATTCAAGGTTTTCTTTTCACATGAAATAAGTTTTGCATTTCATTTGGAATTCAAGGTTCCAGAGTCTGAAGGTCTGGACAGGCACAGAATCCTAGTTGATTGAGGTCCAGTGTGAAGCTTCCAGTTAGTGATGATTTAGGGAGACATGTCATCTGCTGGTGTTAGTCCACTGTGTTTTAAGTCCAAAGTCAGCACAGCCGTCATCAAAAGATTTTAGAGAAAGTCATGCTTTCCTCTGCTGAAAAGCTTTATGAAGATGCCGATTTAATTTTCTAGCCCACACTGCTAGAAGTACCAATACCTGGTTTAATGACCATGGCATCACTGCTTGATTGGTTAGCAAACTCACCTGACCTAAACCCCACAGAGAATATATGTATATTGTCAAGAGGAAGATGAGACACCAGACAAGCTGAAGGCTGCCATCAAAGCCTTCTGCTGATTGCCTTTATGCCACACCGCATCGATGCAGTAATTCATGCAAAAAGAGCACTGACCATGTACATGAAAAAGAGCACTGACCATGTACATGAAAACACTTTTCAGTAGGACATTTCTGTAATAAATAAATATATAAATAATTTTAATTGGTCTTCTGTAATATTCTAATTTTCTGAAATAATGAATTTTGGGTTTTCATTACCTGTAGGCCATATTCAACCTACAGGCATCAAATGAAAAGAAAAAAAAAACAAATGAACTATATCAATGTGTGTAATAAATCTATATATGTACCTGTATTTTGGGGGGTAAATATATGTGGCTGTGCAAATTAAGCTGGGAAAAAAAGGCAAATACAACTGTAATTGACATTTTCAATTAAAATAAAAACTATGTATCTATATCTGCTGACAAAATAAATATCTATATGTTCTGAATGAAATTATGTAAAATGCATTGGGGAACACTACAAATCTTAAAGGCATAATGTAAGGAACCAAGATGTTACGGGGGAAAAAAATGCTCTGGGATTTCAGAAAGTAGTTAAGTATTATTCTACCCCAAAGGCAAGGTGGTTGTCTGTGTGTATGGTTTAAAAAACGTAGACACTGGGAAGCCACAAGGAAAATAGATCAAGAGAAGATGCAAGTTTGACACAGTAAACATACACAAAATACAGAACAGAATATGATAACTTACTTCTCTGCAAGCTCTTCAATAAACACAGTTACAGAGTTGCTGTCATGTCCAACTTCTTGGATATGGGCATTATAGAATCGTCCACCAGGCTCTAAACGTACCTTTACAAGAAATAATTGCAAATACTAAAATAAAGTGAAATTTTAAATAAAAGCTGAATAATAGATTTCAACTTAATCTTGCACAGACTCCTCCCTTGTACTAAACTCTATACTTTGGGATCAGTGGACACTATGGGGTCAATATATGAAGTAGTGAATCAGACATTCATGGAATCATTCTATGATGGGGAAATCTTCCAGGTTCATGGGTTTCAATGGCAGTAACCAATTCACCACCAGGGAATGTCAAGATTTATTGCTTTATAAATCCATATGACTGTCTTGCTGGCCTGACTGTCCCTAGCTTGCCCGTTCTATTCATTCACTGAATTTTAGCTCTTTCAATAACAAATGTGAAGGAATTACATAGGACAGTTACTAGGCAGGTCTATCCTACCTGTAAATCTGCCTGCATTGCAAAAAACTTAGTGAGGACACTGAACTATGTAGTGACAGGCAGGGCTTTCTTCAAAAAAACAGAGCCTAGAAACTATTGTACTGTGCATGTGCAACTTCTAGCCTTCTAAAAGGATTTGCAAGATCAATTGATTGTTCAGGTTAAAGGACCAGGTCCTGTATGCAAAGAACAAAGGATACTGCACAAAAACACTGTCTGGTGATCAGATCGAATCTATGACAGTATTGGCTATACCTTTATATAAAAGTACAATTACATTAAAGTGGTAAACATTTAGCATCATACACTAACCTGACATTTGTCCCCCAAACAATATTGTCTTCCTGCAAAGACCATGTATTCAGTTTTCTGCAGTTCTGCAGAAAAAAATTCTTGTTGAAGTAATGTTACAAAATCCATTTATTAGAAGTAAAAAATATCAGGTGAAAAAGCAGAACCCAAAAGACAAGTGGAACGTTTCCTTTATTACACAGAGAACGGCATTGGGAAACAGTTTAAAAACCCAGTACGTTTATAGGACTACAATTAAGGTAGTCACACGCTTACCTTTTCGACTGTCTAGCCAGACATCGAATTCTACATTCCTATAGATTTCTGGGTCAAGTGCTTTTAACACTTTATATGGAAAGGGCATCTTGTTAGGATTTTCTGTTGTCTACAAAAAAGTAAACAAGTTTAGATTTTCTGGCACAGCTAACAAGAAGATGAGTGAATAGGTTTGTCCAAAAGAAAACAGCTGAACAGAAAAAATATAAACTGATGAAATTGCCATACCTTTGTTTCTTCTGCAGTGCTTTTAAATTTCTCATCAGTATAAGTGTCACTATCTTTCTTCTCCCACTCGTCTGACCTGCAAGATGCTTATATAAATAGTTGTTTTCCCATAATTTCATGCTACCCTACATGCTCCACCTTCAATGACTTGTTCCATAAAGCAATCCAGGATATGATCAAAGGGATAGACATCTCCAAGACCAACAGCCACCATAGAAACAAATATTGAAGTACTGCTTGCAACAGCACTGGACATAAACAATCACTTTACCATAGTAATGTGGCAATAGCGTCACCGCAATGGAAAGTTTGTAATGTACCTGGAGAGAAAAAATCCCTTACAAACTATATGTGCATATTGTATTGTGAATCTAACCCAAATGCCTGGTCAACCCCATTTTGTTTCTTTTAAAAGGCAATGTAAAGTAGGCCGCTCTGAAGACCAGCATTTTTCAACTTCAATGCAACGGACCATTATTTGACAACAGGTCTGTTACCTCTGGATAAATCTTTCCCTCAGGTGTGTGTTCCTGGCCACCTAATTGAAGGTGGAACTAAAATCATCTCTTGCAATGTGTTAGGAGTGCCCATGATATTAAATAGTCATGGTGTGCCAAACAAGTATTCCAAGACCATATTGAACACACAGATTAAAGGATTTAATCTTAAATAGTAACAGAAGAAATACCGGATATCAGTCAAAGCCTTATGCTCTGTTGCACAATCATAATTTGCATCTTCACTGCCTGTAGAGGCGCTGTTACGATTCTTTTTAGTGCCACTTCGAAAAAGCTCAACAGCTGCGATCAGCTCTCGCTCTTCCACCTCAAACACATCTCTGTATAGGCACTCATACAGAACAGCTAGGAGATAAAGTAAAGGTTAAGCAACACCTCACAATTTTACAAAGTAAAAAGCAATTCTATACAACGCATACATACCTTGGCAAATTGCAGCAGTTGTTTGAAAGTTTTTTGTAAACACTGTGTCATAGTGACCATTGGTGGAACAACACAACATTATCTGCAATACAAATAGGGAAAAAAAAAAAAAGAGGTCAGGACAAAGTAAGAGATTTTTTACTGATAAGAACATTTTTTTTTTTTTTTTTTTTTTTTTTTTTTACATAAATCATATTGATCTATTTTTGGATGTCAAGTGAATTTACATTGGCAGAATAGACACACTAAAAACAAGTTGCTGGCAAAACAAGTTCAAAACTATATAAACTAGTTTGTCACAGGATGGGTAATTTGAGATGTGTGAAGCATTTTACAACTCTATTAGATCCAAAATAGATTACTGCAAAGAAAAAAGCAGGCCAAGCTTGGACCAAAAAGTAGCAACACTTCTCTTGCAGCAATTCTATTCTTCCACCAAATGTCTTCATTTAGGCTGCTTGACATTCACCACCATTTAACCCACTTTCTCCAAGCCTAGGGTGTCATAAGACCCTTACAGAAATAGTTTGCTAGGCTCAATACATCAGTTAGGACCCTGAAACTCCATTAGAACAAAGAAAACTAATGTAAAGGATTCTATTTCAGACCCTGTTCACACAGTTGAGCTTCTTTACAGGACACACAAAAGTTGTTTTAGGGCAACTGATTCATGCAAGTGACCTGCTTAATATGTCATTTTAATTTTGTATTTTTAAAGCCATGTCTTTGTACTCCTGGCAAGAAAGGAAACCTAAACTGGGCCCCCCTTCCAAGCTACCGCTGCTATTTTTTCCATACCACCTAGCTGGAAAAATATTTGGGGAAAACACTACATTTTTTCCCCCCCAATATCCTGATTGACTCGCTGCCGTTCCTGACGTCTTAACAAATTAGGTCAAGTTACACGCATGTCTTGAAAACACTAGTTTTATTTTTGGGAGATAATTGTATTCCTAGTCTCAGGGCATTTGTTTTCACATGGATAATGAGAAAAAAATCCATCACTCAGCGGTAAAGTTATTCATACATGAAAAACAATTTTAAACAAAAAGAAAAAAAAAAATTTTGCATCATGATACTCTGATCAGATTTAAAGATAAATATAAATGTAATACCACTCAAATATCGAACAAGTATATAGCACTTTAGAATTATAAAGGTAACAGAACATCACATAGTGTATGTCTAGCATTGGTTGGAGAAAATCAAATCCACACACAAAGTTGTAGATTTACATATATGCATATATTGTCAGGAATTAGCCAATTGTCACGCTTCCTTTTAAACCTTAAACCCCGGTATTGCATCTTGGCAAGGAAACTATCTGCATAGATATATATTTTTGGATCTGCAAGGTTCCCCTGGGTCTCGGCACTAACATACGTAGAACATTTTACATAATGTAAATGACATACCTTTCCATCACAGTTAAGGTCAGTTGCATTTGTAGGTGGTTTTCCTGGACTTTTATACAAAATAAAGTTTTGACTAGGAGCAAAAAAATAAATAAATTTTGGATTTACTTAAAATTATATCCAACAATTTTTCAAAAAGACTAAATTTTATAAAAGTAAAACCTATACCCTACACATTTATTTTAAGCATTTCATTAATAAGCCGTTAACTGTAGTTTGACTTGTGCAAAAAAATTAAAGTGCTGCTATTGGCTCACATTTTTTTCTTTTACAGCCAACCTATTAAATAGCTTCCCAAAAAGCCCACTTGAAATTTACATTTTCCCACAATTCCACCATTTTCTTTTTCCTCCTGAAAACATCATGAATGGGGTAATCAGAGAGCATGTTCCCTAAATACTAAATAGACATTCAGTTATAACAAGTAGATCACCAATGCAATTACATGCATCTATGTGGTAAATAAAGATGACCTTTACTTTTCAATGTAGGCAAGATTGCATGGTGCCCGATTATTACTTCCCTATCCCGATTTTGTTGCAGGCTTTGCCAACTTCTTCCTTCTTTGGCCAAACTGGGATAAAAGTATTGCAAGTCCAAGCAACCCCAGAGGAAGCCAGGGTGTGTCGGCAGGGGTCATCAATCATCTATCTCTTTCTGCAATAAAACCCTGCTCAATCATACATTTGTAAAGTGGAACTATAAACCGTACAGACAGTGCCATTATGGCAGAGCAATCTGGTTGGTGCCCCAGTCAGGTCACCAAAACCACCATTAGAGGATGATGTTTTAAATCCATAGTATTTAAATCCATAACCTAAATTAACCCTGCTGTTATTTTATTTTGCCGTATTTAGGTTTTTGTGAATAAACAGTACATAGGAGAGACTATTACTCTCAGCTACAGCAACAGGACCACAAAAATGACCCTGTCCACAACCTCAGGGTTTCCTACAGAACCAGGTACAAGTACAGCACATTTTAAGTTTCGAAATCCTAAACTGCAGTTACCAAAAATACATTAAGGTTTTGCTGGCGTGATAGATTGCTAGGAAATGGCTGCTATTTTTTGCTCTGAGAGGTTTATTTTGTGACCCAAATGGGGATATCTTAAACTATTTCCCTGTGACACAAAGACATGTCCCCAGATTAAGAAATCACACATTGCAAGAAGAAAGAAATCCCCCTAAAAATAAAGGTTTTTCCCCAGTCAGGGAGATTTTCTATTCCGAAAAAAAGACTAAAGGCAAATTTTCAATATCTAAAACACACAGGTAATAAAAATTTTACCTTTTAGATCTATATTAAATAAAAGGTTTTTGGTTTTGGAAATTGATGTTACACAAGGCTCACATCAAGGGGAAGGAGATGCTTTTAGTTTCTCAATATGGTTGACATACATTGTGATCCAAACATCCTTAGTGCATAAATAGGTATGGCAATATTAAAGGGCTTTGTAGCCACTGAACAAAAAAGTGAAGCAGATCATGTTAATCCAGAGGCAAGTTAGAAAGAAATTTCTACCAGATTGCAATTAGATGAAGGCCACACAAAACAAGAAAACCTGTTCATGGTAGGATTAAATGCCAAATGGGAAGGATTAAAATTGGCAGAACACTATCATTGTATGGACAGTGTAAATGTTCTTCATTTCCGTTTGCTTACTTACTTGAAGATCAGTGAAAGAGCATTTATTTCAAGTTGACCAGCGCTCTCCTAAAAGATCAAAATATCAATGAAATAAACAAACACACAAAAACAGTAACTGACTTCAAAATGTGTAAATAAAGAAACAAAACATTTACAGGACTGCCCAATAGTCCAAGCCCCAATACCGGTAGTAATTAGGCTTGCTCTTAGCAAAGACTATGCAGAAAACATCCATCAACTCATACAATCAAGTTTTTCTGGGTCAATGTCCCCCAATAATCGTTATCATGCTTTACCTTAGGGTCTTCTAACCGCTCAAGGTATTTTTCAAAAGGCCCTTCCACGTACTAGGAACAAGAATATTATGATGAAATAACTCAAAATATACCAGTCCCACTACTTTCCAGTGCAGCACACCAACACATACACAAATATAAGAATGATACCCTATATGACAGATTGTAATAAATTTCCCTAGAAAAATATAAAAATGTAAAATCACAAACTCACAGATTCAAATAGCTTTTCATTCTTCCTCATAAAGCTAACACATATTTTACGAATCTCATTGTGGTGAATCTGACAGTAGAAGAGCTGAAAATAAACAAATAAAAACACATAAAAAATATAAACCGATAAAAAACAGAAATATGGTATTTTTCAGACCATAAGACACACTCAGGTTTTAAAGAAAGGAAAAAAAGAAAAAAAAATTCTGAACCAAATTGTATAAAAAAATATTTAATAAAATATAGCAGAATAATATTTAACGAAAGAGACTGCACATTGCACTACAAGACTATAGTGACAGGAAAGCTACAAGCTCACCTGTCATAGGAGAATGAGACAAAAAAAAAAAAAAACTTTTAACCAGCACTGCTCACCTCACACAGCCCTCCTCCTGTCTTCTCTACCCTCCTCCCCACTGTTACATGGAACCTTCTCACACAGAAACACATTCCCAGCATCTCTATAGAGGTGAGCTCCTGATAAACACAGGGAGGGGGAAGGCAGGGCTCTGCGATCCATAGGATAAGTTAGGGGTGGACGGCTTTACGTTTTTTGTTATCCTGGCGGGGGAGGCTGCAGGACGGAGGGGGCCATGCTGCAGGGGGAATTGCCAGGCAGAATGGAACTGCAGCCGTCTGCTGGGGCCCTCCTTGGAAGCGCAGGCGGGTATTCGGACCATAAGACGCACCCTCCCCCCTACTTTTGAGGGAAAAAAGTGTGACTTATGGTCCGAAAAATACGGTACATTTCACATTACAACTTTGACTGTAAAAACAAGGGGAGTTTTGGGAAATTTGCAGAACAGAATAAAGTTAAGGCTTACCTTAAACTGCAACCACCCCCATAATGCTGTCACTTTTTTGCACATTTCTAAAGACAGCACATTTTCTGCCCAACAATGAAGCATTGAAAAAGGAGAAGGTGGGTCACAGCTCAAGCCAGGTTCCTGGGATTTTAGAGCCACTACCATTGTCTATTAATTGTCTCTGAAAGTGTACTTGTGCCATCATCTGTGGGAGGGCCAAAGACAGAAATACATGAAAATTACTACATTGGGCAGCACTTTGCACTTTGGCAGCACTAAGTCCCAGGTTCGAATCTCAGCCTGCATAGTATCTGCATGGAGTTTGCAGGTTCCCCCAGTGTATTCCAGTTTCCTCCCACATCCCAAAAATACACAATTAGATTAATTGGCTTCTCCCCAAAATTGATCCTAGACTGTATAAAAACATATGACTGTTAGGGACATTAGATTGTGAACCCCTTTAAGTGACAGTGACACCCACTATTGACTTTGTAAAGCACTGCATAATATGTTGGTTCCATATAAATATTGTGTAACAACAATATTTTTTAATTCAGTCATTTTTATTGGTCTTTGTAAAAAAATTTAAAAAAATCACAAGGATACAAACACTATATTGACCAAAAGTTACATTGAATATTTGGGGTAGTTAAAGTCCATACTGGAAGAAAAGAACATGCAGAGCGCCACAGAAGTTACCATACCCAGTAAATTACTTATGAGTGTCCATTATACAGCAACCACCTAACTGAAGGTTTTGACAAATTCATCTGTCAACCAGGAGTTTTACACAACAAATGTAAGAACGTTCTCTACCCATCAGTTTCAACAAAAAAAAACTTATTATTCTGGTGTAAACCTGGTTACTTGAGGTTGGCCATAAAGTTAGGGTGCACAGTATTGTTTGTTACCCCCCATCTCCTAGAGTGTAATCTCTTTTGGGCAGAGACCTCTCCTCCTGCTTGATTATTTGGATTAGTTGGCATTTGCAAAGCCTATTTATTGTACAGAGCTAGCACTTCATAAACACTGTAGAAAAAAATAATAAATACTTTCTAAAGCTGAAAAGCACAACATGCAATCTAGCAATACCATCTATACAAAAACATTAGTGGACAGATGGAATTCGGTTTCTTTACATTTGGGAAGTCAAACATTTGCCAAAACATTACAGTGAAACTATATAAATGCAGCTTTTACAGGATATTAAAAATTGCTTAGAAACTCCTCGACCTTAAATCTGAGCATGGAACAAGTGACTATTCTGGTCACAGAACCTCACTGGAAAAATTTATATTCCTTCAAACATAACTGCAATTTGACAAGGAACTGGTCAGCTCTGTGTATGTGGCAATGGGCCTGACAATTTTTTACGCCTTTAGTTTTTCCAATTAGATGTATAGTCTAATTTTTTCTTTTTTGTTTTAATATCCGTGTCCTCTGGGGTAATTTCCCTTCTGTCCCAGAGATGAAGTACAAAATCAAGGGAAATTAAGATTCCTATTGTCAGAGGGACATTTCCTCTTACTCTGGTGACCCTTTGGATTTTTCTTTCCTTTCTGTCCCAGGGTAGCAGAACAAATAGAGAGGTAAATTCCTCCCAAAAAAGGGGGTACAAAATGCAAAAAAAACTTGTCCATGTGTCTAATTGTTCCCTAGTTTATTGACCAGTCCCAGTTTGCAAATGTTAAGAGGCAATGGCTAAAAATCTTGTGCTTATAGATAACACTCAAAAAGTGCATAGAACAAGATTGATAATGTGCATTAGGAATGAAAAGCTGCTTTTTATAATGCACTTCTTAGGTCATACACAAGACAAATGAAGGAATAGTGTACAGTATGTGAATGCATATATGGAAGTTGTACTTTCAATACATTCCAATAAAATGCACCCATAGCAGTGTGAAGGGGTCCTGTGAATCCCCAGCATTGTGTAATGTAGGTGTATGATAGTTGTGTCCCTTTGGTTTTCACACAGGCTCCTCAGGTAGGTGTATGACAATTGCCCCGGCCATACACGTGTATACCCCCAGGCCCGTGCTCCCAGCTTCCCTCACCTGCTCGGACACAGCTCTGAACAGACAGGACGCGTCCTTGGCGGTCAGTTTTCTGTACAGCCCTTGGCTCCCCAGGTATTCGTCCATTGTGACTTCATTGAGAGACTTCTGCCCGAAATATTTCTTCCAGCCTTTATGCATGGCTGCGAGTGCACCGGTACCCTAAGCGTTGGGCACCTCAGGACACAGTCATAAGTGTGGGAGCGGCCCCCTCGGCGCTCCTTAAATACCCCGACCCTCCTCCCAGTCAACCTGACCCGGGGGCAGATATACTGCTACAGCTCCTCCGACACCATAACCTCACCGCTGCCCGCACAACATTCTTCCACCATCCAACACAAAGCCAGCTGATTTATAGCAGACGGGGGGGGGGGGGTATTAGGTAATTAACCCTTTAAGCTATGAACTCCCAAAATGAATTTAACTAAACCCAATGGAGGCTGTATAACTTTAAACCTGACCCTTTACTTGTTTTTATTTTATTCCAGTAGGTACACTTGGAGTGACAGGACTTCCCTCACATTGAAATGAGTTCCTTTAGTTTCTGCAGAATAGGAACAGCAAATCTCCCAAATGAGAAATCAAAGTACCCAACTATCTCTTACAAAAATTTGGGCTTTATATACACTCAAAACCCTAAAAAAAAAATACCTGTATATACCGGAGTAGTGAAATGTAAGTTGGCTTGTGCACTGCTCCGCTATGAAAACAATATATTTGTGTTTTTAGGTATAATAATAAAGGTCTGGGCATAGGTCTGTCATAACGTTCATTGTATCTTATAGATAGATGATGTAAAATGGTATCTGGGCCCAATTTCTTTATTATAAGGGTCTGGATAGATATACAAGGAGTTTTATTATAGCATGGATTTATTTGACTTTTATATGAATATTGGTTGTCATGTAATGTTTGCTATAAGCATACAATGTGCACTACATTTCTAGGAAAATATCAGGATGGGGCAGGGGTGAATCTTCATGTGAACACAGGTGGGGAATAAAGACATGGTTGTATTAATGGCACCACCTGTGATCACTCTGTAGGTAAGTCTAATCTGGTTTCATGTCAGATTTATTCATCATTATTCAACCATTTAGATTCTCTTTGTCTCTGACTAGAAAGCTTTCATAACCTTTTATATGAATTTTTAAATTTGATACTAAATACTCTGTTTACTTAGAAATGGTCAATATATAAATATATATAAAAAAACCACAGAAGCTGCCAGGTGCGACAACACAAAATCAGTTTGGATGTTTGTTTTTTTAGCACTGCAGCAGCAGTTCACCACTGTTAAGCTGTACCACAACTATAACCACTCCAAAGCTGTGGTCTAAAAAAAAAAAAAAAAAATCAATTGGTGCAGAACCACTTTTTTTCAAAGGTTTCATGGAGCAACTGTGAGTGATCTTCCTTTGAACTGCTTCTATTGACTTGAGCAGGCTTTCTAAACCCATTAGCGAAGCGGTTCAAAGTGTTCTGAAGGACAGCAGATGACCCATGATCCTTTTTAACATGTGCAATAGAACCTAAACTGTTCAGCATATAGTATTGAATGCAGATCCATATGTCCTGCTCCAAAGCTGTTAACTGCTTGATTGTGAGCAACACGTCTGAGCTTAGCCTTAGGTTGCCATTCTTTCTTTACTGTCATACTGACTCTCCCTGTTTTCCTGCAGCATTTCCTAATTTCTTAATTTATGTCATATGCCATCCACTGCTTTCTCCATGTGGCATTCAATAGGTATATTTTTATATACACACAGTTAAATATTCATTGATATCCAGTGTTTTAAAAGTCAATCATGAATGCATTATTGGGGAATCTGTAGTTCTCTCAAAATGCCTTTGCATTGATCATACTGAATATGTTATAGGGGTAAGCAGAAACAGGTAAGTAGGGCTGGTATGAGCTTAGGTAGCTTAATGTTTTTGAGTTTTGCATATACTTTAAAATAATTAAAAACACTTTTCTGGATTTGGGAGATTTTGCTTCACTTCTGTGCAAAGACAGTGGTAATTGAAAGGAAATTGACTTCTGGGGGAGGACTCACCGTGTGCAGACACAATCTCACAGAGCTCCGTGCGGCTCCGTTATACACCTGCTATAGCTACACTTCTGTAGCCAGTAATGCTCCAGTTGCTGGGTGGACGCACTCGGATCCTGGAGACCGCTGCCAGGCTTCACAGCTCTTTGAAGAACCCAGTCTGACCGAGAGGAGAGGCTCATACACGCGGTGCTGGTGGGAAGCCATCTTGGACACGTGGCACCCAGTTCTTCTTACCATTCCTGCCTTGGGGACACAGATAGGAGTTGCAGATCATCACCACCTAGATGAAAAGTATGTAGAGAGTGGAGCTCACTATTGGGAGTGCTCTTTTTCTCTGATTGCCGGGTGGAAGATCTAAATATCTTGTTTGGGCCCTGTTTTTGACTGATTGTCTGGCTACTGTGTCTTTTATAAAAGTACTACATAGACAGCTTAGCAGCAGGAGTTCCCCGGGACTGTTTGATAATCTTTGGAGGATTTTGTAATTTTTGTTAGCTGGCCCACAGTTGGTTCACTAATCTTGGAAGTATCTAACTTCCGGAGGAATGAGATGGCCATCTTGTTTTTATATGGCCCCCTACATTGGTGTATTTTGATCCACTTCCATCCTATCTAGAAGAAGTGACAAGTATATATATCAGAGCATACTTCTCCTTGAAAAGGTGTTCTATATTTTTGCTCAGTATATTTCAGCCTTGGATGCATCCCTTTCTGGTATAAAACCTTTATTATACATTCCAAGTGCTTGACCCCCTGGAATCCAGTTTCCACACATCGCAATCATATTTCTTTGGAACTTTCAACAGATAAAATACAATGAGAAGTTCAAGCTTTTACTAGCTTTCCATTTTTTTTTTCTTCAGTACAGCTCAGCTCTCTGGCTAGCATGACAATGCTTTGAGGGGAACCTCGTACAACCCTGACTAGGATTAGTGGCAACTCCTCACTCTTCCAATTTAACCTATAAGAAACAAAAATATTATCATCTGAAAAATTTTGGCCTGCAATTCTCAACCTGGTACTTTTAAAAGCAGATTCACATTCTGTGCCATCACATTCAACAGCCATAATGATGAAAACGTATGAGAGAATGCTCCCTCTCACTTTGAGCTCCTAGCATTGTATTCTATATGTAAGGGGGGGGGGGGGGTATTTTATTGCATCTACTGATCTGATATCAGGAACGTCTTGTCACATAACCATGGGCAAAGGTGAACCCAAACCACCAATTCTCCAACAAAAAGGATCTAGGCACCTTCTTTTCGTGCTCATGGACACCTGGTAAACTTGGGGAAGGGTCTAGCAATAGCCAATTCATTCTTCAGGGACCCCTTTCTGAAATGGACCTTGCAGAGAACTCTCAAGAAAGTGCAGCCTTTCACAAAACTTCTCCTTTCTCCTACCCTTGAAGAATCAGGGCAGTTCATCCCTCTTAAAGCCCTGGGAGACTATGGATAACTAGGATAACTAGGACAGAGATGAGCATATACAATTTTTACCTACAAGGCGACTTTGAGTCTTATATTCAAGATTCATTCAGATCCGAGCTAAACAATTTACGATCTGCCCTAGGTTCCAGAATTGAGTAAGTGGAGCAGGTCACTGAGGATCTGCGCTCCCATGTTCAGCGTCACACCCAGACTTTAAATGATCACTCTGCTCTTGTTCAACAATTGTTCTATCTACAAGATGACCTCGAAAACCACAGTCGTAGAAATAATATCAGAATCAGGGGTTAGCCAGAATCCATTGAGGCAAAAGATGTCCATGATGTCGCTACCACCATCTTCAACGGCCTTCTACAAAAAGCAGAAGGCAATTATATAGAGATTGAAAGAATACACAGGACCCTGTGCCCTAAAAACCAGTATCCAGCCAGACCCCGGAATGTTCTGTGCAGAGTACATTCATATCATCTAAAGGAAACTATAATGATGGAGGCCAGGAGTCCAGAGGAGTTCACTTTTAATTGGAAGCCAATTCAATTTCTCACCGACTTATACCGGCAAACTTTAAATCTTAGAAGGGCACTGAAACCTCTGTTGGACCTGCTACATGACAACAATATTCGCTACAAATGGGGTTTCCCATTCCAGTTGATAGCTCATAGGGGCAACAAATCAGCGACTTTCCAGAACCTTGGCGACCTGGCTACCTTCTTGGGCACATTTTAAGCTGCCTCAAGTCTTACTGCAATAGAAACAATCTATTCTACTTACTCCACCTACCCTTTCAGAATGGCATCAAGTGATCTTTTAGGGGCGCGAAGTTGACACGGGCATAGATGAATCCGTCCCTGGTCCAGGGCTTTGCTGCTGTCCAGAAGAAGAGAAGGTAGATGGTGCTGTTTGGCGTTGATAGCAAGAGTTCTTCCTATCTACTGTGCCTTAAACATCCATATAGCTGAACTCTTATATGGACACATATGTACCCTGCACTTTATATTGATATGTCACATGTCTTCTGTCTCTTGAAAGGTCATCCCCACAAAGGTCTACAGACGGGTCAGCTCCCTGGTAATGTATGGAGTTATTTATAATAAGTATAGGCCCGCTTATATGTATGGTTCCGCTTACATATGTGGTTTGTTAGATCCAAATTTACTACGGGTGTTAGGTATGATGTTTACCTCTGAGAAGGGTTATCAGGTACCAGATTTTGCTGAGGTCTTTAGATTGGGACTGGAGGCGCTGCGAGGGCTGTGGGGAGGGTATCCTAGGTAATAAGTCACGGAGCAGTTTATATGCAATTTTTTGGTTCTTGTATATTTGTTGATGGTGATGTTGTTCACTACTTCCTGCAGATATGCACGGGTCCCAGAGGTTCTAATATATTATTGGCTTTTCCCCCGAGCACATACGGTTATGAAGGTTATGTTTTGTCCCCCTATCGATCTGCCGCATTCCCCCACATAGGAGAACCGGCAGTTAAGGTGATACCTTATACCCCCCCCCCCCCAGTTGACTGTTGCCCCAATCCCTTCCTCTACCCACGCCTAAGTAATTTTCAAATTCCGACTGGCCTATTAGGATTACTTTAACATCCTATCCACTTACCGGAGCATGGTTGATTGACTTTTTCTTTATCTCCCGGGTTAACCTGCCATTAGCTTAAGCAGTATTTATAGCAGCCGATATGTCAACTACCCAGCCACGCAATCCGCAAGGGTTGAAAGTTCGTACCCTTAATGCCAAAGGACTTAATAGCCCTAATAAGCGCTCCCAACTTTTGTATAGTCAGCACAAAGCCAGAGTTCATATTTTACTGCTTCAGGAAACACATTTTCATTCTCAAAAGATTTCATCATTACGTAATCGCTATTATACTACATGGATCCATAGCTCTAACCCCGAAGGTAAAACGAAAGGGGTGTCCATAGCTTTCCATAAATCAATTCTAATTCAGGTACTGGACACCTGTATTGACCCATTGGGAAGATTTGTGTTTGCAAAGATCTCCCTATGGGAAAGGACTTACACAGTGGCATCATTTTATTCCCCTAATCAACAGCCGACTTTAGCAGCTGTCCAGTTCCTGAATAAGCTTAGTACATTCGCAGAAGGCGCTTTGATAATTGGAGGCAATTTTAATTTTCCTCTGGACCCTAGGGTAGACACGTCAACTGGTCATTCCTCCATCTCTTACTCCAAACTGAATGCATTTAAGGCCAAATTGAGTGATTTACAACTGATTGATGTGTGGCGGACCCTGCACCCTGGCGACGAGGATTACACTTTTTTCTCCAATCCCCATCATACTTACTCTCGAATAGACTATATCTTTATCAGCCATAGGATCCTGGACTTGAAACCAGAAGCACTTATCGAAGGCTGTCCATGGTCAGACCATGCCTCGGTTTCCTTATTCCTCCAGACTCCCTTTGTGGGATTCCGGGAGTGGACTCTCTTTTTAGAGATTCAGTCTGTGAGGGGATAGTTTTAGATACTATAAGAAATTTCTTGAAGGACCATGAGTCGGACGAGACACCCCTCCCTTTTCAATGGGAAGCTCTTAAAGCTGTACTCCGTGGGGTTTTAATTCAACAAGGATCGAGACTTAAGAAAATCTGATCCCAAGAGATTGCCCATACGCTCGACAATATCAGGAAATTAGAAAGATTGCATAAAAGTAATATGTCCTCAGATGTGTTTATTGAATTAACTTCCGCTAGGAGACATTTATTAGAACTATATGGCCTAGCTCACTAAAAGTATAGAGATAAATATCGCAAATCATATTATCAATACGGAGAAAAATGTGACCGTCTTCTAGCGAGGGGGCTTCATCCCAGGCCAGCGGCTACGTATATTTCACATATACGAGATGCTAAAGGTAACATTACTGCCTTCCCACAGGAAATATTATGGGCGTTTCAACAATATTATGCTGATTTGTAAACCATTCAAACCACGCCCCATTCCACCCCTTCCCTCCGGGACTATATTGCATCTACAGCATTGCCGGAATTGGACCCAGCAGTATCTGCAAGCTTAGAATCTGCTTTCACGGAGGAGGTGTCCGCGGTAATTAAAAATACTCCTGCTGGCAAGAGCCCAGGACCAGACGGGTTCACACCCAAATTTTATAAACTGCATGTAGAGGCCTTGGCCCCGTTTATGACAAGGGTGTTTTCCTCGATTTCGGGAGAGAATCCCTTCCCTGCTCAAAGTCTAGAGGCACATATTACTGTTCTCCCTAAACCCGGCAAGGACCATTCCTTGTGCTCAAATTACAGACCAATTTCTTTAATCAATGTGGACGCCAAATTTTTCTCTAAATTAATAGCCAACTGATTGTCCCTGTATCTACCGGACCTGATACATACAGACCAAGTGGGATTTATTAGTGGAAGGGAGGCCAGAGATAATACACTTAAAACATTCTTGATCACTCATGCCGCCAAAATGTCCAAGACCCCTATGTGTTTGTTATCGGTTGATGCGGAGAAGGCATTCGATAGGGTGAATTGGACATTTATGTATCAGGCGTTACGCCAGATAGGATTGGGTCCATTAATGGTAGCCAGGATAGCAGCGCTCTACTCAGCCCCTAAAGCTCGGCTGAGGGTCAATGGGGGCCTATCGACACCATTTCCTATTGTTAATGGTACTAGACAGGGTTGTCCACTATCCCCCCTATTGTATGCTATAGTGATGGAACACCTGGCGGTGGCGCTAAGGACAAACAAGCTTGTACAAGGGATACAGATTGGAAAACAACACTATAAGCTGTCCCTGTTTGCTGATGATCTACTAATGTATATATTGTCTCCGCAGACTTCTATACCAGCGATTTTAGAGGAATTTGGGATGCTGAGTAATTTCAAAGTAAATTTTGACAAATCCGAAATACTAAATATTTCACTCCTACCTTCCCAGGTACAATACCTTAAAAACCAAACGTCGTTTAGGCACTGTAACGAGAAACTCACATATTTGGGGGTCTTTATAACAGCTGACCCGGCTACATTATATAGTTATAATTATGAACCATTGCTGGGTAGAATGAAGGCGGAATTAGGAAGATATGACCTACTACCTCTTTCTTTGTTTGCTAGAATTAATGCTCTCAAAATGGATATTTTACCTAAAATGTTGTATGTCTTCCAGATGATCCCGATATACTTACCACAGGCCTTCCTAGGAAAAATGCAGCAGCTGTGCAGAAAGTTTTTGTGGAACACGAAGCGTCCCAGAAAAGCCCTTCCGTATCTTACTAGACCAGGGGTCTGCAACCTGCGGCTCCGGAGCTGCATGCGGCCCTTCAGCCTCCTTGTTGTGGCTCCCTTCAGCTGCCGCGGGGAGATCTCTGATGGGGGATCCCCTTCCTCCCAAGACACTGCGGAGGAGGGGGATTCCCTATCCGGTGTTCTAATGAAAAAAATCTACCAGTGAAATAAATCTACCACGGGGCCTAAGGCATCGTCAGAACATAAAGAACTCTGCCCATCAAAAAAATCTACCCTGTTACATTAGAAGCCTCCAGCTTCCAATGTAACAGGATGATACGTTAGAAGCTGGAGGCTTCTAGGGGCATAGTTCAGTGTTTAATTTATTTTGAAGTAGGCCTACACATGCACACTTGTTGTAACAGGTAAAATTAAAAAAATATTAAAACTTTTAAAAGTTTATAAACTGTGTCATGTTTTGCGGCTCCAGACTATTTTACTTTAGTGGAAGAGGAGGCAAAATGGCTCTTTTGATAGTAAAGGTTGCTGACCCCTGTACTAGACCTAAAACTTTGGGCGGCACGGGTGTCCCTGATATCAGATGCTACTACAGAGCAGCCATGCTGACTCGGGTGGCTGACTGGTTTCATAATAGGGACAGGAAGAGCTGGGTCATATTGGAAAATATCTTATCTCCTGTTGATCTTTGCTCCTTATTATAGGTAGACAGGTCTAGGCTCCAATTACACCAATCGCTTCCAATTGTCACATCTGATCTCCTGAAGGAGTGGGACAATCTTATTAGGGTGGGCCATGTGTCCTCTAAAATAGGGCCCATGACCCCCCTGTTTGATAATCCCTCGTTCGCACCTGCGATGAGAGCTAAAAAAAATGTTATCCTGGACGGCTCAGGATCATAGGCAGATATGCAGTATACTACAGAATGGGAGGGTCCCGCCCCTCTCATCTTGGACGCCAGGGTGCAGAGGATGCCGAACGCATGGCTACTACACAACCAATTATCTTCATTTACAGCGCAATTTCTGGCCTCATATCCCACACAAAGGAGCCTAACGGCATTTGAAACATTACTATGCTCTAAGAACAGGCCGATCCATGTGATATCCCAGGTATATGAGATATTGATTAGAATATATGCTAGCAAGGTTCCCACCTACACGAGATATTGGGAAAAAGAATTGGGGGTAGTTATTTCTCCCTTAGAGTGAGAAAAGGTATTCATTCTGACCCATAAGATGGCACTTCCTTGTAAAGCCCAGGAGACCAATTATAAAATTATTTCCAGGTGGTACTTATGTCCCGCAGATATCCATCATATGTCTCCTTCTATCTCTGATCGGTGCTGGAGATGTGACTCCCAAAGGGGCACGTTGTTACATATCTGGTGGGAGTGCCCAGGTATTCGTAAATTATGGGATCAGATAACTGATATATACAATAGCGTGACTGGCTCTAATTTAAAGATAACTCCTCAAATGTTGCTGTCCATTCTTCCTGAGTCTATAAAGGCTAGCAAGAGGGATGTGTTTAGACATTTTCTTATGGCAGCTAGGACAATTATACCCCGAAAGTGGAAAGAGCCCTTTGTACCCACCATGAGAGATTGGTTGGTGGAATTAGAAAAAATACAACATATGGAAAGGTTAGTAGCAGAGGATGAGAACAAGACGGAGCAATACAAGCTGACGTGGTCCGCTTGGGATTGGTTCAAAGAATCGCCCCAATTTAAATCAATCTGGCAGTGAGCCTCACGGAGTGTATGGGAGTTGTACAGTTTAATATAGCTAGGTCTACAGTGGATTCAGAGATTGTTCATGCAATAGGCCAGTCGGACATCCCACCCCTACCCCTGGGCTAACTGTTTTAACTTTGTTTATGTTTGGGGTTCCATGTTGATATCCCCGGTTGTAACCGGAGAGGCGACAGAGAGCGGTTATGAGGCTCTCGAGGGTTATTTGAGTTATCAGATTCCTAATAATTGTTATGTTTCCTCACTCAGGCAATAAACACTGATTGACATGTGTGTTCCTTTTTGTGTTTTCCTCACACCCCCCATATGTTTTTTCCCTAAGGTTGTCCCTACTTTATTTCAAGTAATGATATGTAAATGTAAAATGTCACTTGTTTTAGGATGTGTTATTGCAATAGAGAGCCGGGAGCCCTCATATTTATGTATGTGCCATTTTCTATACATGTTCTGTTCTGTTATTTATTTTCAATAAAAAGGGATTGAAACAAAAAAAATTTCTGATGATGGACTACATCCAGCTCTAGATGCCAGTTACCAATGCGGTCCCCGCTCCTTTTTAGGGCCCGCCGCCTCCTCCTCTTGCTGTTGCTGCCTCCTGTCAGTACTTCATTCACTAAAATTGTATTACACTTCTGGGTGGCATTGACAATGCACTACACCCAGCTCTAGATGCCAGTTACCAATGCGGTCCACGCTCCAACTCAGGGCCCACCGCCTCCTGCTGCTGCCGCCTGTCAAGACTCCATTTACAAAACTTGTTTTACACACTTCTGGGTGGCATTGACGATGCAGTACACCCTGCTCTCCATGACACTTACCAATGCGGTCTCCCTGGCGATAGCTGACCAAAGGCCACACACTGCTACTGCTCTCGCTGACCCACTCTCCGTCTCTGGTCCTCCATCCTTTTGCCTAATGTCGCCGAGCTACTTCTCCACAACTTTATGGGTGGCATGCCTAGCACGTCATCCAGGTCATAATGCCAGCTAGCAATGCGGTCTCCTGCTGTTTTGACGGCGGAGAATGCTGCTAGTGGGTTGAGTTCCTAATGTTTATGCTGCCTTTTTTTCTGTCCATCACGCAAAATCCTATTTGCCTGCTGTCACTTTACCTGCCATTTTCTGGAAAACCAAAGGTCTTTTGGAACTTTTGTTTTCCCTTTGGTGCCACTGTTCTCCTACACATACCTAGCAAATTTGGTGGTTCTAACATGTATAGGGGCTTTGCTATTAATTTTTAAATTTGGCCCGTTGACTTTAATGAAATGCGCAAAATTGGTTCGCCGAAATTTCGCGCACCCATCAGAAATTCGAGGAAAGTTTTGTGAGACTGTCAGAGGCCTTCTCGCTCATCCCCACTATTTATCTCCCTCACACTAACCAGACGCATTACTTAACACAGTATTTAGAACAAATGGGCGATTTTAAGGAGGAGACCCTTATCCTAGAATGAGATCCTAATTTTACCCCAGATCCGGTTCTAGATGCCTCTCACCGATCTTTAAACACCCCCTGGAGACCTAACAGAAGTGTTCTTAAATGATTATTTCAGTATCATTTGAAGAATGTGTGGCGTTTGCTTCGTCTCTCTGAAAAAGATTACACATTCTATGTCCCCCCTCACCCACTGCACGTACTCCAGAATTGATCATTTTTGGTTACAGCATTCAGATCTACACAGAGTCAAGGAAAGTTCTATTGGCTCAATTACATTCTCGGACCATGCTCCATTTCTCTCTTCCTTGAGGTTTCACATTTGGAACCTAAGGCGTGGAGATGGTATATCTGCTGTGGTGGCGGCAGATGTCTCATCTGAACTTGCCAAATACTTTAATACCAATAGGTCTCCTGACTCTGATCCCATGATAATTTGGGAAGCTCAAAAAACAGTTATTCAGGGTGTCTTGATAAAACATAGATTAAAAAAAGCTTGTCACACAAAAGATCCAGAGATGATGATAAATTCAAAGAATTACATGCACTAAGGGAAAAGTTTTCATCCCTATATTTAGGCAAAGCTAAGGCGGCTTTAGCAAAATGTAGGAAGGTTTTTTATGAGCATGGAAATAAGAGTAGCTGCATATTAGCCAATGCCCTGGGAGAACAAAGAACTCGCTCTTTTGTGCCATTTTTGACAGGTAAGACTGGCAAAAAAATATTTCTCACTAAAGAGATAGTGGACTCCTTCCGTAAATATTACACGGAGTTGTATTTTCTTCCTAGACGCTCACCCTCGGAGCCTGCAGACCATAGAGCATCAGCAATCAGAACATACCTAGAGGAATCTGACATGCCTTACATTACATCTGAAAGCAGGGAGCTCTTAGAAGCCCCCATTTCCCCAGGTGAATTAAGACAGGCAATTAAAACTACCCCTGTGGGTAGGGCTCCAAGCTCAGATGGTCTGTCATTGGTCTATTGTAAGATGTTCACTGACACATTGGGCCTGTTTAGGCCCACACATGCTTTCTTGGATAGGGTCTATTTACTATTCACCTACAGCTACGGTCAGAGTTAATGCATACTATTCCAACTTGTTCCCCATATCAAATGGGATGAGGCAGAGCTGTCCCCTCTCCTTTAATTTTTTTTGACTCTAGAACCATTGCTACGTAAGACTTTCTCTAATCCACACATTAAAGGCTGAAAATAGGAAACTCTAATCAAAAATTGCGGCTTATGCTGACGATCTTTTATTTGCAATCACAAATCCATTAGTTTCCTTTCCAGGCCTATTGAGTGAATTGGAGACGTATAGTGCATTGTCAAATTTTAAGATCAATATCTCCAAATCTGCTGCCCTCAATATTTCACTCAAACCGGCACTGTTTTCTTCGGTAAAACATTCTTTTAGCTTCAAATGGGAATTAGCTCATTTTATGTATTTGGGCACTAAAATTCCTGCAGTGTTGTCTGGGATTGTCCCACTAAACTTCCAACCCCTTGTTAAGTACACTTAATTTGGGTCTGTCCATATGGGACAAACCTTGTTTTTCTCGGCTGGGTAGAACTAGTATAATAAAGATGAACGTGCTCCTGCTTTTTTTTTATTTATTTCAAACACTCCTGATCCGTATCCACAGCTCTTGCTTCAGATCCCTGTCTTCCAGCATTTTTAAATTTATTTGGCAAAATAGGTCACACAGATTAAGTAGGATAATATTGATGCGTCCTAGATTGTCAGGGGGGCTTGAGGTAACCAATATTTGCAGAGCTCAGCATTTCTTTAAGTCAGGTGAATGGATAGGTAGGGAAGATCCTAGTTTTCAGTCCTTGGGGTTAGACTCCTGGAGAGCATTGCAACTCTCCCACTTCTTACGTTCCTTGCACTCAGGTGATACATTTCAGAGAACACTTGATTTGAGTACATTTCAGAGAACATGATTTGAGAAGCTATCTGAGGGGGTAGGTGGGGTGAGACATGTTCTTTCTCTGATTGACAATTCTCTTCATAACACATTATGAGTTGTTCTCCCCTCTTCTTAACAACATGGGAGGAAGACCTAGGGGTGAAATTCACATTGGCCCAGAAAGAGAAGATTCTATTCTAGACCCATAAAGCCTCTATTAGTAGCAGATATCAGGAATTCAGTTACGAACTACTCTCCAGATGGTATCTTACCCCAGCTAAGCTACATCAGTTTTTTTCTGAATGAGTTAGATAAGTGTTGGAGACGCTTGTTGGAGGTGGGTTCCTTGTTACATATATGTCCATTTTGGGATATGGTACGATCAGTAATTCAACATATGACAGATACACACAAACCAAACAACCCAGCATTTTTTCTCCTTCAGCACAACTCCTTCTCCGCTAAAACTTATAAGAGATCAGTGATTAGACATATGATAGTTTCAGCAACATCATGTATAGCTACCCAATGGCAGAAATCAGAACCCCCCCAGTTTGACTGTGGTTCCTGCAATTTTCACGAGATTTAAAGAATGGAGGATCTTGTCCCCTCTGCTGGAGGTGCGCATAGAAGATTTTTTACTACCTGTTGTTGTTGGTCTGATTTTTCCTCTACTCAGGAATATAAAAGCCACCTGGGTCCCTCCCTTCAAGGTCAAATGTCTGATTGAACATTTGCTGTATTTATGTTGATAAAGAAAATAAATTTAATTTCAACCCCCCCTTTTTTTTTTCCTTCCCCAACCGGAGTTTGTTCCAAGTCTGTGGGATAGAAATAACTTTTTTTTTTTTTTTTGTATTGTTTTTGTGTTTGGTGCGTTACAAAAATTGAAATGAGTATATATATTATTTGTACTTCATTTTGCTATATTGTGTTACAACATGCGTTGTAACAATATTGTGTTATTGTGTTACAATAATCTATTGCTATTTATTTGGTATGTATAGTTATGAAAATCATAAATAAAGATTGTAAAAAAAAAAAAAAAAGAAAAAAAAGGAAAGAAAGGAAATCTCACCAAATAATAAAAAACAACTTCTTTCAACAACTTTCCTTCACATCCTGCTCTAATGACAATTGAAACATTTTGAATTGTCCTCCACTTTACTGTCCTGCTAAGAAATGATCACTATATAATTTTTAACGATTAGACAAAGATGTATTGGCAGAATGTTAAAAGAAAATTGATTGGACAAGGTGAAGTTTTGCATAGTATCTAGACTAGTAACTTCCTAGATCAGGGCTGTCCAACTTTAGTCCTTGAGGGCCAGATACAGGCCAGGATTTTCATATGAACAGAGTCTGATACTTTGTAAACCACTTTGTACTGCTGTCTCTAGAGTGATAGTAAAATATTGTACAGATTCTAGGCTTAGAGGACTGAAATTGGACAACAGTGGACAATAAAAATAGTAATGATCCCCAGAAGAGATGCATAGTGAGAACCTGACTGAGGTTTGATTTTAAAAACTTCCTAATTCTATCCAAAACTAACAAATTAAATGCACCTAAAAACAGCTTTAAGCTGAAGTCTGTAGGTGGGGGTGATTACATCTGTAAATATCAGATCCTGGATACAGAAAGTATCTGCACACTTCCTAATCCAGTGTTTCTTGACCTTTTTAACATGAAGGAACCCCATTCACAGCTCACAGTACATTAGAGTGGTGCTCAATAAGAATGCCTCCTACATTGCTGGTCATTGGAAAGAATGTCATTCCTACAGGTAGCCAAAAAGATTATTGGAATCAGTTAAACTCACCTGAGAAGCATATGCTCAGGAACCCCTAGTAACCTCTGTAAGAACCCTGGGGTCCCACAGAACCTTGGTTGGAAAACAGGGTGGTAAAGTGTCCATTATGCAGAAGTGTATAGTTCAGTCCATATGCATTTTTCTGATTCATCCATTGACAAATGGCAGCTGCACAGTGCACATGGATTAAGATATAATTTTGCAATACTGTATGTATAGAAAATTTGATTTATTTCCAGATACAAGCTCATGAGGATCTCTATTAGTGTGTCATTACCTCACAACATACTTTACACGCTAGGGTTCTGACGTCATGCTCATTCTTTTTAATAGTGGAGCTTACCCTTTTTGTCTTCTCAAACATGGTGACACAGGAGACAGTCTTTTCTTGGATTAGGATTGTTGTGAAGTGCTGTATTTATTACGAATATTTTACTCTGTTGCTTGATGTTTCTTAGTTGTATTATACACACAGCATTGTGGACTGTTATCAAATCTTTTTTAAACCCCCCAAAAAACAAATATTTAGTAAAATGGTATCTGAGAGACAGGATACTTATCTCCTATACTTGCTCACATCATTACAATAAAGACTGATTTATTTGCTCCATTCACTACTGCATGTATCACATCTGCCTATGCGTGTCACATATCTGTCCCTATTTTCAGACCGATCACCCTTCACGAACATCTTTTGCACAAGCTTTCATATAGCCATAAACCCAATATAGAGGCCCATATCAATTCTATAAAATGTATGATCAGCTAGTCTGTACTACATACAAAGTCTAGGCCAATCCAATATGATTATATTGAGCCTATACGCATTTCATATGTGGTCCAAATCAATCCTATACTATATATAATGGGCAGGTATAAGTTAACCCTTTACCATATATTAAGAACCTATTTGCAAACTATAGAAGACCTTTGTCAGCCCAACAAATGTGTTTTGTATTGCAGTGGTTATAACATTAGATTATTTACTTCTAAGGACTAATATGATTGCTCTATGTACTCTGCAAACTGAAATATATTAAGAGAATATTTTTGAAAATCTAGAAAAATCAGTAATGTAAGAAAAATGTTATGCTTTGGCCTAGTGACATTCGTTCTTTGAGTGGTATGTGATAATCATCCAGTCAGCATCTAAAAACTTGTGTTCTGCATTAAGAAAAGCATAAAACAAAGTGACAGAAAAAAATCTATGAAATTCTAATCACAAGCCAACATGTCATTTTCATCAGATATAATTTTATGTGGGCTTTGTATTTTTGATGCAGATTTCAGATCTGTGTTCAGTTTTTCTCTAGCACATCTAGTTTTTGTGATGCAGCTAATTATATTTTATGTGAAATTTGTTATAAATAGACTTAACATATTACAACATTTAACAACTGTTTTTTTTTTAGGTTAGAGACCGCAGTAACTGCGATTGATTTGTCATCATGCCTAGAAAGTGCCTTAATGAACCAGTTTCTGTTACATGTGTGGTTCATTCACGACAAAAACTAAGCACAGAATTATATATCCCAGCCACGATTCTGCAATTAGGCCTGTTCCCAATGATGATTAATTGCCAGTTCCTCTGATTTTTAAATTAACTAATTAAACCATTATTCTAATTGTTAGTTATTTTAACTGCAGAAGTGAATGGAGAAGAGTTCCCTCTTTTATAGTATATTGAATATTGATATTAAATTAAAATAACACAGACCTTGCACTTATTGATGTTATGTCAGCACCAACATAGAAGAAAGTAGTTACATGTTGCAGGTGCCAGGGCTGATGAAGTAAAAACCATCATACTGGTTGAAGGTCTGGTTGCTGTCAAGATGGCTCAGAAGAAAAATTCTCCATATTTTTTCTCCATATTATTTATGTAGATCAATCTTATGCACTGTTCTGGAATCCATTAAAATAAACTAAATTTGGGGTCTGTCCATAACAAGATATTATGGCAGAAAGAACCAAGCTTCCTCTAGCAACCATGTTTTTTTTCTTGCATTGTAAGGCAACAAAGAGGATCTGATTGCTGTCGAATATAGGAAGTTCTTTCAGAATTTGTTCTTAGAAAAGCTTGCAAGGCTTTTTGTTTTTTGGGTCAAGAGTATAGCAACTGGTAGCTAACATCCACAAACACATTTTATCATTTATTTGTTCATATTTTGGAGGCATGGAGATAGCACAGAGTTGTATGAGGCATTCAGTACAGTGGGATAGACACATGAGAGGCAATAAAATGGAGCTTTTTTTGTTTAAAGAATTATTTCTACAAATATATACAGTAATTCACTTTATAAATAATTTATACATAGTATACAGGAAATAGTACTAAAATATTTTTGAACTGATGCATTGTTATGTAAACCCAACAGCTTTATCCAAGAATTCAGAAAACTTTTCTGGTTGGCCTGGAGGGAAAACCTTCAGAGATGAACTATCCATTGATTTCAAGGTGTTCCCCAGAGTACTGTATGATAAAAAGAAACAGAAAGAAATGTTACTATAGTATAGAAAAAAATAAATAAAAATAAAACAAAAGATGTATTTAACCAAAAATCTTTCATTGTATCTTTTGTAACATGTTGTTTTGGGCAGGGAAGGAATAAAACAAAATAATTTATATCGCTGTCAGAGTTGGTGATCTTATTCACAGCTTTCTTCTCACTTTCTTTTTTGTGTCTAGTGAATACAAAGACAACTAGCATTTGTTATAACTGTAAGACCCTCTGACAAGGTTTTCTGTGTCTCTATTAGAGAAAATAAGCTGTATGAACACTACTTCCGCTGTAGGCAAATGGTCAAAAAAGGGTAGCAGGGCAACACATGACAAGTTTAGCGTTTCCAGTTGCTGTGGCTATAGGAATCCAATGACCCCCATTTCTTCAGCTTTTTTCCACCTCCTATACTTTGTTCCAACTTCCAACAGTCTTTTTAGTATGTCCCATTTTTCCATCATCTTGTACTATGCCTGAACTGTCCACTGCCCCTGTATTGTGACCCAACTTTTCAGTAAGCACTTAAAAACAGCCGGTGGTTACTTAAAAGTGCCAGGTGGTACGCCAAACTAAAAGGGCCTGGGGAGAACACAGCGTTTTATATCAATCTGTGGGCTGTTAATTGAGAAGTTAGCTGCTTATGTGCTGTACCTGCATGTGCTGTAATACAAATGGCCGTCTTGATGCAATTGCTTAGCTAGTTCAAGCTGGTGGTTGGACATCAGTTTTTCATTGATCACAACAATAAGGTGTTTTTTTTCTTCAAGTGTTTCTAAGCAGCATCCAGCACCTAAAATGACATGAAATTTGACAACGTTTGTAACTCTTGGCATGATATGTCATGGAGTGTATTTATAAATGTATTCACTCAATATTCCCACATTTTTCATCTGAAATCAATAAGGAAAATGTCTTGAATGGAAGTGGAGTAAACCTTATAAATTGATCACCATGTATTGCAGATAAACAAATATAAAAATTACATGCGATAGAAAGATTATGACTAAAATCAGAACAGGGAACATTTATCACGTATTGCGCAGGTCTCTAATATATATATTTTTTATATTGCAGATTGTAGAGAGCAGATGGTAATCTAGGATTTAATGTTTGATGGTAGTGTATATAGTGCTGTGTATTTACTGTAGTGTCAGTGTACAAAGGCTTGTATATATTGCTAAAATATTTAGTGCTGTATATATATTGTCCTAGCATGTAATAACATTTTTGGTTAAAAATTACATTTTTAAAAAACTATTTTCTCCTAGGCTGGGTCTATACAGATGGACACAGCAGTGGGTCTGCACTTTTTTTTAGCATTTTAAAGCTTGCCTTTAAAATGCTGTAAAATCTCTATGCTGAAATCAATGGAAGCGTTTACCCGCGTATTGGGAGTTAACCCGTTTTAATTTTTTAAACGTTGCAAGCAATGTTATAAATAATGCTCATAAACGTGTCTCAAGGAAACGTCCTGGTGTAGATCAGCCCATTGGAATGCATAGGAATTTCAAACATGGGCTTTTGAAGTCTCAGGTTAAATGCTGGGGAAAACATCCGTGTAGACTAAAGTCGCATACACACGTGCAATAATAGTTGTTGGAAAAGATCTCTCACAATCCTTTCCAATGACTAGCACTGCACGATGCTCTATGCAGAGGGGAGGGGGGAGAACGACGGAGCAGCACCCTCCTGCTCGCTCTCCCTCTTCCCTTGCATTAGGATCGTTAGTCATCCATGGTCCGTGGATCCGCCATGATGATTGTTCGGATGATGGACGACTGGCGCTGTACACACGCCAGATTCTCGCCCGATATCGGCCCTGAGATGATTATCGGGCCAGAACCGTTAGACTTGTGTACCTAGCTTAAGCCTTAAACACTTAAAAATAGATACAGTATCTATAATTAACAGGGGTATTAAAAATGATCTATTTGAAGTGCTGCTGCTTTTATGCCTCAAAAATTGTACCCGATACCAATTCAAATTTATTACCTATATTTTTACAGGTGATAGGATAAAGTGGTATTTTGTGCAAGAAAATATGGTGGCCAGGGTACATGACAAAATAGAAAATTTCCGGAAGATATGGGATCCATGGATATACTATGTACCCAAGGAATTTTTATGTCACCCTTCTTACTCTTTGAAAACTGGTTTCTGAGGCCATGAGTAATAGCTGGTGAAGGGGAACCCTGTGTGGTATGTGTCCCCCTGGGCTCCAGTCTCTCTCATCCACCCTTTATTTCCATTTACCATTCTTACCCACACCTCCTCTGTCTTCTTCTGGTTGTCTTTATAGTCATGCCCCTGCCTGGAACTAAGCAGAGACAAACCCTGTCTTCAGTGCAAGTTTTACTGTGTTATCCTAAGCTCTGTGAACATTACGAAATAGATTCATGGGAGACCACAGGGTATTGTACTTAATTATTGTAACATGTTTGTGGACTCTGATTGTATGGAGTTCAGGCATGACTTGTCTTATGTGATCCGCTGTACTATTATATATGTTTTGTGGATTTATTGTCTCGCATCTTTGTACTTGTTATTTAATAAAGTCCAATTTGTCTGAAAAAAAATGTAAAATTTGTTTAAATTGCCCAAACAAATTGCAAGATATTTAAAGTCATCCCATCACAGAGGTGTATGAATAGATCTGGTAAAGAAGGGGGTTTATTATGCTGGTACTGAAACAGTTAAGGGTTTTAAACACAATTGACTACCTGCGTGGCTTATGACCAGATCTGCATTCCTTATGTCTTGGAGCAGGGAATCTTTGTATCTAAAAACTTCTATACTAAAATTTGGAGTACTGTATAGTTCAGGTTCCACTGTTCCTCTCCCAATCTGAAGAATCATTCTGTTGTACCCAAGTTCTCGGAGGATCTGCACAAAGACAAAAAACAATAAGTTGTCACAGACAAACGTACCAATGTAATAATGATCATAAACAGGCGAATATTTGCTGATTGTAACCTTTTTGTGAGTTCTGCATTAACCTACAAAATACAATTTTAATCTTTTTCCAGGCAGAGTGTAAGGAAGCCCAGCAATCAAAACATTTCATCTCCCAATCCTACCAACACAGCTTTGCCCCATCCTTCTTGGGATGGTGCAGGAGGCTCACTTTCACCAAAAGTTTCCACTATGCAGAGACAGAGAGCATTACCATGAAATTATACACTAGTGTATAGTGCCAAACAATGTTAGCAAACAAAAACTGTGTTGATACTTTTATATAAAACACAGCATGCTAAACTCCATGTTCCGTAGCCCTCCTTTCCCCTCCTATGTGTATTTTTTTTTTCTGGATATATATATATCTTTTTTTCTAGGCATTTCTAATCTGTAATTTGACATGCTGAATCCTCTTCTCCTTTAGACAATGGCAAGTCATGGATTGTCCCAGGCTTCTGTGACAATGCACACTCATGTGGGGAGTCCATAACATCCATTGGTAATGGGTTCAATGGGACAAGACATCATTCAACCTGGAATGGGACTAGCAGCATTATGTGAAATGTGGAAAGTGTAAATAAAACTTGGCAACCTCTTTTTTTTTTTTAATAGGAGTGGTTGGCCTTTTATTAGCTAAACAGTATAGGGGGGTGGGAAGCATTTAGGTGTTTGTTATTTGCGCAGGAAGTGCCTGTAAGAAAATAAACTTGTTACTTTGCTCAGTAGTATTAGTGTAAATCCTGTACACCAGGAGCATGCCTGCCAAAAAAAGAATTCAGATTTCACTGGTTGCAGTTAGAGAAATAAGTATCTAGCATCTAAAGGGAAGCTAAATTACAAAGTGCCTTACACTTGTACAGCGATCAGAGCAGACGCAGGAGATCAGCTCATCGAAACTGGTGGTCCCTACGGTGACAAACACATTCTTCCCCATCCCGGTCACCGGATTCTACGGCGGTAGCAGCTAGTTCGGGGACCCGGAAATGACGGGACCAAAGAACAGGAAGTGGGCGGGGCGTCACGGATCACACTTCAAGTCCGAGAAACTACAATTGAGAGGCAGGGAAAATGGCTTCTCAAAGCGAAACAGCAATGTGTCTGTGTGATTTATATCTTAGAAGGTGTCAGGGTAATTCTGGGGTGAAGTGGTAATATTGCAGGGGACATTGAAGGGTGGGGACAGGTGTTTTGTATACTGGTGTTATTGTGTGGTGGTACATTGTATGGGGGTACAGCAGGGGGAGAGACAGGTAATGGGGTGCACTCATAGTGTTGTGAGGTTATATGGGTATACAGGAGAGGGAGAGACAGCTGATAGGGGGCTCTCCTTTTGTTGTGGGGTGATGTTGTGAAGGTGAGACAGGTGATGGGGTGCACTCCTATTGTGAGGTAATTATGGGGGTAGAGGAGGGGGAGAGACCAGTGATGGGGTGCACTTCTATTCTTGTGGGGTTATATGGGGGTACAGGAGGGGGAGGGTCAGGTGATGGGTTACACTCGTATTGTGAGCTAATATAGGGGTACAGGAAGGGCAGAGACAGGTGATGGGGTGCATTCCTATTGTATGATAATATGGGGTACATGAGAGAGGAGACAGGTGATGGGGTGCATTCCTATTGTATGGTAATATGGGGTACATGAGAGAGGAGACAGGTGATGGGGGTGCACTCCTATTGTATGGTAATATGGGGTACATAAGAGAGGAGACAGGTGATGGGGTGCATTCCTATTGTATGGTAATATGGGGGATCAGGAGGGGAAGAGACAGGCGATGTGGTGCACTCCTATTGTGGTGCGGTAATATGGGGGTACAGGAGGGGGAGAGACAGGCGATGTGGTGCACTCCTATTGTTGTGAGGTAATATGGGGGTACAGGAGGGGGAGAGACAGGTAATGGGGTGCACTCCTATTGTTGTGAGGTAATATGGGGGTACAGGAGGGGGAGAGACAGGTGATGGGGTGCACGCCTATTGTTGTGCGGTAATATGGGGGTACAGGAGGGGGACAGACAAGTGAGGGATTCACTCCTATTGTTGTGCAGTAATATGGGGGTACAGGAGGGGGAGAGACAGGTGATGGGATGCACTCCTATTGTATGATATTATAGGGGTACAGGAGGCAGGTGATAGGGTGCACACCTATTGTTTTGAGGTGATATGGGGGAATAGGAGGGGAAGAGACAGGTGATAGGGTTCACTCCTATCGTTGTGATATATTATGGGGGTAGAGGAGGGGGGCAGGTAATGTGGTGCACTCATATTGTTGTGAGGAAATATAGGGGTACAGGAGGGGGATAGACAGATGATGGAGTGCACTTCTATTGTTGTGAGGTGATATGGGGGTACAGAAGGGGGAGATACAGATGATGCGGTGCACTCCTATTATGAGGTAATATAGTGGTGCAGGAGGGGCAGAGACAGGTGATGTGGTGCACTTCTATTGTTGTGAGGTAATATGGGGGTACAGGAGAAGGAGAGACAGGGGATGGGGTGCGCTCCTATTGTATGGTAATATGGAGGTACAAGAAGGGGAGAGACAGGTGATGGGGTGCACTCCTATTAGTGTATGGTAATATGGGGGTACAGTAGGGGGAGAGACAGGGGATGTAGTGTACTCCTATTGCTATGAGGTGATCTTGGGGTACAGAAGAGGGTGGTACAGGTGATATGGTGCACTCCTATTGTTGTGAGGTAATATAGGGGTACTGGAGGGGCAGAGACAGGTGATGGGGTGCACGCCCCTCTTTGTTAGGTAATATGGGGGAGTACAGGAGGAGGAAACACTACAGGAGGGGTAGAGACAGGTGATGGAGTGCACTCCAATGGTTTTGAGGTGATTTGGAGGTAAAGAAGAGGGAGATACAGATGATGCAGTGCACTCCTATTGTGAGGTTACATAGTTACATAGTAGGTTAGGTTGAGAAAAGTCATCCATCAAGTTTAGGTTGAGAAAAGTCCATCAAGTTCAACTACTAGGTAATATATGGGTGCAGGAGGGGGGAAAACAGGTGATGGGGTGCACTCCTATTGTTGAGTGATATGGTGAGACAGGTGATGGGGTGAATTCCTATTGTGAGGTAATATGGGGGTAGAGGAGGGGGAGAGACCAGTGATGGGGTGCACTCCTATTGTTGTGAGGTTATATGAGGGTACAAGAGGGGGGGAGACAGGTGATGGAGTGCACTCCTATTGTTGTGAGGTTACATAGACAGTCCATCAAATCAACCACTAGGTAATATATGGGTGTAGGAGGGGCAGGGGCATGTGATATGGTGCACTCGTATGGTAATATGGGGGTACAGGAGGGGGAGAGACAGGTGATGCAGTGCACTCCTATTGTTCTGAGGTGATATGGGGGTACAGAAGGGAGAGATACAGGTGATGCAGTGCACTCCTATGGTTGTGAGGTAATATAGGGGTACTGGGGCAGTAGAGACAGGTGATGGAATGCACTCCAATTGTAGTGAGGTGATATGGGGGTACAGAAGGGGGAGATACAGGTGATGCAGTGCACTCCAATTGTAGTGAGGTGATATGGGGGTAAGAAGGGGGAGATACAGGTGATGCAGTGCACTCCTATTGTTGTGAGGTAATATAGGGGTGCTGGGGGGTAGAGACAGGTGATGGAGTGCACTCCTATTGTAGTGAGGTGATATGGAGGTACAGGAGTGGAAGAGACAGGTGATTGGGTGCACTCCTCTTGTTGTGAAGTAATATGGGGGTACAGGAGGAGGAGAGACAGGTAATGGGGTGCACCTCCTATCCTCAGCTCTATTCCTCTGCACGGATCTCAGTGAGCCTGCTCTGTGCTTAGCTGTCATCCTGAGTAGCGGTCGCCAACCTGTGGTTCGTGCGAAAATTTCTGGGGCACCCCCGAGTGGGGTCAGAAGAAGGACCCCGCTGGGGGGACGCACCGGCCACCTTGCATGAGCTGTCGGGAGCCAGTGATTTAAGTGGTCCGCGGAACCGAAAAGGTTGGCGACCACGGATCCAGCAGATTGCAACTGCCGGTGAGAGGACGGCGGGGGGCTCAGCACACAGCTCAGCCTTGATGGGAGTGGCACACATGCAGCCCCGCTCCTAAATCTGATAGCACGAGCTGGGATTTCTATTTAAAACAGCTGCTTCTAAAATGTATGCGCTCGAATGAGCGTGCACAATGACATCATCATCAGCAGCAGCAGCAGCAAATCTGATAGAAAACACTGTGTGCAAACCTTCATATCTCCTAAACTGTATGTTGTAATGACTTCACAGTTTCAGGGTAGACAAGGAACCTTCATAGCCACCAGTAACTAAAATTACAGCCCCCTAGCAATTTCAAGATATGGTGGTTACAAAATATAAATCTTATAAAAATACAACAATATGGTTTCTGTTTCAAAAGAAAGTGCACCTAGGAGTCACTAGCAAAGCATGGAGCATTGGTGTGGGGCCCCTAAATGTATAATACCTGTCACAAATCTATAACTGTCAAATTACCCTAGCCTATGTGCTTCTCTTCGTTGAACTCCAATTTAGAGCGGCAGAGTGTATAAAACCATAATATAGTTGCAAGTGGGGGACACCTTTGGCTAACTCACCTTATTATTCATTACTTATTTATAGCGTCAATGGAACATAAAAAACTGCCCATCAAAATGTACTTCCCTGTTACACATTACTGCCCACTTCTAACACACTGGAACTCCAATTTCCCTGGAGTGGAAAATGTAAGAAACCAAAAACGTGGGGGACATCTGTGGATTCTATCCCCCACAATTTCACTATGGCATCAATAGAACATAAACTCTGCCCACTAAAACAAAATGGCGTTCAGGTGCTGGAAGGGTACAGTCATGTGTAACAGGGAGGTGCATTTTAATGAACAGAATTTTTTTATGTTGTAATGATGCCATGGTGATTAAGGTTTGGGGTGTTAGCCTCAAGTGTTCCCCACTTGCACCTTTATTTTTGCTTCCCTGCACCTCTGTTCTAGAGAAATTGGGGTTCAAGGTAGACAGGCAGACAGGGTAGCATAATATGACAATTATAGTTCTGTGAAAGGTAGGTATAAATATAGGGGCCCCACCCAAATGCTTCTTACTGTGTAAGTAGTCATGCGGGTCCACAATTTGCAAATTTAATTTTGGGATTTAGACATTCTCTCTTTTGAAACAACCCCAATGTTCAGTTTTCACAAGTTTTAAACTTGTGACCCCTATTTCCTAAAATTCTTTAAAGAAATTGGTTACTAGTAGCTATGAGGGTACTTTGTATCCTAAATATTTCAAGTCATTTAGACCAACGATTTAGGAGATCTGATGGTTTGAACACAGAGTTGTTAGGCTGCAGAATATGACAAGCAGCTTTTACACACATGCAGCTATCACACTGCACTGCCGATGACATCATTACACACTGGATAATCTTCACAGACCTCCCACCTTCTGTCTTTACTGCCATGGTAAAAATTGAGAGGGAAATCTACAGCCTTCTGGGATATTTGTGTCACATATCCCAAGAGGCTGTGGGCTCCTCTTTTTGCGCATGCATCTTCAGAGGCATTCTCATAATGTAAAAAAAAAGTTGAGAGCTCAATCTCATGCATGTGCAGTGCAAGGCGGCGTTGGACGTTACAGTTGGCATCAGAAAAAAGAGGAAAGCTGAGCCAGCACGGGACACATCTGAAGATAATTTTGTGTACATCTGAAGTTAGGGTAAATTCACAGTAAAGTTGCATTTGCTGCATTTCCCCTTCCTCACGCCGGGAACCACTGCTGCTTAAAATACTGCTTACTCTGAAAAAGCCCAACATTTAGTGCCTGTTACCAATCCTAGGTGGTTAGCAGTTACCAGAAGTCACTTGGGAACAGTAAATGGCCAAGTTTTTTTGCTGCTAATTTGAACTAAGCCTAATTTGTTACACCACGTTGATTACACTATTACATTACTTCAAAGCATTACACTCTTAAAACTTAGAACACTAGGCAGTTGGATGAAAATACACAGCACTGGATAGTTGGGTTATATTACATAGAATGGAAAAATTGCACACACTAACAGGGCAGGCACTAGAAAGTTGGAACAGAGTATAGGGGGTAGGTAGAACACTGACACTAATAGGGGTTACTGGATACTTGTGGCATAAACTACTGGGAACACTAAGTTTGCTGTGCCCTGCCCCCTTTTTGACCACCCAGCTACAGCTTTCCCCCTCCCGGAAAAAAAAAATTCCTGGAAGAACACTGATGGGGGTACAAGAGGAGGAGACAGGTGATTGGGTGCCTTCCTATTTGTTGTGAGGTGATATGGGGAGGGAAATGCAGGAAGGAAAAATTGGTTGTCAAAGGGGATTCTATGATCAGGAGGGCTGATAGAATAGTTTGTCATCCGGATCCCTTCAACCAAATAGTTTGCTGTCTCCATGGTGCCAGGGTGTTGGGTTAGCACAATTTATTTAATATCAGTTATGTCTCACCAACAATAATGCTTTATCAGTATATACTGGTATATGTATACCAGACATGAGGTCATCCTAAAGAAATGCAGCATATCCTGTAAGGTTTAAGGATGATTATGTCTACAATTTAAAAAAAAAATTTCATGAAAAACAGTGGATCACTTTTGGTACAGAAATCTAGACCTCAGTGTAACGCTCAGGTGGTTAAAGGGGGATATGATCACCCTGTATTAATATATAAACGGTCCATATAGAGAACTCTCTTCCCAATTATTCACTTTGAGATCATTACAAAGAACAAGAAGCCACTCTAAGCGTCTGGAGGAAAAGAAGTTTAATCTCCGGATAAGCAATGGATTCTTCATTGTACGGTCTGAAAAAATGTGGAATCGGCTCCCTCAGGAAGTAGTTTTTAGCAACTACTATTGATTGCTTTAGGAAAAAGCTGGATGGAACCTGAGTATTTTCATTTTTCTTTTTTTGTAAAACAAAGGAATGGAATATAGAAAGGAGGGAGGGGTGGGGGGGATGGATGGGCCAAATCCGATCAGTTACATAAATCTACTCACATTTAATACATTAACCACCAAAAGTACAAAGGTTTACCATTTTGTTAGCGGAAGCATGTATGGAAACGGGTTGCAACAGCCCATTAAATTCCACTGATCTAGAGAAATGTATCCAGTGGTACCAAGTCTGGCCATGGAGAGCTCCTTTGACCGCGTGTTGTCTGTTCACGATAAAATCTTCCACATACAAGCAACCCCCTCCCCCTCAAATCAACTCCAGGCCTTTTATCTGCTTAATTGATAATGAAATACCGAAGGAATTGCCCACACCAGCCCATTAAATAGCCTTTGAGCCAATTGTTCAATTACTTTTGAGCCCCTGAAATGAAGTGATTGTGTAAAAAACTGTACCTGGGCATATCTTGGGTCCACGTCTGATCCCAGACTTAGGGGAGTGAATATACTCTCCAAACACAGCTAGCAATTTAACATCCCCAGCGGTAACCTCGAGTGTGATTCTGGGTAAAAAAAAAAGCTGAAAGTGCTAACCCTGAGTCACACTCCGGGTAGTTAAAAAAGTAAAAAACAAGCACTGACCTGGTCCCATCGACGTCCTCCAGGTTCCTGCTATCTTCTGGCCGCATCCTCTTCCTCGATCTGTCCCACGGCGAGTGCACTGATGTTCCCGGTAGTTCCTGGTGACTTTGGGGCGTACAGCCGCCACTAGGGGTGCAGAGGGGATATCAAATTATTTTGTATTGGAAAAGTATACACTGATTTTTTATGTCTGAAAGCATTACATTGTTTTTCATGAAAAATTGTTTTACAGTATATTATAATAGTATGAGTTTAATAAAGTTTGAAACAAAATTATTTCAAAGTTTATTACATTTATTATTAATTAAATTTTTTTTTAATTATTATTTTGACATGATTTTGTGTTTCAAACTTTATTTTACTATTATATTATACTGTAAAATACATTTTAATGAAAAACAATGTACCGCTTTTAGACAAATAAATCCAGAGAAAGACCAATGGTCAGACCAATTAGGATGCTGATGGTAGAATGCTTTTTCTGAAAGGAGTCATTGGTTCTATTGTAGTTACATATGAAACAGTTTATGCTCCTCCAATTTTTGGAGACAGTACTTGGACACTGTTGGAAGTGACCAAAATTGATATGAATATGACTTGTATGTAAAGACAATTCTGCCTTCTTGGAAACAAGCTATAAACCTCATTATCTGTGGAGACAGATGCAGTCCCTCAAACATCAAAGGATTGCTTAACAGAGACAATGATTGATCTTCCATGTGTGCAGGCCTGAGGATCATTAACACCTTGGCCAGTTTGACTATTTGGTGTCAATTTCTGCCCAAACCTGTTCACTCTTCCTGGAGGGGGCAGGGGTATATGACAACAATCCCATGCCTAGGACAAGGACAGTCTGTGTGACCTTTTGATTAAGACTTCACCAAGGATGAATCAACAATGTGATTCCCTCTGGACCTGCAGTGGGGTGTGGTTCAAGGAGAGAATACCCTGGTGTGTATGGTTGTGAGAGAAATTGACTATATGTTAGAGATAGAGCTAGACCCCTTTCCTTCCCCTTTCCTATATACCCTTTACCTTCTTCCCTTTTGTATTGAAAATCATATGTAAATAATATCTTAAGCTGTAAATAAACCTTTCCCTTTTGTAAGATCTATTGGTCCGTCGTTAAATCCAAGGCACCCCAAACAGAGCACATTCTACAGACACCTATCATGGTTTCTAGAGGGAGTTTGTGTCCTAGGAGGAGACTTCAATGTATTTCTAGATCCGCCTAATGACTTCCAGCCACCAGTATGCCATGCCTCTATCCCACAAGGTTAGAGATCTTCAAAGGCTTTTACATTCTATTCTCTTGTTCACAAGTCTTTTATGAGGATTGACTTTTTCCTGATGAGACATACAGATTTCCCCATTTTAACACAATCTGAGAGCCTGCTTCAGGACCATGTGATAATATTAGATCTAACTGCACAATGAAAACACCTATTTGAGCAGAATTCTACTGTATATGTACACCCAGCAGTCTGGGTGTACATATGGGTCATGCAGGGGAAACTGATTGGTTATAAAGCACGTTGCAAAAAAGAGCATGAGGTGTGTATAATATTCCTTTTGCAGGTATTCAGATTCAGGAGTCCTCCCACAAAAAATTACTTTTTGCTGACCTTGACTCCAAACTGTTAATTGCTAAAGAAGCACTCCTTACTGTCTTGATAAGGCTAAAGCTGCTTTGACAAAATGCCAACGTTGTAAACTTTAGAAAATGGTGATACAGCCTAAATGTACTCCAGGCCCTACCTATTGCTGGCCCTACCTATTGCTGTTAATTATACTGCCATGGTGTAATGATAGTGTACCCCCCTCTCTCCGCTCTCATTAAACTGTTGGAACAACTCTTTGTTTGCCAAACTAGTAATGCTGACCAATATCTTAACCCCACTATCCCCACTCTTTCCTATACTTGGCAACCTTACCTTCTATCCTAGCCTGGTAGACTCTGGATACAGATACTTAGCAGAGCAAGCCACTTCATTTCCTTGATTTTTTTTTATCACAGAACCTTTTGGCCCTTCCAAATCATAGATGAAAGATGATCTCGAGTTAGTTGCACTGGGTTTCTGGTGCATTATCCATCTTAGACATTTTATGCAATTTCTTCCATCACCAGACCAGTTTCTCTATTCTTTTACTGTTTTGGAGCAATTTTGTTTAGGTCATGGTCCTTGCTATATGCGGCCATGGTTGTTCCAGAACCTGATTCTACTGTACATACAAAGATAGGAAAGGGACTTGGGTATGGTGCAAGAACAAATCTGTATGTTGTTTCTCTTTGCCCAAAAGTCCTTTATGAGTACTGCCTACCAAGACCTAGGATACAAAATCCTCACTCGATGGTACAGAGTCCTGACACTTTTATCCAGTTTTTGCAATGAAGGGCTAGGCATGCTGCTTCATATATTTTGGACTGTCCCAGAAAAAACTTTTGTTTTCAGGTTTATCACAGTATGCAAAAATTTACAGATCATGTGATCTTTTTTGAGCTGGCATTCTTCATGCTTCTCTGGTCCTGCCTACAGTCATTTTCTGCTCACTTGCCAAGATAATACAGCTCGGGACCTTTTGATGCCCCTAGTGGTCAGGCCCAGTATTTGGAAAGGAAATGGCCCACTCATATATGAGCATGCTAATTCCCATCCAGTACAAGGACCTTATTATTCCTTAGTGGACATGTCCAGTGTTTGGATAGAAAATACCCCAATAAAAAATATAAACAGGCTATTTCCCATCAAATACAAGGACCTTTTCATGCCTCCTATTGTTAAGGTCTGGTAAAGGGATAGAAAATAGTCCACTCATATATATCCAGGGTAATTCCCATCCAGTACAAGGACCTCATTACTCCTTAGTGATCAGGTCCAGTGTTTGAATAGGAAATAGCCCACTCATATAAATCCAGGGTAATTCCCATTCAATACAAGGACCTCATTATTCCTTAGTGATCAGGTCCAGTGTTTGAATAGGAAATAGCCCACTCATATATATCCAGGGTAATTCCCATTCAGTACAAGGAACTTATGATACACTAGTGGTTAGGTCCAGTATAAGGATAGGAAATATCAAACTCATATATAATCAGGCTAATTTACATCCAGTACAATGATAGGATAACGGTCCATCAAGAGAGCAGTGAATCTATATTTGCAGAAAATAGAGATTGCCTAGCCTGAATTGTGGATAGATATAATAGTAAAGAGAGGGATAGAACAGACAGCCTTTTATAGGCAAAACCTTTATATTAAAAGTTCAAAGCTTTATTGTTTGTGAAATAATCCTACATTCAACAGAGTTCAACTGCGCCAGATCTATCTAAAACAGTCTTACTATGCTCCTATAAGTGTAAAAGGCTTAAAAACAGAAGTCTTAAAGTGCCAGCAATATCTCTGTAGTCGACCCGAGATCTTTGAAAATATAATGATACATAATACCATCAGCCTAAGTCAATGGTGGTATACCAAAAAGTTCATCAATAAATCAAACCTAGTGTCCATGCTAATAATCATACTTTGAAATAAACATACTTAGGCTATCAAATAGACATAATTAAACATAAATATAATTATAACTAACAATATTATAGGTAGTCCTTGAGACATATGTACAATTTACAAAAATACATTTGTCACACTTACCTCTTCCTCACTAAAGCGCAGGCATCCCTCTCCTGTGCATGCTTGCAGTTCTGAAGCTGGGCGTGTCTCTGTTTCCAAGTTTTATCAATTTTTCCAATAATCCGCTGGCCAATCAAAAGTTAGCGTCTTGATCAGCCCTGGCTATTTAACTGGCTCACAGACAGCACTTTGTGTTCGTGCAACGTGTCTCGAGCCCCTAGTTCTGTGAGCTAGTTCCTGTTCACTTGTTGCTTAACCCAGTGTTTCCTGTGTCCAGCTCTTGCATTAACCCCTCGCTGTCCAGCCTGTTGGTTCCCTGCCATCTTCCCTGTGCTGTTCCAGTGTTCCTGTCTGCCTGTGGATATCCCTGCATCACCTGTGCCTCCTGTTGCTTCCAGTGTCTCCTGTGTTCCCTGTGCCCGCAGTGGCCTTTGTGTCACTAGTGTCTGTCTCCTGGGTTTGTGGCTGTTGATCCCTGGCCTGTGACCTGACCTCTCTTGCTTGCTGCCTGCCTCGACCCTGGCTTTCCTTGACTATCTTTCTGCATTGTGATTTGGTACCATGCTTTGCCTACCTTGGTGTGCCCAAGGACCGCGACCTGGTTTAGACTCTACGCCTTGGCCCTTCTCAGGGCTCACATCACCTCTGTGCAAACCATAGAACCCCCTAGTGGTCTTGCATCTCTGTGCGTGACAGTTTGCAACTCTTCATCCAGAAGCTAGATGCCCAGGAAGCTACCTAAATCCAGGTCCTGTGCCAGCTTTACACCCTTACTACTCGTCTGGATCTGTTTTTGGTCTCCTCTGATGCAAAGCTGATCTCTAGGTTGAATAATGCCCAGTGTCATTGAAGCCACTTCCTTTGAGCCCAGACTGGCATAGACTCACCTCTAGTAGAGGGTCAGACAGCAATAGATCATACTGGTTTGTGCTGTGATGTGTAAGTGTCATTTTATTGAGCACCAAGGACTGTTGATGCCAAAGCAGAACTCTAGGATGGATTTTTTTTTTTTTCCCCAATTTTTCCTCTCTCCAACCACACTCTGTTCTATCCTTATTTTGTATAAAAACAATATTTTGTTATGAAGCAGATCAGCTGGTCATACTGTAATGCCATTGAAGGTGGGAAGGGGTTCAGTGCTAGGTATTGCAGGGAAAGTTTTCCCAATGTAAATTATATTTTTTTATATTAGGGAAGCTGAAACTGGGAAACGGAGAAAATGATTTTCTATTATAATGAACAATCTATTGGCATGTCTGATGGCGATGGATGGCAATGAATTAATGGGAATTTCTTAGTATATTTATACTCAGAACTATGACAACTTGTAAATGGTTGATACCTAAAAATAATTCCCATCAGCATGATTAAATTATGTGACCACAAACTTTCATTTTCTTTATAAAAGCAAACAAGGAGACTCTGATTGGTTAGTTTACTAAAAAAAAACAAAAAAAAAACAAAAACAAACCTAACAACACCATATATTTCCACTAGGAGGCATCGTTACCCTTTTTAAGATTGTGTAGGTTGCAATGCGTTGAACATGTGTTTGCTTAATTCCTACATTAGCACATCAAACAATGAATTGTTAATTTATCTAATACGTTAAAAAAAACCTGGTGGTGGACTATTATGGTGAGATCCTTGTCTTATGTATTTTTTTGTTTGAAACTACAACACATGGACAAAACGGTTCAACAACAGCTAAAAATATGACTTGAAACATTATAATTTTCTTTTTTTTCTATTTTATTACAGTACAATTTGGTATGCAATGGTATTCAATTTAATTTCATTAAATTCAATTTCTTTTGCAACACCACATCTTGGTATCTGCAGATCTGATCTATCTGAAGGTCTTGTTCATTATGATGGTTTTTAGGCATTCATGAAAGCAGTTTTTCTAATGTTGCACTGCTTAGAAAACACAAAGAACTGCTAAGGCCCTCTCAATATCATTGACATGAAAGAACTTCAAACACCACTTTTTTTGCAGGTGTTTACCAGGCATCACAGGTTTATTAGCAGTTTTTAAATGTACGATGAAGCCCTGAAAACTCTTGTAGCCACTTTTGAGGTTTTATTTATCAATTGTTAACCTGTCAATTCGGCTACGATATGGCCATTTATGACGAGTAGAAATGTAATTTAATACTGTGACTGCTGTGCCACTATTGGTCACCAGGTGGCAGATACTTAGTTATAACATACATTGAAATCAGCAATAGAAAGGGATTTGAATGTATCTGCATGCAAAATAAATACAGTTGCCTAGTAAGCAGTTACAAAACCTCAACCTGATTTTTTTTTCCTGAAACAGCTCTAAAGTTACATACACCTAATTTCTACTATCACTAGCATGGATCTTTTGTGTTTAACTACATGAATGAGCATTGTACACATTCCACACCCAAATAATGTCAGTAATTTTGGACTGGTATTTCCAGCCTCTCCATCCTCATTTTAAGTTTGCCTTCTGTGGACATCTAATTTTGCCCATGACATTTGCTGTAGTGGGCAAGTAGTAAGCTTTGTGTCTCTGGTAATTATGTCCAGTGCTGGATTTACATTTGTGCACTGCAGTGAAATTATGTGTTGCCACAACACATGGTAATGCATTAAACCATTTGCACTCTTTCCTGTTGATATGCATTTTGAATAGCACCCTAATGCACTTTGCAAGTGCAACACAACACACACACTTCAGCACACCACACAACCCAATTGTTAACCATATGTCTGTTGTACTTTCCTGCATTGCAAGACAAAATGCAGGTGCATTGGAAGGAACTACCTTACTGCAAACCGTGTTAATGCATAAAACATTTTTGCAAAATTTTAATAGTAATTGTATGTATTGGACCAAGAACTGGAGGACTATGGCGAGGTGCTTACATTTTTTTTTTTTGGCAAACTATCCCTATTTTATTTGGTAGTGACTCTGCATCCAATAATGAAGATCACAAAGAAACACATAAATCTGTCAAGAGCCAGCACTGCCAGAGTGTTAATGAATTTGTTTTCCTAAAAGTTTTGTGTTTTTTTTAAATTCATTAAAAAGAAAAAAAGATTTTTATATGTTCATATGGTGGGAATTAGGATGTGAGTCATATAAATATAACACATGAAAAATGCTACATTTCTAGTTTGTTCTTTTTAAAGAATGCGGGGACATAATAGTAACATTGTACATTCTGCCAAAACTGATCAGATAATTAAATATTTTTTATCAATTCATGGCCTACAAAGTACCTACATAAACTAAATCAACATTTGGAGTGTCCATTCTTTGTTTAAAAACTGTATCCATGGTACACTTGTACACAGTAACCCAACAGGTGAGTTCTTCTAAAAACTGAGAATTAATTATAGTTCACCTGTAAATTTGAGCTGCGTACACACGTCCAAATATTATCGTTGGAAATGAATGGCCAACGACCGACGAACGACTGGTTGACCAAAAATCGTTCTTAAAAAAAGTGACCAACGACGCCAACGAACGAGGATAGTCGTTAGAAATGAACGACCGGCCCGGCGGATCCGATTGGACGACGATCGTTCACCATCTATCGTTCACCATTTTATCTCTCTATATCTCTCTCTCTCTATCTCTCTCTCTCTCTCTCTCTATATATATATATATATATATCTATATAGCTATTTGTTCCAGCGCAGTACATCATCCTGTTTGTTCCAGCGCAGTGCTACACCCTGTTCCAGCGCAGTACTTCATCCTCTTTGTTCCAGCGCAGTTCTCCATCCTGTCCCTGCTTAGTTCAAATTTAAAACTTACCTGCCAGTCAAGTATAAATAAATGACACACACACAAATTTTTTTTTCAAAAATATTTTTACTAAAAAAATATAAAAACTATAATAAAAAAGAAATATTAATATAAAAGGTCCTAAAATTTTTTTGTTTATCTCTTTTTTAAGTGCATACAGGTCTCTCCTTGCTGCATGCACTATCTTGGCCACGGCCTTCCATTTTTCGTCCATGGCTTCGAGTTTTGCCATCAATTTTTTTTTTTGGGAAACAACATCTGTGTAGAAATAAAAAGAAGAATATTAAGTACAGATATATTGTGAAGCCGACACATGGATATGAGACATTTTTGCATAAACAATATATGAATGCTTACCAACACTTCTCGCCATCTGTCCTGACGTGCCTGGCTCAGGACCTTCTTGTTCTCCCTCTGAAACTTTAAGAGCAAACAAAAATAAAAAGTTAAATTACACACAATTATATGCAAACTACCTCTCCAAAATTTTGGTACATACCTGGGTCAATTTCCACCACAGATTCCACTACCTCCTCTGCAGGGGAAACCGGAATCAACTCTGCATAAAAATAAAATCAAAAACATATTTGAACTATATGGAAACATAATGTATTTTTATTATTTTAAAATAATACATTTTTCTTTTTTAAATATATAACAATATCCTACTTTCCACCTCTACCTGCTCCTCTGGACGCACCTGCGGCTGCTCCTCTACCTCCCGAGCACGGCGTCCTAATGCATAAAAACAAATACAGAACCAAAAATTTTCATTAAAAAAATTAAAAACTACTAATAATTAAAAAAATATGTAAACAAATACAAATAAATTAAAAATAGTTTCCCAAAATATTACATTTCCTCAAAAGAATAATTTTCCAAAAATAAACTTTTACAAACTGACAAAATTTATACTTACGTTTTTTGGCAATACGACGCCTTAACGAATCCAATACGTCCCTCTCTCAGTTTTTCAGATCAGACTCCCTTTTCCTCAACTGGTCCTTGGATCGCTCCACACAAAACTTTCTGTGTATTCTCCGCTGCAATTTGTCTAAAATGCGATTTTTCCTTGCATTCTGGGATTTGTAATGACCCCTCCGACCATCATAATCCCACCTCTCCAGGACATCAACCAACACCTCCATCTCCTCTCTTGACATAGGTGTGGCACAGGTGGCTGGGCTGGCTCTTTGTAGAGACATCCTCTCACATGACAGGAAACCATTTAACAGGAAGTGGCTGAATTTGCAAAGTGCTGTGGGAAATCAGAAGTGCAAAGTGCCAAGTCCGGAACGTGCGTTCGTTCGTACGAATATTCGCCCGACAATTCGACCGACCAACATTATTGAGGTAGGTGATGCTGCATATTTTTATAAGTTTATAAGTTATATGTTTATAGTTTTGTTATATTTTATATTTTAATGTTTTTCACAAATCATGGCCTATGATGCATTTATTAATCCTGACTTCATGCGTGATTTCATTGAGGCATACAGGTCCCATCCCTGTCTGTGGAAGGTAAAGTCAGCGGATTATTCCAATCGTCACATGAAACTGAAGGCGTATACCGCTATGGTGGGGCTCTGCAAGACTGTGAATCCTGCCTCCGACATAAAATATGTGAAGCAGAAGATACAAAACCTGCGGACCGTTTTCAAAAAGGAAATGAACAAAATAAAGTCTTCACAGCGGTCAGGTGCTGCAGCGGATCATGTATACGTACCTAAATTATGGTATTTTAATCTGTTAGCCTTCACCGGAGATCAGGATGAAGGTCGGCCATCGGTGTGCAGCCTGGAAGAAGCGGACAAGGATGCCGGGGAAGGTACACATAGGGATGCTGGGGAAAGCCTTGATGAGACTCCTGAGATATTCAAGACACCAGACCAGGTAAGTTATTGAAAAATATTTTTATTAATAAATTTATAAAAACACAGGCACAGCTACATATAGTAAAGTATAAAACATATAGTACAGATTTTTATTGCAGTCCTACAAACATTGTGGTGTACAGACAATGTCATGCGATCCTGCCATTCTACTGCGCCAGTAGTGTTGAAGTACTCCAAGTACTTGCTTCGGTTTTCTTTAGCCAACACTGAAGCATTTTGAGGTACTGCAACCTGTAGATCCACTAGACCAGTGAATTGGTTACTGCTTTCACCCGGTGCGGCTGTAGTAGAATCTTGCTCCATTAGAGGACCAAATGATGCACTGCAATTATTGCGGCGTAGAAAATTATGTAGCAAGCAGCAAGCATAAAACAGTACTTTGGCCAGGGCGGATCCCTCCGCCTGTAGAGACAGACAAGCTGCGAGCAGGACAGCAGCCTCGGCCATGCTGCCTGTTACTGTGGCTGGGAACCCCAGGGACACCGCGGGCTCGCAGGGCAGGTAAGTTCCTTACATCTTCATTTAAATTTTTAATAGTAACTTGCAAGATCTTATTATATATTATACAGATCTTATGATATATTATACAGTTACACTTTTAAGACTGCATGATCAGGTAGAACATTATTGGATAAAAGGACAGGCCAGGTTTCTGGCATCAAAGCTAAACTGTGCATGCGCAGCGTTGGCTTTGATCGCCAGGGAAAACTGGAAATTCTGGCTTCCTTTGCGTGTGGTTGAATGAATGAAGATCCATGGACCTGTGCAAGAGTTATGTCATCCTGACATCATCAGTCAAGATGGCGGAGAATCATCTAAAAGATGGTGGCATCTGGCACTGGAAGGCCATGCAGACTGGTGAGCCATGCAGATTTAGTTCTGCTTTAACAGATTTTTTTTCTCTCACACAGCTAAATCTGTGTTTGCTTAAATAAATAAATATAAATGCGTGTGTATAAAATGCATTTTTATTTTCTTTTTTTTTATTTTCTCCAGCTTGGCTACTTTGTAAAATATAGTAAATATTACAATCCAGGGGATTGTTTTATAATGAATGTACTTTATGTATATGTATATACTTTTCACATCCTTATATTTGAATGCTGTGCATATTTATCCTGCAGGTGGTAATGCAATAAATGTAATAAATTAATCCCTGGAAGGGTTTGATTTCATCTTGAAATGGGGTAAAGTACAGCACAATCCTGCTTTAGGCTTAGACACAATTTTAAAGCTTGTTAAAATCAAAGAATTCCTTAGTTACATTCATTTTCAGTGATAACATTCATTCCATATAATGTAGCATTTATGTGCTACAATATACGGCTGATCCAATTTATAAGGTATATATTGGTACACACTGGCCTTTATAACATGTAAATGACGTATTGGTTGGGGAAAATAAGCTTAGTAAACTTGCAAATGAGTTCATAGTTGAATGCAGGCAGTGTTGGATTTGCATTCTTGAGAAGGTTGTCACTTTGTAGGAGACAGACATAGATAACAAGTAGCCATAGCAACAACAAAGGTCGGACAAATGACCCTGCCACTTCGAGATCTCCTCTTGTGGTCATAAGATCATGTGACTTGTCAGCATTGCATATTATGATGATTTGATTGGTTAGATGCTCATTCCTGGCTAATAATGATGTGTAGCACTGTCATGTGCTGCCCAAGCATAGCACAATACCAATATATTTACTGCACTGACTTGTCATTTCGGTAATGCTGTGCACAACTAACATGTCTCCCTAGAGTCATTTATTTACAAAACAGCAGTGTTTCATTCTTGGAAAACTTACAGCTGCCAGTATCCAGTAGAATGATATGCATTATGCATGAAGGCAGGCAGATCAAGCATACACATTATGTATCTATTAATGCCTGAACTGCCAAAATGGCCTTCTGGACATTATGGTGGATTATTTTCTAACAATTTTGGAATATGTATTTTTCAGGCTTCAGTGTATATCCAAGTAATACCAACATTTACCCCTAGACCACTTTTTATCCCTCTAGAACATGTTCCAGGATTATTTTTCTTTTCTTGTCCGTGTTGGGATTATGAATTTTTTGTACTCCCTGTAGGATCATCACTCAGCTCCTGCATAGGCTGCTGCTCGGGGACCAGTTCTTATTGACATAGGTACAACTCAAAAAGAATACATTTACAGGATCCCTTATTCTACCCTAATATATGAGAAAGCTCTTAGAAGTCAAGGCAGCAGCATTTTTGTGCTAGGAAAAAAAAAACAATGTATAAAGTTGGATAGAAAGAGGAGGGAGATAGGCAAATTTCTGTAATCCAGCAAACAGAGCTAACAATGCTGGGTGGGATTTTGGTGTAGAAAAAGCTCTGTGTTGTTAGTTCAAACAGGGAGCTAGGAGCAACCTGGATATCTGGCACATCTTCCTGTAGATGCAGTGTTTAAAGGGGTAAAAGATGGTAAAATGTGCATGTATTGTGGAGCTGTGCCCATATTTGTTTTTAATTTTTGTCCTGACATTTAATCATCTAATGTTAAGATCAGCTAAGGAATATTTATATACTTGTACATTAACTCATTCCCACTGTCAGTCTACTTCTAATCTTAACAATACCTACATTTTTGTTCATTCTAATTAGTTATAGAAGTGCTTTGTAGAAAGAAGGTATAACAGCAGCCACCAGCATGATGAAATGTTCTTCCTAGTTTATTACTAGAGTGTCTCTACTAAGTGCTCTTAGACAACTAGTAGAGAAACAGGGGGTGTATTCATAGACTAAACAACATACAGACACTTCCAACCCAAATATAAATTACTTAGATTTCCAACAGATTGGATGGATAATGGACAAAAATATAGGCAAATTTATCCTGAGCCTACTATAACAGGGCACCTATAAAAAAATACCTAAACCCTCAATGCACAGTACACTTGTTGTTTATGGCACACACTTACTTTTTTCCTAATGCTCTGCAGAAATGACAGGTCAAGAAACCTGTCAATGCTGTATTCCCCTAAACTGCAAACTTTGCTGCTGAGTCTTCTGGGTTTCTCCCTGGACTTTGTGGCCACTAATGATGTAACTTCCACACATGCACATGTCCTTTACATCGAAATAATACTTGCAAAGGAAATAGACCACACAAGAGATTCTTTACTCAAACTAATCTGGGTATCAGGAAGAAGGGCACCACCAGTGGCATTAGAAAGAAATCCTGTTATGAATGTTTTCATGCAGTAGCAAGAGGCGGACTCCTCCCAGCCAAGCCCCCTCCACCCTTGGTGGTTCATTCATCATCCCAGTCACACAAGGATATGGGAACAGTGAACATGATATATTACCTCGGAGTGTGGGTACTTCTGCTTCCTCTGCAACATCCCATCCACTCTCACTGAAGGAATAGGTTCTCCATCACCTCTTCTGTTTGTAGGCAATATTCTATACTAGCTCTCAAGAAATCCAGACAAAACGTTCCAGACATCAGCATTTTTTTCCACTTTTCAGCAGACTACGTCACTTGATCTCCTGCCTCTGCAGTGCGGGATATGGTGACATGGCCAGGTGACGGCTGAAGATGGCGGTGCCTGGCGCTTACTCCATGCTGGGACAAAGGAGAATTCCAGGAAGGCGCATGACCCAATCGTGGACTTCTCCAGCACAATCAAGCTATCTAAGCAAGGTAATCTCAGTTAAGTGTGATTTTTTTCATTTTCAGTTTAGTTGCGCTTTAAATCAGGAGAAGCTACAAGACAGAAGTACAGAGGAGGAAAGCATTGACCTTGAAATAATTGTTATTCCCTGTCTTGGTTCTGCTGCCACTTCTGGTAGTGACAATAATGGTGTTGGTGGTGCTGATGGTGGTAATGGTGGTGGTAATGGAGTAAGGAATGATTTAGATGTGTCTTTTACACAACTTCTTTGGGCCTTTTCTGTTGGACACTATTGCCCTAACACAAGCACAGAATATTTTACAATCCTAGCACTTTGTACCTAGAGGAATAAAAAACTGATTGCTTCCTGCTTTCTTACTAGGACATGTTTCAATAGTATTCTTACAGAAATAAAAGAATACAAAAAAGTTAGGCTACTTTCAAATATTTATCAAAGGTGAATATATTATTGAAAGCTTGTAATATCATGCACTTTAGTGTGGAGCTAAGTGCATTAAAGCCTCATACCCATGAGAACATTGTCATCCATTGTATGTGAGGAAGTGGGAGAAGCTATCAGTATCTCAGTACCTTCTTATCATCTTAAGAGGAAGACAATAGGGAAAGGATTCTTTAGTAAGGTGTTTTTTAAAGCCGTTCCACTGTAGTTCACAATTGTCAGCCAGTCCTCAACCACCCCAAAATCCTTGTTTTCATTTAAATGAATTTGTGCAGTTGAATGTCCATTTCCAAACAGGTATTTGGCTGTTGTGTGGTTGCATTGCAGGTTTTAAAGCATTTCATGTAGCATCTTAGGGCAGTTCCATAAACTTGAATTTAAATGTTCTAAATCATTTTACAAGTAGTTGCAAGTGGCATAACAGAGTTTTCCAGTATTCTAGAGGACTAGAAAACTTCAAAGTTTAAAAAACATACCACTAACCAAACTGGTTTCAATAGGATCCTAGGAGAGTTTAATTGTGTGGTTACAATCACCTGTGAAAACTTAAGCCGTATACACACGTGCAATTCTTGTCGTTGGAAAGGATCTTACACCGCAAGATGCATGAACGAGTGCTGTACATACAGCACTGTTCTGCTCTATGGAGAGGGGAGGGGGAGAGCGACGTAGCGGCACCCTGCATTAGGATCGCTCATCGTTCATCGTCCGTGGATCGGCCAGGACGGATCCACGGATGATGAACGAACTGGGCTGTACACACGCCAGATTCTCGCCCGATATCTGGCCGATGCCGATTATCGGGCGAGAAAAATTTGACATGTGCTTTAGCCTAAAGACACATGATCCCTCTACAAGGCTAATATAATTTTATTCTAGTTTCTGCAGGGGGGGTTTTATCATCAGGCTGTGATAAACATGATTTTTCTGCAGAGATTGCATAACTACAGGTAAGCCTGTTTTCAGAAACATGGCAAAACCTTCCTGGACAGGGAGTTTTGTCACAGTTTACCACTATTTATAGTTTGGTTGTCATGACTCTGAAATAAAAACAAAAGGGAGGATGAACCAAGCACAAAAAAACTTAACATGGTTGTTTCCACATCCCTTCTGGTCCACCATGGGGTTTTCAACCAAACATCATTAACATGCAAAGGCGAGTATATTGCAGTGTAATTAAGAGGATGTGCTCACAAGAAACACATGGGAATACATGGGAAATGTATTCTAATCAATGTTAAATACTAAAATGGCTGATTCACGAGTTATGTGATGTATGTATATCTTTAAGGAGGAAGCATGGCAATGTTCAAGCAACGATGGTCTTCGTTTTCAAAATGCTATGGTATGTTGCCTACCAGCAGAAAAATTGCCCATCTGATGTGACACAGCAGCTAAGTGGTGGTAAGTTATTTGTCAGATTTGCTTCAAATTAAAATATTCCATTATTCCTAGCCTTAAACTTGTGATATGTCCTTGCACAGCAAAGGGCTAAAGACTCTTTGCAACCCCCATGTGACAGTGCTAAGTCAATTACCAAACGCTGGAGATATCATGCTTAGGTCAAATAAACCTCAAGCATATTTAATAAAATATAGCCTTTTTAAAGTTTATGACTGCGTCAGGTCTTATGTGAGCTCACACATGTCAAGATTGTAAATTCAATCCAGAAAGTACATGGACCAATATGACTGTCTTTTGCAATGGGCACTCTGTCATGTACAATTCAACCTAAACTTAATGGATTTTACCAAGTTATTATTTGTAACATGAGTAGCTACATTTTGATCACAAAAACTAATTGCTATTTGCTGGCTATTTGCTGGCTTGCTAAAGCAGTTTTTACTTCATTGGTCATTTCCATCTAGAAAAGTACACATATGCCAATATATTTGTAGGGAGGCAAAAAAAAAACAAAAAACAAACAGAAACAGAAAACACCATTCTAGCACCATCAACAGAAGGCAAGACTTTTATATACATGTACATTTCTGCTGCTAGAGAAACAAAACCCAGAAGTACACCCAGGCAATACTGCCAGCCCTTTGGACTCTTTGGAGTCGCGCGACTTGGACTCAAGTCCGACTTAAGCTGCCTAATGAACAACTTGCAACTCAACTTGAGGGTTTTGCCCAGGGATGTGCAACTCGACTTGCGACTTGACTTCCAACTTTCTCCGCAGACAGCCGAAGGGGGATGGGAGGCTTCTGTAACACTGCCTTCTTCCCTGCTCCCCTCAGCTGTCAGAGAAGAAAGCCGTGGACTTAGAATGCAATCCTGTGGTGAAGAACAGGATCAGAGCTCTGTTTCTTTAAGGGGACAAATAGGGATAAATGAAGTGACTACTTGGGACTCGACTTGGAAAAATTCTTGGTGACTTGGTGTCAATGACTTGGGACTCGACTTGGACTTGAAGGGTGACGACTTAGTCCTACCTCTGCTTACTCCTGATAAATCACAAAAATATAAACAGGGAATCATTGATTGTCCACTGTGCTTTGTTCACACCCCAAACGCAGGTGATTCAAAAAAGTAGGATAGCACCTTGACACTTTTAAAACTACCAATATTTCGCCAAAATGCTTGTGACTAAGAATGAGATTATTTTTGGAAAAATCTTTGTTGGTTGAATGTTAATATAAATGGGTCCAGTTGAACATGAACTAACAGAAATATGCAGAGATATTTTATGAAATGGATAACTGAACTAACAGAAATATCCAGGAAGGATAAATATAATTCTATTGCAACTGTGATAAAGAAGCATTTAAAAAAATATATATATATATATTTACTACGACCCCAGGCATGATGTTGGATATAGTATTTATCAAATGCAGTAGACAGTCAGATTGGCCCATGTACTTTCTCATTTACTTTCTGGATTTGCAGCTTTTTGTTATCTAAGAATCGAATTTCTCATTATTAAAGCGTACCTAAACTCAGAATTTTTACTTTACATAAAAGAGTAGTCAACCCGGGCTGAAGACGTATACCAGGATGACGCGGGACCCTCCCGACAGATAGATTGAACTGCAGGATTGAAGGTAACTGTGTTTTTTTTTTTGCTTTGGGTTAGTTTTGGGTTTACTTCTGCTTAAGTAACATTTGCTGTATTTATCTATAGTGAATGTGACTAACACTTTATATGATCTAATAATTCCCATTTAATACCTATGAAAGGTCATTATAAGCATCCTTCATTTCATATGCAAATATTTGCCCCCCAAACATGATGCTGGCAGGATTAGGTATTTATCAGGTTTCAGTGTAGTTTTATAAACATGCCTCCAAAAATAGTAACATCACAGTGGGTAATTAGGTGTGTATTTTTAATTATTTAGTCAAAACTGACAAATTGATAGAGTTTGTTAACTGTCATGCTCCCCTAACTCCAGACTCTTTTATGGCAGCATGTTACAAATTGCTAAAATTCTGCATATGTTTCCAATATGTTTCCAATATATACTTAAAAGGTTGATTTATACTGCACCTGGAGAGCATTTGAGCACCATTACTCATCTGCCCTATTCATTGCAATAATATGATCAAGGCTGCAAGGTCGTTCATCTGCATCTGTTACAAACCCAATTCCTTTGTTCCCTTTTACTTATGTTATGGTTACAAATTTAGTTACAATATTTTATCAACTTAGTTACAATATTTTATCAATATTGTTTATCAGGATATGACAATATTCACTGGTAACTTGATTGAACTGTTAAAATAAAAATAAAAGGGTTTGTTGAGCTTAGAACCAGTACACTGAATGTGTGCTCAGGGGACTGAAGAAATCTCACATCACTTTCTGTTTATAAACAGCCTACCCAATGGAATTAATTAGCAATGGGGATTGCAAACAGTAAAATGCACAAAGTATGCTTTATTGTGCTACAGGGATTCCAGTTCATGTTTGTGTCTGAATTTCCTGAATTTATAAGAAAAAAACAGTGTAAATCATCACACAAAAGGTATTAAATAACTGTCATTTACTACTTAAGATTTTTGTGAGTTAGATTTGTGTATAGTCTATAGAATAGAAACAATTGCATCAGATGACCTCAAAGCACGAATGACACATAAGTATAAACTGATTGCAGAACCTTATTAAGCATACAGCTAATTTACATTTTTAAGGCAGGTCTTTCATTATATACTTTTTTAGGTAGTATAGAGGTAAAAGAGTTCATATTTCTGTCTGTGATGTCTCTGGGGAGATGTTGTAGTACTTCCTATCTTAATGATGCCCCATAAAGGGTAAGCATACTTTGTATAATACACCTTACTTTAAATTAGCCCTATATAAATGGGCATACTTTGCTAGAGCTAGGAAATAGCAAAACAACTTTAGTTCTTACAGTGACATGATTCTCACTTAACAAACAATTCAATATTTCTGAATAAGAAGAACTACAGTATTTTTATACTTTTGCTTCTGCAAATACTTCTATTCATTAAGAATCATGAAACGACTAAAATTTATGAAATGGAGGTCATATTGATCATAGAGTAGTTTTTTTGTTATTTGGATACACTTTTGTCTTAAATCATTTAAAATTAATGAAATGTTGAACAGTGCCTTAGCATTCATTCCTGTGTATCTGCAGTGTGAGATCGAAGGCAGTACTGCCTTTTGTCTGTTATAAATCACAAGATTTGGATTTATTGTCAATGTCACTACTGTGATGCATCTAAATACAAAAACAAAAAGCCATATATTGTAGCCCACCTGGATGTGGTGGTGGCTACCTTAATTTTCTTCAGGCTTTTTTGTCTGGTACTGCTGCACATAACATACTAACTGCTCTTGATTGGTAATAGCCTTGGTTATCATACATACTTTTCTAGCTACATTCTTATTACACAGAGGGGAATTAGTAGTTTGAAGAAGTATAGAATATATTTAGGGATATGTGGGTTTTTAGTTCAGTTTACAAGCTACAACAAGGACCTGAACATTACTGGTAAGATCATCAGCCAGGTATTTACCATTTTAAAAACATTCTTAGAATGAAGGAACAATCCACATCTAAGAACTGTATATATCTAAGTAACAATATATAATATTTTTGTCCTTGGGTTTAGATATCTTTTAGTTTGGATTCACATATGTGCACCTGTGTTAGCACACTAGCCTTCACTACTTTGTTATGGGCTGCCCAATCATTGTAAACTTGTTTATTGATAATTGAAGATATGACTAATAAGTGACTAAAGAGCCAATCAATATAAAACTGAGATACCAGCTGAATGGAAGCCCCACCAACAATCAAGTTGCCAATGCTGTCTGCCTACTACTATCACAATGAAGTAGTAGGCTTGATAAAATTTTAATTTGTGTTTCCACAGATTTCATGTTAAGCAAAAGATATACAACTCCTTTTTGCTAAAAATTTAAACAAGGGGAGCTAAAGAGAAACAAAGCTTAGATGTAGGTTGGGTAGTTCTCAACACTAATATTCACAGGATTCCCAATGTCCATCCATACCTGAAAAAATAGTTTTATATTTCTTTTAATATTTTTGCCTGCAGTATTTGATTATTTCTTTTCAATTAAATGTAAAGACCCATAGTCTTGGGTAGCAGGAATAATAAGCAGACAAAAAATGGAGAGAACTAAAATATTGGTCTAGAGATGCCTTAAGGACTACCCAGCAATGAAGAGATTAGGCAGCATATTTCTCTTGTACTGCTGGAATTTATTGTGCCTGAACTCAGAGGCTCTCAGCTCATTTTACTAGTTAAGTTCAAATTTATTGAAAATAGATGAGCTAGCAGCCAGCTAATCCTGGATATGTGAAAACATGATTTGCATGATTTAGTTCCTTTGGTACTATTAATACCCCAGAGCAATGAGTATTTGCCACATGACCAGGACAGATAAGTTGTATCTAATATAATATAAAAAAGGAAAACAACACCTAAAATATGGGCTTTTATTTTGTTACCATGATTCATAAATATTATGTTATTTTAACGGTATTATCTCTTATAATATATATCTATTGTTAATATTATTAAATTACTTAGTAATAGGTACTGCTGCACTGTTAATGACAGAAGGGAGTGTTCACAATAAAATATGAAGAGGGAATAAATAGGAGCAGCGGAAGAACTGAAATCAGCTTGCATAAAATGAATTGAGCCTCTTTTCCTCCCTGCAAACAAGATGCATTTTAATCTTGAAAGTAAAAGGGAAGTCAATCAGAGGGCTTCTGATGGAGTAAAGCTACGTACACACGGCAGATTTTTATTGCCCGATAATTGGCATCGGCCAAATATTGGGCGAAAATCTGCCGTGTGTACAGTCGGTGTCGTCCATCGTCCGAACGACCGTCCTGCCGGATCCACGGATGATGGACGACAACCGATCCTAATGAAAGGGAAGGGGGAGAGCGCGCAGCAGGGTGCCGCTTTGTCGCTCTCCCCCTCCCCTCTCCATAGAGCATGAACGGTGCTGTATGTACAGCACCGTTCATGCATCGTGCAGTCCCTTGTCGTTGGAAAGGATCGTGAAAGATCCTTTCCAACGACAAAAATTGCAAGTGTGTACGCAGCTTGTGTGTTAGTGTTGTGTGTAAATAATAATCCCTCTATGCACCTATTTAGATAAGTGTTTTTATTAGTTTGATCAGGGCATGCACAGACCTTGTTAGGTAAGGTCCTTTGTTTTAGGGACAAGGAGAAGACTTTGCCTAAGGTTTTGTTGTTTAGGTGTAGTTTAAGATGTTGAATCCTTTCTATGGGCCCAAAAAAAACTACATATATAGTGCAGGCACTGGTGGAAGTGCAAATGGGAATGTGCAGCACTATTCTGCATGAGTCTCATTAACTATGGTGGGAAGAAAAATGTGGTCAGGTAACATGTTATTAGTAATCAGTGGAAACTTAACAGGTATCCAACTTGTACATAATCAGTTATCAACCGCAAAAAAGTTAGCTTATTAAAGCTTTATGGTTGGCTTTTACACATTTTGCAGGTACATTCAACAACTGAAACAGTAGAGGTGGATATTTATGTTGATAATGGAGGTCTAATAATTAAAACATCAGAAAATAAGCAATAGTCATAAAGTAAAGTTTTCAACATGTGCATTTAGAATATGTATATCATCTAATTTGATCATTTTCTTATATTTTTATAGCACCAACATATATAAGGAGGTGTTCTGAATGACATACACAGTAGGTGCCAAGGCATTCAGGTAATCTTGAACAGGACTGCTGATGTAAAGTTTGGTGGTCCATTGACCATCTACTGGAAGAATGTAGAGAGCACTGTCTCCAGATTAGAAGAAAAGGATAGTGTAACCTTAGGGCTGAGACCAGATGTGGGTGAAATAACTGCCCTGTCTGGAAAGAAAGATGGTAAAAGACTCTTAGGCAACCAAAATACAATCTGTAAAACTTTTCTGGCTGTAATGACAGCCACAAAAAAAGGCTGCCTTCAGCAACGGCAGGCCTAGTGAGATCTTGATCCTGTTCTGAATGCGTCTGATAAAAGGAAAATCAAGCACAAGATCGGTTAATTTCCAGTGATCTAGCTTCCTAGGGGATTCATTCCCTGCATTGTCATAAGCAATTTGATTAATTAAGGTGTTGAGTGACCAACAGTAACCGATGAATTATAGGACATCTGAACCTAGACCTTAGTCAGTGTAATGAACCAAACTCTACACCTAAAGGAGTTCCAGAGTAAGTTGCATTTGTAGGAACACTGCTCCAATAGTGCTGAAAGTACGCAGCAGAAAAAAAGGAAGGAACACTAAGTGTATGGACTGCATCATGTGCTGATATGGAGCAGTATATGGAGCATATGGAGCAAATTCATTTGCCTAATTATTGGTTTTGTTTTAACAGAATAAATATGTGCTAGAAAAAAGCACAGCACTGAATTTAGCAGGATGATATTGTAGACCGTGAACACAATAAAGGATGTCCTTCCTACTCATACGTTTATATATGCACCACATCACACCATGGGGTCATGACAAAATATGATAAAATGGGCACCAAAGCTGAAAACAGGCTGGAGGCAAATTAATAATTACTTTTTATCCCACCATTTATTTACCAGCTGGCTGTTGACTGATGCAGCTTTATAACATGTTGTGTATGTGACTCACTGCGGGGTCCAATTAACACTCTTGATTAATAGAAAAGCAGCATTGTATACCATGGGAATATTCCAAGAATCTCCATTTATTCCAGACAAGATCTTTTCTGTGTATACGTTGTGTGTGGGCTCTAGGCAGAGTATGTTTCCTGGCTACAAATGCAGCTTGGCTGGTGGGCTTCCCATTATTGACACATTAATACTGCTTGGAGTATTCTGTTTCTTGAAGCTTGGAATGAAATTTCTGATTCCAGAGGCACCGATACAATAATGACTTGCAAAATAATTTGGGGACCATTGTTTTTAACCCTTTTTTTCTCAGAATAACCTTTAAAACCAAAGGATAATATATATATATATATATATATATATATATATATATATACAAACAATTGCCTGATGGCTGATGGCTTTTTTATCTTAGTACATTAATCAAATCAAACACTTTAATTTTGCAATACATGGAACAATTTGTGAGAGAACTGTCTTGTTCAAGATGTTGTGCAAGATGTTGTGCACGATGTCTGTTCTGCCTCTTCAGACTAAACCCTACAGTGTGATCTCGATAACTTACAGTTGTGATGAGATGGCTATAACTGCAGTCTTAGGTGAATTGGCTGACAGTGACTCAATCCAAAGGACACCAAGTAGATCTTGAAGAAGTTTATTCCAAACTGTGCAGATCATACACCGATGAGATGGCTATAACTGCAGTCTTAGGTGAATTGGCTGACAGTGACTCAATCCAAAGGACACCAAGTAGATCTTGAAGAAGTTTATTCCAAACTGTGCAGATCATACACCGATGAACAGATGGATAGGTCAAAAAATCATGCTGTGGTAGCTAACAGTAGCATGCAACTGAGATGAGAGTAAATGACAGAATGAAGAAGAGGGGAGGAGACAAGAGACTAAGCAGAAGCTAGGGGAAGAGAGAAGGGACACACATAATGAAAGGCAAACCATGCATGTGTAACATGACAATGTCAAATATTAATAGTGAGCATTAAAGCTCTTGAATGGCTGTAGAGTTAAGAAAATATCAATGTCATTTAATTACAGCATGTGCAAAAAGCACTTGTGACCTTTTCCTCTATTCTTCACAGACCTGGTGATCTCTGATTCATTACAGTTAAGTCCATGTAAAATAATGTAATCCTACCAGACAGAAAAAGTTTTTTGCTAATACTCTGAAAGTATTGGAACATTTCGTAATCGGTATGTTGACTTGTGTGACCCTAACACTAATTCCTTAACCGTCAATAGGGTACATGGTATTGAAAATAATACTAACATACTTACACTATACATCAGAGGTTTTTTTTATGATTAGGGTGGTATGACCTTGTAATGTATATTCCTATTTAATAACACTGATCACTAAGATACTAATGTAGTCTCCTTTGTTTACAATGGTCATCCATCATTTTTTTCATTTTGGTGGATCCAATGTATTGCAGACTTTCACCATAGTTTTAGTGCTACCTATGAGCCCCTGGAAATCTTTACCTTCCGTTTTTTTTGTGTGTGAGATAAGGACAAGAAAAACCCTGAACACAGCACCAATAGAAATATAGGTAAATACTCTAAGACAGTGTTTCTCAACTAGGGTTCCTCTCAAGGTTGCTAGGGGTTTCTTGAGCAATGGGAAATTTGTGCCTCGCCACTTGTATAGGTGACATTCTTTCCACTGACCAGAAATGTAAGAAGCATTCTTCCCCCTGCCCACCATGCCAATATAATTTGAGTTAGGAATATAGTAATAATAGCACAGGTTCCCTGACGACCTGAAAGTTATTTCAAGGGGGTCGCTATGTTAAAATCATCAAATATAAAATATTGAATCTGACATTCATTGAAACACCCCTGGTGGAGAATCAATTACTGCCATTGAAGCACATGGAAGATTCTCCACCAGGGAATATTTCAGTGAATGCCAGATTCACAGCTTTATAAATGAACCCCAAAGTTTTTCTAATTCTGATAAAGTAGGTGCTATGTTGCTCTTTGCTCTCAATGAAGAGGCTGTAAGTATGTTACACCAAGCAACCTACTAAACTAAAAAAAAAAATTCTGGGTTGGTATGCTCTTATTCCTGAATTGCCCTAACTTTATTTTTTGAGATATAAAAACATGAATACCAAATATTAAACAAAAGTACATTTTTTATATATATAAAAGTTAACTCAAAACAATATTTATTTTGTATTGAATGCAATACAAATAGATTCAAAATTCCCGCCAAGCCCCAAACTGAACGTCTGTACGGACGGACGTCACAGGGAACTCCTCAGTGGCTTATCGGATGCAGAGGACGCTGGCCAGAGGAAGCAAGAAGACGGGGATCCCAAAGAAGGACGCCGGGTAAGGCTCGATTTACTTTTGTTTTACAATGGTTTAGCTACTCTGGGTGTGACTTGGGGTTACCACTCTCAGAATCTTTTATTTACCGTGAGTCACACTCAGGGTTACCACTCAGCAGGTTAAGGAGCGATATGGGGCGGTAGCTGGCACAAGAAGAGGAGTCCCTACATTCCTTCGGGATCACTGTAATCATAGTCCTGGGGCATACCACCTCCCATTGCCAAATAGTTAAAGGCCTTGAAGAAATGAGATATAGTTTGTTTGTGAATGTGTTGTAATATGTAAATGAGTGGAGAAAAGAAAGAGGTTTGAGGCCCAATGATTTTCATGCAAAAAGTGAAGTGTATTGGTTGATTATTATATGCATAAGCCATCTAATACACATAAACAAAAAATGTTTTTTTCTGTCCTGTTAACATTTCACAAGACAAGATATTGGTACATACTATACATAGTAAATTTCACCAAGTGGTTATTAACGTAACCGCATACCCGTTCATGTGACCGTGCGTGACGCGCAATAATCCGATGTGTTTCACCACGTTGGGCTTCCTCAGGGATAGATAATAATGCGTGCTTAACGGTCTATATGTATAGAGATGTAACATGTCAGAGATATATAACATAAAATTATCTAATTATTAATATAGACATACTGAAAATAATAAATCAAAATTAATCATGTTCATAAATAGTCAATATGTATATAAAGGTATAAAGATGCAGAATGTCCAAAACAATAACAAAATGAAAAATGCATTTTCCTGGAAAAGCTCAACAGTCATATCCAAAATGTAGTATGTATGTATATACAAACTTTTACTTATTAAATATAATCCCTCTTTCTATACCAATATACCTAATCACACCTTATGATTTACATTTAGCAATATCACCAGCAGTGACTCTACATACACACTGCCCTGTTTGGGGCATGTTCCTAACTAGGGGTACGTGAGTAATGTTTTTTTCATTTTCTTAGTTGTATAATCAGAAATTTCTTGCTTAATAACTTTAAACTTACCCAGGTGTCTATCAACACCAAAGTAACTTATATCTGAATATTATATGTAAATAGAGCATCTGTATTATGACTAATTTTCAGCATTTATGCATTTTCATTTTGTTGTTTTGGACATTCTGCTTTTTTATACATTTATGTACATATTGACTATTTATGATCATGATTAATTTTGATTTTATATTTTCAATATATCTATATTAATATTTAGATTATATTATGTTATATATCTCTGACATGTGAGATTACCAATGAAGAATGTCTGGGAAGGTTATAGAATTCTAAACAGCATTTGTGGAAAGTCTCTAGTCTCTGCACTATCTCTAGTATGGAAATATTTTTACCTTTCTTATCAGTAAGAAAAAGAAAAAACCAAAATGTTCCGTGTTACCTGAGAGCATTGGCCAACATACCACTTACTCCTATTACCATACTCATAGAAGGATCTCCAACATTTAGCCAGAGTGGCTTTAGCTTTACCAAGATAGAGGGAGTATAGCCTTTCTCTATGGGTGTGGAGCTCCCTACCCTGAACATCATTCTTAGTTTTTTTATGTGAAGGTTCTAGCGTGTATATATTTGGGATAGCAAGTCCTCCCAAGTAATACCCCAGTATATATACCCCTGTTGACTGTTTTGTGGGCCTGGAGTGCTGTTTGTGTTAAAGTAGTGGGTGAGTTTTGAGAATACCTCTGGCACCACAACTGTGTCCTGGAAGAGAGACTCACTTAGGCTCCATTTCCACACTTTGGGTTTTGTATGGGATAATTCTCTGGGAGAAGGTAATAGAGCCAATGGAGCATTCAGTAACTCTATATGAATCAGAATGGAGGAGCCATAAATGGTCAATCCTCAAGTATGTTCGGTGGGGAGTAGAATAAAAAGTATAGTCATGCTCAGAGGGATGGAAAAGACACCAGACATCCATCAGTTGATGCTGGAAAAGGCGTTTGATTGCCCTTTACCCAGTAAGTGGGAGAGTGTTAGAAGAATGTTGGGAGGCATCTAAGGAAGGGCCAGGAGTGAGATTTAGGTCACCTCCTATTATGAGAATTTCCAGTAAATAGGCCAAGTAGGTTGCCTGGTTGGTGTTGGAAAGATAGATGGCAGCGAGTGTGACCAGGCAGCCATCTAGAAGACCTTTAAGGGACACAAATCTCCCCTTAGCATAACATCTCTTTTCTTTGAATTGCCAATTAATGGAAGAGAACAAAGAGATACCCACACCTTTTGACCTGTGGTATGCAAGCAGATACCTCCGATTACTGATGTTGGGTACACGGTCTTCATGAAAGTGTGTCTCTTGGATGAACGTCACCTGGGCCCGCAGCCTTTGGAGGTCTTATAAAAGAAAAGAATGTTTCTCAGGGATGTTGAGTCCTTTAACATTAAGTATGTTTAAGTAAACCCTTAATTAACTAATGAACAATTAACTAGTGATCTGTAGCCACATCGGAAGTGTAGGAGTGGGTATTGGGGGGTATGGAAGGTTTTACCGGGGGTGTGTCAGGAGGGGGGTAATAACGTAATGCAAAAGTCAGTAAGAACAACTGGGGATGTCCCACCTATAGTAGGTTTTCCTAACTAGCAATAGGATAAGTATGTCAAGTATACGAATAATAATAATAGTGCAACACTAATGCGCAGGGTCCCTTAGTGGGAGTGGCTTAAGGGATGGAGATAGGCTCCCACTCACCAGGCCCGGTGGGCTGATATTAAATATATATGAATTATTTGGTGAAAAGCTAATGGCATTTGTGTATGGGGAAAACATTCATCAACAAATATATTCTGAGTGGGGCCAGTAAAAATAACCTAGTAATACAGTATAAACGAGAAATAAGAAAGATATGTATAAATGTTAACCACAGGCGTGCGTCGATGGAGTCACCCAATTTCCACTGTCAGAAGAAAGGCATATCCATTGTAGACAGAGTTCAGGTGGGGTCTTGAGGTGCTTGCATTGTAGGTCCCCTGGAAAATCTTTCTGACTGGCTGCCACTCAAGAGGATGCTGGAGGTGTCAAGAGCTAAGGATGCTTTAGCCAGTCTGGTAAGGACACCTGTGGTAGCTTGAAAGTGACTAAGAAGGTTGCAAGGTCTCCCAATATGTGGAATGTTCTCTATGGGCAATCTGCTGAAATGGAAATCCCCATTTGCAACATATGTTGTTGTCACGTAGCAAGTCTAGTAAGGTATCCTGTGGATACGATCAATTTCAATAAAATTATCTCTTGGATTGCATAGTAAATCATTAAATATTGAGGTGCTAGCATCATAGAGGTCCTTGGCTTCAATGGTCCCTGGTAAATCCCTGATCCTGATGTTGTTTCTACAGCTTCTAAGTTTTCTAAGTCACCCTGTTGATAAATCAGTTGTTGAATAAGGGCTGAGTGCTCATTGAGGGTCTGAGTATGACGTTGTATGTGACAACGCAAGTCTTCTGTAACCTTTTCAACTTTCTCAATTCTGGATCCCAAAGCAGACTGCAGGGAATTTAACTCAAAGCAAAAGGAGTTCTGATATGCGCTGGAGGTATGATTCAAAGTCCATCCTTTGGGCCTGTAGCAGGTTTCACTGGGCTATGGGAGTTGGGTGATTCCTTACCTGAGCCTTCAGAAGATAGTGTTGGCCCCGAAAGAAGATTGCAGGCCCCTCTTGGGAGAGGTCTGTAGAGTCCATGTCTGATGGGAAGGCCTGGGATTTAGAGTGTCTATTGCTTGGACCTTCTCCATGTGTTCCCAGTGTTCGTGAGTAGAAAAAAATGCCAATCTCTCGTTTTTGGGAATATTGATTGTTAGGTCTGCCTTTGCCAATATTTTAGTTTAAGGAGACTTTAAGCAGAGAAGGATCGGTTGATAGATGTAGTCCCCTGCATACTTATCACCTAGTTTTCACGCCCAGTGATAGTGGGAGCCCCTTCTGAGGGGCTTACAAGATCATTTAATATTGTAGATGCAAGGGATTATGGGATGCAGTTGCCAGAACTGATTATGCACAGGGTCTTTAAAGATGCTCATTGTATAAATAATTAAATCATTCCCTTTAAGGTAATAGAGTTCTTTCTTGTTCAAAAAAAATGGAATCCAAAGGAGTGATCTCCTTAATGTTAAATATTTGAGAGATTAGCTTTTATAGTTCCCTGGAGATATTAGGCAATAGGTTTCCTTTTGACATTCAATAAACAAAAAAGAAACTGAATAATTTCCTCCAGGGTAATAGTATGTTTGCTTGTCCCAATGGATGAGATAATGTGTACTATTACTCACTGTTTGTAGATGAGAGGTTAGAGTAAGTACTGGACCTGTGAAAGCAAGGACTGGGGAAGTAGATGGCTGTCTGTATATCCTTTTGGCAGGGAAACAGTTGTACAGGGACCCAGGCTGAGATCAGGGAGCGAAAAGGGGAACCCCCCATTGTGCTGGTGTCTACCGCTGATCTGGTTTATTGGTGTCCTGTCCGTAGAGGCAGGCAACTGTCCGTAGAGGCAGGCAGCGGCCAAGATAGCCACCTGGCGAGACTCAAAGATGATCTCGGGTCTCGCCAGGCGATTTCTCAGGGCTTTTTTTTTTCTGTTTTTCCAGCTTGTTTGTGCGGCTTGTTTCACCTGCATGGAGAGCTGCTTTGACCGCATGTTGTCTGTTCACAGCAAAATCTTCCACATACAAGCACCTCCCCTCAAATCAACTCCAGGCCTTTTATCTGCCTAATTGATAATGACATAACAAAGCCATTGCCCACACCAGCCCATGAAATAGCCCTTGAGTCAATTGTCCAACTACTTTTGAGCCCCTGAAATGAAGTGATTGTGTAAAAAAAAGGCTTTAGTTCCTCACATTTTAATGCAATCTTTTTGTTCAACCCGCTAAATTAATGCTGAAAGTTTGCAGTTCAACTGCATCTGAGTTGTTTCATTTAAAATTATTTGTGGTAATGTACAGAACTAAAATTAGAAAAAAGTTGTCTCTGTCCAAAAATTTATGGACCTAACTGTACCAAAGAGAAAATCATTGCTAAGTTTTCTATTACAACCTGGCAGTGGAGGGGATTGTATGACCAATAATATTCTGTGAAAACATTTTTTGGAAAACTTCAGCAAATATTGTGCTCAGCATGGCAGTTTTCAACTTCAACATGCCTCAGTCTATCTTTAATCCCAATTTTCCAGCTATATTAAAGTAGGGATGAGCAGAATATTTTAGATGACATAAATTTAGACAGTTTTGCTGTAGGTGAAGTTTTGCTGAACCTGAATCTCTACTTCTCACAACAAACTGCTTAGACAAAATGTGCTAAACCAAAAAAAAAATCTACTGTTTATTGTTTAGCATGCGCATATGTGAACAATTTGACTGCTATCCCCATTCTGTATGCAGTTTCCCTATGGAAATCTGGCCATAGAACTATCATAGCCATCTACTTTAGCGAGAAAATTGACAAAATCAGACATGATGTCTCTGCTCAGCGAGCCACACCAACCATACCCACCCCTTCCACCTGTAAATCATTACTGGCCTCCCTCAGCCCTGTAACTGGGGACGAAGTCTTCTCTCTTCACTTATCTCCATCTACTATCTGTCGGCTTGACCAAATCCCCTCTGATCTACTCTGCGCCCACTCCTCCACCCTGGTCCCCGCCCTAACCAAACAATTCAAACTCTCCCTTTCTACTGGTATATACCCCTCCACTTTCAAACATGCCATAATTCTCCCTTTACTGAAGAAACCTTCACTGGACCCCTTCCTACCCTCTAACTACTGTCCTATCTCCCTTCTTCCATATGTCTCCAAACTTCTAAAACGCCTTGTCTATAAAAGACTCACCGATTACCTGAACACCAACTCTCTCCTTGACCCTCTCCAGTCTAGTTTTAGAGCTGCCCATTCCACTGAAACAGCTCTTACTAAAGTTGCCAATGACCTCATCGGAGCTAAGTCTCAAGGCAACATTTCCCTCCTCCTTCTCCTTGATCTTTCCTCCACTTTATACACTGTTGATCACCCCCTTCTAATACAAATCATGCACTCTATTTGTATCGGTGACACTGCTCCCTCTTGATTTGCTTCCTATATGTCTGACCGCTTCTTTCAAGTTTCTTCCAACACTAATTCCTTCACTCCAACTCTCCTCCCTGTTGGTGTTCCCCAAGGGTCAGTCCTTGGGCCGGTTCCTATTTCTCTGTACACTTTCTCTCTCTGTGGTCTCATATCCTTCTTTGGCTTACAGTACCATGTGTATGCTGATGACACTCAAATCTATCTGTCCACCCCTGACTTGTCTCCCTCAGTCCCGGATAAGGTCTCAAGCTGCTTGTCAGCCATCTCATCATGGATGTCTGACCGATTTCTGAAACTCAACCTGGATAAAACTGAACTTATCATCACCCCCCCTCAAATTCCAAATATCCCTCTGACATATTGTAATGCAAGCAGGTGTGGACTCACTGTGCCACTGACTGGGTATGCTCCAGAGGGGCATAACTAAGCTGCTACCAGGTCTTCACTAGAGCCTCTGATGGTGAGGATAGGCTTGGGCCGCAGGGTAGCTGCTAGGTGCCACTCCAGAGCAATCCCCGAGTCAGTGGTAGCTGACCACAGAAGTCAGGGTACTCGGTGCAAGCACCAAGGGGCTTGCGTGGCCAAGAAGGTATAGGAGAGGTAGTAATTAAACAAAGTCCGTGAACAAGATCCGAGGTCATAGTCAGGCGGCAATCAAGCAGAAGTCCATACACAAAATCCGAGGTCAGGGTCAGGCGGCAAACAGGCAAAGTCCAAGGGTTTGATAAGCAAGGTCCAGTTCACAGAAAGGCAGACAGAAGAAGCACCTTTGCACTTGGAGTTAGATAAGCTAGGACCAAGAGATTGCTCAGGCAACTTCCTGTAGTGAGAAGTGCCTTTAAATACTAGCAGGGCTCCAGCCATAGGCTGTAGGAACAGAGGGCGTGTATGTGTTGCCTCATGGATGAAGAGAGACACACCCACGCCAGCTCAAACACCAGTGCAAGTCTCCAGCAGGAAGGAAACTCTGGCATGGAACACATGTACTGGGGTTACTCTACCTGAAAGATAGGACCCGGCGCCCGTGCCTGCAATTAGGAACAGCGGGGCCGGCACGATCTGCAGGGCTAACACATATTTCTAACTGTTAACAACACTGTTATTCATTCCTCCCCTAAGGCCCCTTGTCTTGGCGTCACCTTTGACTCGGCCCTCTCATTTACCCCCCATATTCGGAACATTTTTAGGTCCTTTCACTTTCACCTATGTAACATCTACAAAATCTGCCCCTACCTGTCCCCAGAGACCACCAAATTTCTTGTACATGCTCCTATCATCTCTCGTCTGGACTACTGTAACCTCCTCCTCTCTGGTATTCCACTAACCCGACTCTCTCCTCTGCAAGCTGTTATGAATGCTGCAGCCAGACTAATCCATCCTTCCCACCGCTCCGTGTAATGCGCTGTGTAATATGAGCATTGTGTAATATGTGCTGTGTAATATGTTGGCGTTATATAAATCCTGTTTAATAATTAATAATAATAATATTTGTGTATTGGGAAAGAGTATTTAAAGTTTATTTTATTCCATATAAATTTCAACTAAGTTTTACCAATGTTGAACACCCATAAGCTGCATTATGGAAATCCCATAATGCAGCTTGTAAATACTAACAAATATCAATGCTCAAAAGGCAAAAGTAACCAGGTTACCTGAGGGCATTAGTTCAGTCGATTTGAGAACATATTTTTTATAAATGAACCATGTGAGATGAGTCTGATTAACAGAATTTGTAGATTTGCGAGATGGTTTAGATGTTCTGACAGATCCTTTATCTTCTAATTCCCAGATCTCCTTAGTCAGTTTAGTTTTATGCTGATAAATGGCTTGTGAAACGAAATCCACAGAGCAATCACTCTGCTCAGATTTTTTCTTCAGCCATTTTCTTCAGCCTGTAAAGTGGATGTAAAAGAGCTGAATATACCCAAAATGAAGACTGATTATGCTTGATTGATTACATTCATACACATGATATACGCAGTTTCAGCCAGGAGCATTTTGTCATTGCCCAAGACATAACTGAAATGGATACATCGAGTGTGACCCAAATTATATTGCTTTACAATGCTAGAAGGAACCCTGGGGAAAGTTCATTTACCTGTTCCATGGCCATAAAATGTTCCTACAAAGTTTGTATCATATATGATTCTATTAAAAGTTATAAAACATAATATATTATACGGATAATGTTTAGTTTATTATAAAGGTATCTAAACGGGTGCTACACATTAAAGGGCAACAGTTTTCTCTTGGCACAACCCACCTAGAATGTTTTATCTGTCCATGGACAGAACTTTATAAGGATACAGGCTTTGCATTGCTCTACTAGTGATCTTAAGGTTAAATAGCAAACAATAAACCATTTCCCTTTCTCTCTGTTGACATCACTAAGTGTAATCAGCTACTCCCATCAGCAAGCCACCAGACTGACTGTCCATTTTTAATCTCCCATTAGTTTTATTTTTTCTTGCATTCTGTGTTCTGGGAACTTGTTGTCCTTAATCTTAATCTTTAACCATGCTGCACATATTATAGATTGGGTCAATCTATAAGGACACATATAAAAACAAATCCAAAGCACACTGGCATATTGAAGACTATCATTCAAGTTTAATATTTATATATTATATTTATTTATTTATTTATAAATTTATTATTATTATTATTATTATTATTTATTATTATTATTATATTTATTTATTTTTTATTTATTTATATATTATTTATTTATATATTTATTTATTTATATTTATTTATTTATTTATTTATTATATATTTAAACATTTACATTTGTTTTTTTTTCACAAGCCTATGAAAAAACATTTAAAATGTATTTTATCTTGGAAACATGCTTCTGTATAGTCTGTCTAAGCAGAGTTCCCTGTTGATTTCTGTTTTGATTGAGCTATAGCATAGCTTTTTAAAGTACATTAATATCTAGTGGTGAGGAACTGAAAATGGGACTATCACTAGAAATAAAATAGAATATGCTAAATATCGTAATAGAAAACTAGATTCCATGGCTTTGCAAATGATGCATCTAAATAATGTATTTAGATGTGAACACTAATTAAATTATAAATCAACAGAGACATTTTATTTTAAATCAATAAGAATTAAAATACTTATTTAATAAGATGACAAGCTTCATAAGGTATAATTAATAATATGGTCTTATATTTACTAACTAACAGCTCATAGTTTGCAGATCATCAATATGAGCATGTGTACATCCATTCTGCTAAATGGGTCTACACAATAATTAGAGTACATTTGTAAGTTGTATTGTGGTGCCATTAAAAATGAATGACACCACAACGTGCTACATAGACAGCCATGTTTGTGTTGCTTTAACAAGCTGTGAATTATGAGTTTTACTGTAGACCACAGATTTTCCATGACACCAGTGGTTATACAGTACCATAAATATTGAATGATTTAGGTCATGGCAATACATGTTGACTTTAGGTTCTCTATTTTCGTGACTGCCCTATCTCTTAAAAATAACAATATTTTAATATACCTTACGTAGACATTCACTTTTCACATCTGTATGTATAGCACATTCTGTAAATTTTACAAATAAATTATTCTAGACATATCAACTATACATTAAGTTATTAATAAATCAAATAAACCAGTTACAAAAAATGAAACCAGTGGTGGGTCTCTGCAGAAGTGACCCCCAGTGGAACATGAAGACATGAAGATGGTAAGGCTATGTTGAGGGTGGCAGTGTGAAGAACAACTCTAGATGACCACCTGCACAACTGTACATTTTACAGTGGGCGGTGTTGGCTGATACTAAACTACTCAGACATCCCTATTCGGTATGGGTGACTGCCAGTGGGAAAGTACATGTAGAATCCAAGTCAAAAGCATGGCTCAGGAGGAAGTAATATCTGCTTTCAACATTTCAAATGTGACTGGCCATGAAAAGGGCCAAGAAGAAATGTTTTTTTCATTATGTTTTTATCATTGCCACCAAAAAATTCAGAAATGCAATGGTGGAGCGGTCTGGACACCCAAAAAATGCTCATAGGGAATTACAGAGAAAATCCCAGACACAATAGTAATGTGATATATGCGTAAGTAACATAATAGCATTTTAGTTGTGTAAAATGTAAAGTTTGGTTTTGAAAAAAAAAAACTTGTTTGTGCATTACCCTAATATAAATGCATTTAGTTTATTCCAAATTCCTTATTTTTGTGCAGGCACAGCAACAAACTCTGAACAATTAACTATAAGAATTTCCCCAGAGCCCTCTGGCTGGGCTATATTTAAATATCTTATTGAGGGCTTGTCTGTTTCTGTTATCCTGAAAGGTTTGAGCAGCAATAGAGATCTCTGTGACATGTCCCTCTGCAGATAGCAGCAGTCTTTTTGGAGATATTGCTGTCAGATGTGCTTTTCTGTTGTGTAACCTAAAATCTTTATTTTAATCAGTAAGAAAAGTGACACATACTTGCCTACTCACATTGCCTGTCCTACTTATGGGGCTACCTCTCAGTTTAAATCTTTTATTTTTTCTTTGGATCGCTTCTGTATTATTAAGAAGAATGTGCTCTGTTATCTTTTGAATACTTGGTTGAGGTCAACTGTGTTAAAATTAGGAATATCTGAAAATGAATTTATTTTTGTAACATAGATACTGGTATACATGTTTTTTAAACATATATAACTGCACACAGTATGTAGCTGAATGTAGTGTTGTCAGCACCACTGGTTAAACCAGGGGTCAGGAACCTTTTTGGCTAGGAGAGCCATAAACACAACATATTTTAAAATGTAATTCTGTGGGAGCCATACAATATGTTTAAAACTAAATACAAGAAAATGTGTGCATTTTATGGTATGCTGTTGCTAACCAATGAATGAATAATGAATTAATGAATAAAGTACTTCTTACTATTAATGCGACTTCTGGTGCTGCATGGTTTTGCTGATGGCTTTGTAGTCTGGTTGATACCTGGTGAGATACCTGGTTGAGACTTCCATCCGTTAAACGTGATCATAGGTTGGTCTTAATGTTCTTTAGATGTGAGAAAGACTGCTCACATGCATACGTAGAGCCAAACATTGTCAGTACAGCAATACTCACACGCTGAAGTGTGTGGTATGTGACAGGAAGCGCGTTCCAAAATTTGACAATCAGCTGGTCCGCTGGTTGAAGTTTTTTCATTTCTCTCCATTTGTGTTTGCTCGCCAACTCTGCTTGCTGTCGTGCAAGTCTTTCCAAATCTTCATTCAGTGACTTGAACTTATTCACCCACATGTCTGAGGCCTTCAGGTAAGCAGCTTGTAGCTCAAAATTTCTGACAGAGACACCGGGGATGTAACTCAGGTCGGTGCTGTCCACTGCACACTAGTGTGGATGGGTGATGAACTTAAAAAGACGAGTGCCCTCACGAAATTCTCCAAAGTGCGCTTTGAATGACTGCGGGAGATTAGATGTGAAGCCCGCAACTGCTGAAGATCAAGATGTTGAACAGGGTCAATTGCTGTGCATGCATCTTTAAACTCTCCCAGTTTTTCAAAGTGTAGTAAACGACCTCTTTCAATGTCGGCGATGAAAAGTTCTAGCTTGTTTTCAAATGCAAACACTGCTTGTTGAAGGGATAAGACTATATTTCCAACGCCTTGCATTTTCACATTGAGCTGGTTCAGATGTTCAGTCATGTCCAGGAGATAGTAGAACTTCAGGAGCCACTCAGTGTTAGCTAACTCAGGATGCTCAACGTTTTTCATTTCAAGAAAAGTCCGGATTTCGCTCAGACAAGCCGCGAAACGGCTGAGCACCTTCCCTCTTGACAACCAACATACATCAGTTCAGATTTTTTTCTTTAGCGAGCTCAGTGAAAGACTTGAATAAATCCTCCCCTCTTGTTGTCCCTTTCATAGGCAAAACAGCAAGACTTTCCTCCCGTAGTGTGTCACCGACAGCATACCTTGCAATCATTGCTGAACTGGGATAAATGGCTTACGTCTGTTGACTCATCCAAAGCGAGAGAAAAGAATAGTGCTGCATTTATGTCCTTCACTTGTGTTGCCTCAATTTGATTTTCCATCATGATGGTACGATCGTGAACAGTTCTTGCCAACAGAGGCATGTCTTTTATTCGTTTGATTATCTTGTCTTTATCCGAAAAGTTGTCAAAAAGTTCATTGGCTTGCGAGCCATTAGTTGACCCCTGGTTTAAACAGAACAGGTCACATCGTGGTACTTGTAGTTGTTCAGCATATATAATAGTGTAGCCTCACATTTCAGGAAGTACTTGATTTTGTATTACTTGTATTTTCACTGTTTTAGAAGTGTTAGGCTATAAGGTTGTCCTGTCTCCTGCCATAGATTACTGTTGATAACCGTCACAAAACTTCACACAACAAAGTTTTTGCATTAGTTAGTAATTTGCCTGTGATGTAGCATGTCCCATAATGGCCCCCTTTCTAAACACACACACCAAAACATATTACTAATCTATATAACAGCAGTTTTACACTTAACATACAGCTCTTCCTTTGCAGAATAGTAGTACATTGGCACACCCATTCAAATAATATGTAAGAAGCAGTCAATTTCAAAGTTAGTTGGGCTTCGCTTCCCCTAACAATTTAAATGATCGAAACTATAATATTGATGGAGAACAGATAGGTTTGTGTATTGCTCGCACTTTCAGGGTCATTTGCCATTAAAAAAGGCTTCCTGTAGTCATTTCACTGTCTAACCCAGCTATGTAAATTTTTCTTAGACATGGTCAGGGTTTACCTCCCATAACATAGCACCTGCATAGTCTAAGACCAAAATCTCTTGACAGAACCAGCTACATGAATCCAAGGACTTTTTAGCTGCCTAGAAAGGTAGTATTTTGACCAATAACACTAGAAAACAATTTTGAACACATTTTTTGTTGACTTCAATTTTTAAGCTTATTTAAACTTAAATAGGTATGCTGATTCTAAAAGTGCAGTTAGATTTCTTCTATCACGTCAGTTTTTTTTCTCTACTGCTTGTATTAATGCGATTACTGTAGCGTGGATTTGTATAGACTATTCGTTTACAGGGAGGACAGTGTGGTCAGAGGTTGTGCGCTGCTCTACGTAGTGAATAAGCAAAATTTATTTTTCTACTTACACATGTCTTCCTTTCTTTCTGGTCATGTCTGGCTCTGCTGTTTTTTCGTCGTAAGTGCCCTGATTCATTTTGTTGTATCTGTGGCAGTTTCAACATTCCCAGTCAAAGGGTGAACATCAGCACTTGTAGAGCAAGCCTATTTGGCATATTTCAAAGTTAAACTTGGTGATCAAGATAAGTCTTGGGCCCCTCTGTGTGCAAACAGTGTGTCGAGGATTTACATATGTGGACAAAGGGAACACGTGATAAGATGCTATTTGGTATACCAATGGTTTGGAAAGAGCCAGGAGATCATTTCAGTGACTGTTACTTTTGTATAGTAAAAACTTAAGGATATAACAAGAAAAGTAAATGTAACATAGAGTATCTTTGTCTACCATCGACTATATGCCCAGTGGTTCATTTGGATGAAATCCCAGTGCCCGTTTTCGTTATACTGCCCCATCTTGAAGAACATGAATATGGTGATAAACTAGGTGACAACAATGATGAAGAATTTGAAATTGAAGAGAACTCTGTTCAGCATGAGTTGAGTGATTTGGCACGTGATTTCGGACTATCAAAGAAGGCTTCAGAACTCCTAGCATCAAGACAGCGTGAGAAAAACTTACTTGAAAAAGGAACAAAAGTATCATACTTTTGAACAGGAGAAATTGCATTTCTGCAGTACATTAGAACTGAGAGTGACTTTGTGTATTGCCAAAGCATACCTGTTTAATGGAGCAATTGGGAATTCCAATCTATTGGGGACTATTGATCGATAGATCAAAGCAGAGCTTAAAGTGTGTCCTCATTCACAATGGCAATATATTTGGGTCAGTCCCAATTGGCAATTCATTTTCTCTTTGTGAAGAATATGCAAACATAAAGAGAGTCATTGAATTGTTGCAATATCACCAATACAATTGGGTCGAATGCGCTAAATCTAGGCGATCCAAACATTCTACATGAGCCACCTGTTTATAGAAAGAATATTATATTCCCGCCTCTGCACATGAATCTGGGTCTGATGAAGCAGTTCATTAAAGCTTTGCCAACTGAAAGAGACTGTTTCAAGTGGTTTGAAAAAATAAAGGCCGGTGAAAATAGAAACAAAGATGAACATTTCATCAGGGCAATGTCAGAGTCAAAAAGAATGCTTGGTTTATCATTCAAAGCCATTGTCAAAGACTTTCTTGGAAACACACAAATAATTACACAGAAATTGTCCAGAAACTCTTGGAGAGCTACAAAATGCTTTGTTGCAATATGAGCATCAAGATGCATTTTCTGCATAGCCATCTTTCTAACTTCCCGGAAAATCTTGGTGCAGTCAGCGTAATAAGCAAGGTGAACGATTCCACCAAGATTTGAAGGTCATGGAAGGACGGTATCAGGGTAGATGGGATGGCTGACTATTGTTGGAGCATCCGGCGGGATTGTCCTAATACCGAACACTCCAGGAAAAGCTATAAGCGTAAATTTGTACCTTAACCGCTTACCTGATTCATTTTCAAATGTTTTACTGTAAAAAAAATGTCATAGAGTAACAAAAAATCCTTTGTATGAACAAAAGAAATTAATATAAACAGTACATTCAAGTTATTATTTCACTATTTTTCCATTGTATGTAAAATTTGTATGTTTTTTACAAAAATGGAGGGTACCCTGCACTGTAAAAACTGTATGTGATAGCAAAAAACTGGGATCATTTCTGGATTGACCACCCAAAATATACCTCAACAAAAAATGCGTTCCCCAGTGTAATATATAGCATCATTCTTTCCTCTGACAAAACTTTCCTCTGACAAATGGAAAATAGAATTTTTCCTATTGAGGGGTTCCCCGACACCTATTCTTTTAGGAGGCTAGTCTAATCCTATCTACTACTCCTCTTGCTTAAAACTCCCTTCTGCATATTATTTGACATGCTACCCCTCAAGTGAGCTTCTAAAAAGTACTTTTTTTGGACAAAAGTTTAGTTTAGTTTAGTTGAGGTTTTATTCAATCACTAATTACCAATCCCCAAAAAATAATATAGGACACACAGTGGGGTTGATTTACTATGGGTTTGTTTCAACCTGTACATTTTGGTTATTGCATTGTGTGGTAAAGCATATATTATGGGTTGTGGTGCCATTCATTGTGAAAGATGATAGAACATTGTGGTGCATAAGTAAAAAAAGTTTTGTGCTTTTTCTTTTAAAATTGAGGGCATTGGCAGGCCATTCTTTTTTCAATATTGCACTGCATAGATCGAAATAATCCTTAACCCCCTGAGCGGCAACCCCGAGTGTGACTCGGAGTAGAAAAAAGATGCTAAAAGCGGTAACACTCAGGGTAGGTAAACCTATGGGGAAAAAATAGTAAATCGAGTCTAACCTGATCTGCCGGCGTCCCGCATCGTCTTTCGCGTCTTCTCTCTTGCTTCGCATCTTCTTTCTTCTTCCTCTGGCATCTTCTGCACTCGATGAGTCCCAGGTGAGTTCCCGGTAATGGGGGTGTGTGCGTACGTTGCCGACGGGGCAGGAAATTCAAAATCCATTTGTATTGCATTCAATACAAAATAACTATTTCGAATGCAGTACATTGCCTTTCATGAACATTTATTTTACAATATAATATAATAGTATGAGTATATGGTTTATTTATCTTTTCAATTTACTATTTTACATGATTTTGTGTTTCCAACTTTTTGATTTTATACTCATACTATTATTATACTGTAAAATAAATTTTCATGAAAGACAATGTAGCGCTTTTAGACATAGAAATCCAGACAGACATGAACCGCCCAGGAGGTTAAGGGAGTATAAGCTATTTACCTATCAAAGTGAATTATTGCTGCAATTACTAAGCCAAGAGAAAATTCACTAGTTTAGTAAATCAACTCCATTGTCATTGTATTCTATCTTGTTCTTGCTGTTATGTGTTATGTTATGTGTTATATGGTATAGATGTTCTGCTCTGTATTTCTATGCTCTCGTCTCAGTTGTTTTAGATCACAATTACGCTTTACCACATATTTTTAGCAAAAAAAAGATGTTCACTAGATGTTCATGTGTATGTCTGGGCAAAATATTAAAAAAGGAAGCATCTCCAGTACATGCACATTTTCCCATGGTCTGTCTAATTGGAGCTTTTAACTTCCTGGATATTTTGCCTTTGTTGCACTGAAATCTTAAGTGGTGTGATCAGACCTGCCCAATTTACCTCTGTAGACTACAGAATACATCTTGCTTTGTTAAGCCCCATAAAGGAGTTGGGTAGATTGTCCATGGAAATTAGCTTTTGCATTAGTTTCCAGTGAAGGAAGAACAAATCAGTACCGTTCAGTTCTATGGAGATGGGAGGGAGGAGGATGCGTAAACTACACCCGACTGTGTTTGTCCTCTATAGGAGGATAAATAATGACATTGGGGAACTACTGTACACATCAGGTTTTTGCCTAAAACAAGCATAACCAATGATTTTGCTCGGTCCCAATCAGGAGAAGCTTCTCAATTATGGATACGTTTCAATGAATACATGTTATCACTCTAGGAGAGAAAGTGAGTTACTAGCCATCTTATTGAGGGATTGAGGAGTTGCAATATATTATATAAAAAGCACTACAGAACTGCTATGTTTGAGATGGTCCTTCGAAATGTGTATATTTGCAGCTTTTAGTGAGGAACATTATCTATTCACAATAACAATGTTACTTGATTGCGAATCCAAAATTGCAAATCACAGTGCATCATTTAGAAAATATCAGGGATATGTTTCTATCTTTTGTTAATGTAGCTACCAACTAACAGAGCAGGGAATTCAGATTCAATGTATATCAGGTGGAATAAACATTCTGGATAATTATGCTAAGACTTGGGATATTGAAAATATAGCTAGACCCAGGAACACAAATTATAAATATTAATGTATTTATATACAAAATCTCTGATACTGACACCTGTCACTAAAAGTCTATCAGAACAGCTCACAACCCAATTTCCCTAACATACTCCTATGTCACTTAGACAGTCCAAGGCCAATTTAGAGAGAAATTTATTACCCAATAGTATGTTTTTGGAGAGTGGGAGGAAATCTGAGTACCCAAAGGAAACCTATGCATACATGGAGACAACATATAATTTGAATTACGGTATAACAAAGGCCAGGAGCAAAATATTAAATAAATAAATATATATATATATATATATATATATATATAGCAGCCAGCCAATTTATAGCGGTGGAGACTGCATTTGTTTTTTTGTTTTTTGCTGAAAACATTTTTAGTAAGCACAGAAAATACCTGTTGAGTTTGCCAGAAAAGCCGTGTCTTCATGTGTGGGATAAACGGGAAGCAAAACCAATGTTATTATTCTCATGTAAACTACTATCAACTGCCATGTAATGTAAAATAAGATAGATGTGGTTAATGATCAGCCTGCCTGGCTAAGATGGCTCCCTCTGTAGTAAGTGTAACCACCCACTCATACAAACTGCGTTATTCCAGGATTACCAGGTAAAAATAAAGGAAAATGTCTGAAAAACAAAACTAATAAAAGCATCTCATATATAGACAAGTAAAACACTTTAAATGGGGATATTTATCTTTTTCTAATAAAGAAAGGTCCTAACTAGTTATCATTTACATTCAGAAATATACACTCGAGAAAGATCTCGATGAAGTGGGGAAAATGTTTTTTGGATTTGTTTTAGGATTCTTTTATACTTTCAGTTGGGGTTAGGTTTTTATGATATTATTCAAAAGATGTTTTTGTGTAGTTTATTGTTAGATTTTTTTCACAGAAAGAAAGAAGATGGCAGTAAATAATTAAAATTTAAATTATTAAAACACTTGAAATTGTTGTATAAATATTAATAGTAGTAGAGGTTTGTTGTTTTGTATTTTGTTGCTACTGATCAGCAGAAGAAGTAATATTACAACAGTATCTTTTAATGTTGCTTTTAAATGGCAAACCCATTTGAAACAATCTCACTGGGTCCCTAGCGGATGATCAAAAATATTTTATAATGAAGTCAAAGGAAGGGCTACAGAAAGTTCAGTTTATTAAAGCCTGATTTATTAAAGCTCTACAAGGTTGGAGAGGATACACCTATATCAGTGAAGCAGGGTGATCCACCAACCTGAAATGGATTTCTTCAGTCATTTGCTATTTGCTAGCAAATGTTTTCAATCATAGACCAGACCCATTCCAGGTGTGCTAGATCACCATATTCACTGATGAAAGTGTATCTTCTCTAGTCTTGGAGAGCTTCAATAAATCATGCCACTGCCTTGGGTGTTACTCTTACAATGAGGTAAAAAGGGAATAGGACCGAAGCAGCCAGGATGCACACAGTGGGATCGGAATACATTATCAGTAGTGGTGAGTACTTTTTTTTTTGGGCATGTTCTGTATTGTGTGGGGGCACTATATACGGTATGTGAGGGCACTATATTATGTGGGGAATGTATTCCCCACATACCGTAATATGTGGGGGCACATATGGAGATATGATGTTGTGTGGGGGCACAATTTTTTTCTGGGGGGGCAATCAAAAGTTTTGCTGTAGGGCTCGGTGATTTCTACGGTAGTTACGCCTCTGGTAACTGTCATCGTTTTTGTTGCCATCTCATCCATTTTTGCACATGAATAAATATAGATTTTTGTACATAGACATCTCCTGAAAATAAGCCCTAATGCGATTTTCAGAGGAAAAAAATTTTTTTTCAGGGAAACACGGTAGTATGTTATCCACAGTGTGTCACACAAACCCAGTATAATGTTCAAGACAAAAATACTCGATCTTGCAATGGAAAGACAAAACCAAACTCAGACTCCTTATTTCTGTACATTAACATGTAACTTTAAAATAATTATTCAAGAAATTAACATCCTGTGACACATCTTAAAGAATAAACGTATTTTTATTTGTTATAATGTGAAATTCCACAACACTGCTATACAACAAAATGTATATGAAAAAAAAAATCTTCATTTGAGGTTCCCTTCAAAAGACAACATCACATGTACAAGGAGAAGGCAGAAAAATGGACTTTTCAGTCATTTATTGCTACTGATGCTTAACCTAGGACTCCCAAGTGTTTTATCAAAGCAACCACATATTATATCACCGGAATCCTTTAACTGTAAAACTACTGTTCCACTGGGGTATAAAACACATAGTAATATATAACCAAAACTACTTTTCTGCATTTTCTCCTGACGCTCTTTATCACAGGTGCATGTAACATTGAAAAAGAAGCCCTGCTCCATGTTTACATAATTTTTAACCATTATTTTAGATACAAAAATAATTCAATAGAAAATAAGGTATAATAGGCTGCCTTTAATACAACAGAATTTTGATTTATTAACAACACAAATAAGACCATTGGGATGCACTGTTCACTAGGGCATTCCAGCTCGACACTAGCTGCCTCCAATATAAAAGCTGAAAAATGTGTAGCAATATTTAAATGACTCATTTATTTATTAATTCCTTTCTGTAATCTTTTTGTTGTAACATTAAGTAGACCTCCAGTATAAAAAATTATGCAGATGAATTGTCCTGGAAACCTATGTGAAGAAATTTCTCTACATAAAAAGCCAATGTAAGGGCCATCTCGCATACATTTATGCAAAAATATATTTTGAAGGACATGTTTTAATGATTAAAAAGCTAATTTGGTTTTGTAATTAAGAGCAACACCATTTTGGGTGGTGCAAGCAGTTTTCACGGAGGTAACATAAAAAATGTTAACACATATTAGCTGGGAGATCAGTTTTAGCAACTTCATTTAGTATTTATTTCCTTTAAATAACCCTTATACATATCTAATAGAGTGAAGAACAATGTGCAAAGTGCAGAATAAAAGCAACCAATCACATATCATCATTCATTTATCTAACCCAATGCTTCAAGATAAATTTAGCTTGTGACGATAGGATACTGAACACCCCATAATTTTTATTTAAAAAATCAATTAGTGTCTAAAGAAGCCAATAATGTCTAAAGCAATACGCAAACAAAATCCATAGCACAGATGAGCAATACATTTTTCTAAGTCATTAAAGGTTCGAGATTCAATTACGACCTTCATTACCCAATGACATAGATAGGTGACAAGTAGTGGTCGTTGCATTATTTGACTTGAATGTTTGTGCTTTATTCAAAGTTATATCACATACAAAAGTAACCAAAATATACATTGTCATCTTAAAGTAAGTATTTTAGACAAGAAGCATTTAGAGGTTGAAAAAAAGGTGATGCTTCTACTCAACACAAAAATGTTTGAGAAGGCTTTTGTGCTTTTGTTAGATTGTAAGTCACTTAAAGCTTCACCAACATGCCTTATGCTATTGCAATTGCACATGTTTATCTGTAAAATGCTGCAAGGTATCCAGGTTAGTAAAATCCATCAGGCACTTGGAGACCTTCCTTGCATCTCTACATCTGTGAACTGTGGCATCTCTGAACTTTCTGTATTGGTGTTAATAGGAGAGATAACATGCTTTATACGCAACAGCATAGTAAATAACAGAACTAGAAGCACAGCAAGAAGACCTAGGAACAAGCCAACATACATGTAAAGGTTGGAAAATTTATCTGCAGTTGTGGCTGTTGCTTCTGTGGCCACTGTTGGGAACTGCTGCACATAGATAGTTCGGTTTCCACGGAACTTTAAGTAGGCTTCAGTCATTGCTTGAGATACTACTGTAACTTCAGTTAAGGTTTCTCTCTCAATAATGCTAATCAATAAAATCACTTGGTTTGAATAAATCAAAAGGCCTAGATCTGTTAGGCATTTAGTTTCAGTTGGTCATATTACTGTATTTCAAAGCCAAACTGTGTTGGTTCTTGAAATGTAGAGCTTCATGCGTCATATTTTATAACCTAAAGCTATTAGTTTACAATTGTTTGTATTTTAAAATGTGTGTTGCTGTTAATTCACATTATGATTTTGTTGGTAAAATATCTCAAAAGACACTCCACATTAAAACAAAAAAAAATCTAAATTTCAGTTTCCAAGAAAAGCCCAACAAGTAATCAATAGGTTGATATGAAGCATAAAATGGCCATTTGGTCACTGAAGAGTTGATCTTAATGAGACTTTGTTCTTCATCAGCTGTTTTACAAAATTTCTGTAACAAGAAAAATATATTAAAAGAAAAGGTCAGCAGAGAGTTTTATAAATAATGCTTAACTCCTTTCTATGTCTGCCAGAACAAGCTTTTCGGCTTTATGTGCATGAAATTAGATAACAAATTAAGATGTCTAGCAGACATGGAGGAACTTTACTTGATTACTTAGTGTTCTACCAGTGTGAAATTGTTTAATTTGTAACTTATTTTACATTTACTCTTTTCATGTTTAATTTTTTTTTAATCAAATGTACTACTTGGGAAAAAATGTTTTCTGGTTTTTCACAATCACACAAAAATAAACACTAAATGCTAGAAAAAAATCCATTGGTGACCATAATGGAAAAAATTGGATTCACAAATTCTAAGTTAGAATGTATAATTTAAAAAAAGTTTAAAATTATTATTATTGGTGAAAAATCACTAGGATTGGTTTCTTTAGACAATTTTTGGAACCTTGGTCAACATGAGGGCAGTCTGAATCCAATCTATTCTGTTCACCTGTAAATAGGTGAATATTTACATCACAATAGGAAAAAAAGGACCTTTGTAAAACTGAAATCAACTGCTGTGATTTCATTTAACCTAACCCACAGGAGCCATTCAATGAAATATTAAAAACAATAGTTTAATAGTATTTTAGCTATTTCCTACATTCTGGCAGCACACTGTAGAGCATGACATCCGTGCTCTGTGGAAGAGATACGATCTTTATCCAGTGGTCCAGTTATACACAGCAAAAATTCTGAAGTCAGTGACACTTATATAAACTCAACAGTTGCATATTTAAAAAAAGGGAAACTGCATAAAGAAATCCAATGCAATTTATCTGGTACATTTACCCAAAAAAATCAAATTTTTTAAGTGACAGTACCCAAATAATGATTAATTACAAAAAATATATCATACCCAGGCATGTAATACCCAAAAATGATCAAATACAAAACAGAAACTATCAAACATATGTAAAGAACGTTAAATAAAATAATTAAAAACTGCCTTAAATTCACCCCCTTAACCTCCTGGGCAGTTCATTTCTGTGTGGATTTATGTCTAAAAGCGGTACGTTGTTTTTCATGGAAATGTATTTTACAGTAACATATAATAGTATTAGCATAATAATGTTTGAAACACAAAATCATGTCAAAATAATAAATAAATTTAAAAAAATATTTTTTTTTTCAGATTTTTTAAAATAAAAAAAATATATATATATACTCATACTATTATATTATACTGTAAAATAAATGTTCATGAAAGCCAATGTACCGCTTTTACACAGTTACAGTTATTTTGTATTGAATGCAATACAAATAGATTTAAATTTCCCGCCATGCCTCGAACGGAACATCCACACTTACCGACGTCACCGGGAGCACTCTGGTGACTCATCGAGTGCAGAGGAAGCCGGCCGGAGGAAGAGAGAAGACGCGCATCGCGGAGAAGGACGCTGGCGGATCAGTAAGCGCTTTATTTACTATCTTTTTTTCCATAGGTTTACCTACCCTGAGTATGACTCTGGGTTACCGCTTGCAGCATCCTTTTTCTACCCTGAGTAACACTCAGGGTTACCGCTGGGGAGGTTAAAATATACTCCTTCTGGGGCGCTCGTGAGCGGCGATCAAAGATGGCTGCATCTTGAATGAGCTCCGTGACTCCCGAGTTTGGAGCCGCCTTAACAAGCAGGATCAGCTGGTCTTTGTACTCACCCAGGCTGCCATTCTTCCTCCTTTGACGGCGCCTTCAAGATGGGCAGAAAATCAGGCGTAGTCTGGTCCTAAACAAGACATCCCGTGAGTGCCTTGTCCGTGCCTTGTCCGTCAGGGATCCAAGATTGCGGACATGCAGGCTGTATCTGACATGCTGCCTGCATCTCCTTCTCAGCCAGACGTTACAGATGAGATTTCCAGTGATGGCTCCCTTGTATCTGTTCCTAGTGCACAGCCTGGCTCAGCATGCAGGGATGCTGAATTACTAGAACGCTTCAAACAACTTCTACAACAGGAACTTTTTCAAGCCACAGGCAAGTTATCTTTGACACTGACCAGAATGATTAGAGAGCTGGGCACTGGGATCCACACTTTAGAGCAGAAAATGGATGACAACATTAATGTGATAGATTCACAAGAGCAAGATCTAACTATGCTTCAGAAAGATATGTAAGCTGCAATGCTTAGCATTGAAGATTTAGAAAACCGGAATTGCAGAGCTAATTTATGAATAGGGGGAATCCCAGAAGCGATTGTTGATTTACCTGGCTTCATGCTAGCCCTATTTCAGGAATTACTTCCAGATTACTTGCCAGAAAGGCTATAAATGAATAGAGTACACCGCTTTGGGTCCCAGGAAAACAGATGGCCCTCCAAGGGACATTGTTCTCAAGCACGGTGGCTCAGGGGTTAGCACTCGGGCCTTTGCAGCGCTAGGTCACAGGTTCGATCCCCAGCCAGGACATTATCTGCATGGAGTTTGCAGGTTCTCCCGGTGTCTGCGTGGGTTTCCTCCGGGTACTCCGGTTTCCTCCCACATCCCAAAAACATGCAGTGAGGTTAATTGGCTTCTTCCTAACAATTGACTAACTCCCTTAGACTTAATGACATATGACTATGATAGGGACAATAGATTGTGAGCTCCTTTGAGGGACAGTTAGTGACACGACTATGGACTATGTACAGTGCTGCGTAATATGATGGCGCTATATAAATACTGTATAATAATAATAATAAAAGCCTACCTTTTATAAAACAAAAGAAGCATTTTTAAAAGCATCATGGAATAAGAGAGACCTTGTGTTTCAATCTCACCCATACCAAATTTTTGCGTATTTAGCGCTGCAGACAATCCAGAAGAAGAAAGCCCTCTAGCCTTTTCTTCATATATTACAGAGCTTGGATGTTAGATACCAGTGGGGGTTCCCATTCAAGCTCCAGTTAACATATCGCAATCGTCTGCACTCCATTTCTACCCCTGATGAGGCCCAGGTGCTATTTGAACATCTACAACTGTGTACCTCTTTATCAGGTCCTCCCAGAGACCCTGTCTTTCTCCAGTATGGGAAAAGGTCTCCAAACATGGACGCTCTCCAGCTAAGGGTTCATCTCCCTTATCCCTCTACTCTCAAGGTTCTGAAGACTGAGATTGAATCCGGTGATAATGTTTAACCTACCAAATAATTACTAAATGTGCTGTTTTTCTTACGTTAGGTCTACCATAAATTAACAGTTACGATGTTTGTTCAGTGCCTTTTCTAGTGATATTATCATAGCATTTTTTTTTACTAGTTATCATGCTGCTACTTAAGGTTAGGTACGAATATGTACTATTGACCAATGCCAGTTTTGCCACACACACTCGGGAGTGTCTGGTGTTCCTGTTGATAGGTCTTGTCCATGTGCAAGACTTGTTTCTGTCTTGGCAGATATGAGTACACTTATGGTGCCAGTGGCTCCATAAGTTCTGTTTTTGTGTTGTTTGTTCTTTTTTATTGTTTTATTCCCCCTTTTTGTGTTTTATGGATAAGTCTTGCAAATCCTAGAGGATGTAATGGTTATATTCTGCTGAAAGTATATATATTAGCATGGTCCACCTGCTCTGCTCTTACTGTATGTCATGGCTGACAATAATATCATGATTTTATTGCACAATGTCCGGGGTTAAAAATTCCCCTTCTAAAAGAAGTAAGACATTTAACTGGTATTCGTCCGTGAGGGCCCACATTTTAGGTCTGCATGAAATACGGTTTTCAGTTTCCTCTCGCTCTAAATATTTCCATAAATCCTACCTACAAATTTTCCGGGCATGCTTTTAGGGGTGTTTTAACCGCTTTTCATAGGTCTGTCCCCTTTTGCTGCAATCCAAAGAAACCCTCTCTTTCAGTCTGGTCTGGAAACCCCTGAAGCTTGGTGGTTAGCCCACAATTATGGAACAGTTTTCTCTCTTTCAGGGAGGCGTTCTATTCTCAGCTGGAAGGAGATTTGTACGGCACATCAAGCCCCGAGTACTGAGATTTTTTGCTATCTACAGTCGAAACATTGGCTTGATTCTCTAACTAGGGGGACAGACTTACCGGTCAAATTGACTATGTTTGAACATATATGTTATCGAACGCCTCTATGCCTGCAATTGATATCTATATTGTATGCTAAACTATCGGAAGTCACCCAAGCATCGATGCATTCTTACAGTCACAGTGGGAAAAAGATTTAGGTGTCATTAGAGCAGATGAAGAATGGTTCAATACTTGGTCGAAAATGGCTAAATGCACGACAAATGTACTAACCATCAAAAGTTATTCAAAGTTTTGATGCGGTGGTACATGGTACCTGAAGCATATTTCCCCCACGATATCTCAATTATGTTTCCGAGGCTGTCAGGAGCGAGGTAAGGAGTCCCATATTTGGTGGTCCTGTCCTTCTGTTATTAGATTCTGGAGTAGAGTGTTTCACTTGCTGAGTGCTGTTAAAAAACAAAAACAAGTACGTAGGGTCCCATGGATAAACCTGCAATTTAAACCTTCTAACCTTTCCAATGTCTAATTCCAATTGTGTGTACATATATTGATTGCAGCATGACAAACCATAGCGAAACACTGTAAAACTCAAGCTATCCCATTTTTGAAGTTTTAAAACGCGTAGACAACACATTTTTTAATGAAAAACTTTCCAGTGTCCTGAATGACCCTGGCAGCAGTATTCTCTCCCAAATGTTCACTTAATGTGACAACCCTCTAGGTATGGACTATGTTTTAACTGGTGTTTTATACAATGTCTTCCTAGACTTATCTTTTTCCCCCCTTCTGTTTTCTTTTAATTTATTTGTAATGTTTCTGTTTTCTTTTTCTTTTTTTTACTGTTTTCTTTTTTTTTGAAGTTGCATTGGAAATTTTACTTTTGTATGTTTAGTATTGTGCTATGACTTCTAATATACACATTGTAGGCATAATTAGTATTTTCCATCAACACAGTTTTGCTTCGAATGTTCTGCTCATTTCTAATCAAAAAGCTTTGCTTCTGGGGGAAATTGGGTGGTAATTCTTCCTTGGAAAAATACATAAAAAAGGTTTAGGTGAACACTGCTTTCTTGTGTAAGCATGGCAATATAACCTAAATATATTTGGCATTTTCAGCATCATAACACGTGGATAATCATTTGCCATCTCTTTGACAGCAATACACTTCCACCATAAAGGCTTATCAGCCAACGTTCCCGGACCGCGCATGTGCGGAAAGCCGTGTGTCAATCAAAGGGGAAAAAACTTTCCCCCAGAGTGACGTCATGATGCCAGAACCCGCCCACTCCCCCAGGTTCAACCTGTGATGGGAGAGTGGGCGGGTTTTGTCTCACCCACCTCCCTGAGCCTGTGATGTCTCCGGGAGACGTGGTGTACGCCTTTGGCTGGTGTGCCCTCTTAAGCGGGTCCTTCTCCTGACTTCACTGGTGGGAGGACTGGCCAGAGCCACGGCCCACCTGTCAGATGAGGGTTGAGGACCTCTGCAGTAAATGGTGGTTGGGTTTCCTGCAGTCAGATCAGTTTTGTCAATAAAGATAAACTAAAAATGCAGGAAAAACGTTCTCTGTCGTTGTACAAACACTGTTCTTTCTCGAATGCCCGACATTGTGATGGTTTGAGGAGATCTCCCATCATCTGACAATCTTGTCCCACACACATTATGTGTGAATCCTAAACAGCAGGCTAAAGTTCCTTCTGTGCATGGCTAGCTTTATAACCTCCCTTGTAGACAATATGACAAGCACATTGTAAATGTAATGATAACAAATTAATCCATGATAGAGAAAAATATCAAGCAATGCAGCAATTAGGAGTTGGATATTATCGTACAAAGGGTAAAAACGTAGGAAAAAGAATCATATTGGTCTGTATGACACACCTTATTACTGCTGTAATGTTTTGTACATTATTCAACAAACATGATGCAATCATTTGGAATTGGAGAACACAAAGGTCAACTAAATCAATTCATAGACAGAAACTGCTCTTTTATAGCAAAAGATAAAGGACATGTAGAGAAGGATATAAATACTGTGTATAAAAACATTCATGGCGCCACAGAGAACAATTTGCTGGCATCTTGATCAGTATTGAGTCTCTGGTATCACACAAGGTCACCTCTTGTGGTCTACCAAAAAGAGACATTTTTCATCATTCTGGAAAAACGATCTAAGCATCTTTAATTGCAGAAAAAAAAATAGTTTTTTTTTTTCTTAACTGTGGCCATCTAGAAAATGGCATGTGATACTATTGGATTATTATGTCTCGTATGTTGTATTGCTGTTTATTAGGTTTACATTCTGTTCAAGTTCAAGGTACATTTCTTGAAGCCTCGGTAATGTTCCGTCATTGCTGTCCTTTGAAAGGACAGTCTTCATAGTAACTTTAGATTTGCTTTATTTGCAACAAGTACCTCCCTTGCCATGTTTTAAAGCCACACTTCCCTGGGTTCCAAAAGAGAATCAAAGCTGTACCAACATTTGCCTCAATTTGCAGTCTGAAACTTTGATAAAACTAATAAAGACTAGGTCTAACCTATAGATCCTGTCCCTCTGCCTGTCAACAGACACTGAAAACAAATCAGGAAACTGATTTAAAGTACATCTCTCTGCCATTCTACTCCATTCTGTTAATACATCAACTCCATATTACAACTGACCTTTTTCTGTCCTGATGTTTTATTTTGACAAAGCAAGAGTTTGATAACAGGTAAAATTCAGATATTTTTACTGCTTGCGTAACAAAAATATGTAATAATGTATTATTAAATACATAAATACAATAAATTGTACTTCATGTATCTGCATAGAGTTTAGCTTTAATTTAAAAATACATATGTATGAAGGTGACTCATAATAGCTTTTTGGTTTTAGGTTTAATGGTTGTTTAATTATGTATAGTGCCATACTTCTTTATTTCTGGTGGTACTTTTACTGTAATGTTTCCTCAAATCATTGATTCTAGACTAGATCAAGACTAAGAAAGTGCAATCAATCAATATCACAATAACATTGGGGCAAATTATTGTTTTTAGATTAAACTACAACTCTTGGTTCTGAACTCTGTAAAATATAGATCAATATAGATCATTGTCACTATAATGTTCTCATCAATTGATTGGACCCATAGTCAATTATTTCCTCATTGGAAGTTGATCTATACTAAGCAATCAAGTTCTCCCGTAAAAGGACACTTATCATCAGAGTAAATCTTTGATGTCATTGAAGATTTCTTCCTAAAATTTCAGTTCCATGGCTGTCTCTGGCTTCAGTATTTTCAACAGCTTTGCCTAAAAGCAAGTATGCAACAAGCGTGAATATAGAAACCCCTCTCTCTCCTCCTTGTGTGTTTTGTCCCATTCATTATGTGGCCAAAGTGTTGAGGTTTTAAACTTAGAATACGTCCTTCTAATGAACAGTCTAGGCGTATTTCTTTATACATTGATTGATTAAATTTTTTTGCAGTCAAGGGAATTAACAAAATTTTCTCCAGTACATTAGCTGAAAAGCATCAATTTTTCCATGTGTAGCATGCTACAGATAATGTAATTATATCAAGACAGGATTTTAGGACGTAGAAGTAATTACAGAACAGACTAAAGATAAATTCAACTGTGAACATAGATTTTCATGGCTGTTATCTAGGAATTTCTAGACAGCAGTGATCAGGGAGGGGGAACAGTAAAAATCACACAGCGTCTATCCACAGGAATTATGAATAAGATAGTTTTTGATTAGTTTTAATGAAAAAATTATAAAATAACCTAAAACCAGTAAAAACAAATGAACCATACATGTAGCTTTACTTGTTACCAACATAATTTCCTGACTACAGTGAAGAACATAACTCAAAAATATAACTCAGAAGATAAGTAGAATCGGCTGTTTTGGGGTTGCTTATAAATGACCAAGGTCAAGGACAGTTAGGCATTACTTTTGCTTTAAAATTGTTAAGATTCCCAACACTTCCTGCCCTGAAAATACATGATACATCCCTCCAAACAAGATGACGCGAACTTTTCCTATTGAAAAGTTCCCCATCTGTTTTCATGGCGAATTTTCTTTTTTATATTTTCAGTTCGAATCCTTTAACTATGGTTCTAAAATAAATAGAAACATGATTTGTATTGCAGAAATTACAGGTGATGTGATCTGCATGTGATCTTTTTTTCTTAATGTACATTGGGATATTCAGCTAAATTTAGGATGCTGGGGATATGCCATGTATAGTGGCATCCCCAGTTTGTGCAGGGACTGAATGAACTCCTACATGGCTGGGGGCTGAAAGTAAAAAAATATTGTCAGTATACTACAGACAAAACAATTTCTTATAAATTTAGAATAAAATCTGTGCCCTCAGTGGGCTTCCCACATATACCTACTAGTTTGCTCTAACCATAACTTTATCCCTAATCTTTATCGAATCCTGAATATTACCCATCATGTAATAGTTTTTTTTATTTTACTAATACTAAACTTTTCCTTGCATTAAGGGCATCTAAAATGTAGACTAAAAGACACTGCTTCAAAGACATGTGCAGTAATCTGACAGACACTGTGGCTATGTGGTTTATTTTACTATTACATTTCCATTACTTTATATCACATTCCAGATGTTTCTGTTTTATAAATAAGTAGATAAAAATTAAAGTTTGTAAAATGGTTTTTATTTTACAACAGACAATTTACAAATACTATTTCTTCTAAGTGAATATCACGCTCCGGATTTCCGTTGTTTTGCTGGGTTTCTCTGAAACCTGAGAAGCTGTGTTAGTCCCATGCTCTCATTTAATATTCTTCACAGAATAACTTCAGGAGCCACTGGGGTATTGTGAGTAAATCAATGACTCTGAGCACGTTGCAGCTTGGATTCTGGGACTGGATGTGTGTGATTAGAGGGCAGAGTTTACAGGGAATACAGAGAGAATCTCATCAAACACTAAGAGCACTTTAAAGCTTTGTGTCAAAGCTATCGACAGTTTATGAAGTTGGAGTTGAACAACAAAGCAAATTTATTTATTTAAATTGATAATACAATATATACCTAGGCTGTCTGGGTGTGTAGATGTCAAATGCCCTGAAGACGGTTTTATGTGTAAAAATGAAACATGGTCTATATATTTCATTTATCACATACGGTCTGTGTTTTACAAGCAACATTTGTATAAATTACCTATTCTAAAGTTCTAACCTAATTTCAGCTATCATCTCACTAATAATTGAAGATGATAAAGAAATTGCTAATGTAACATACAATTGCTTCTCTATAGTTAGGATACAATAGATCAGATTGTGCTTCTACACAGGTTGTCCCAATGTAGCCTTTTTCCAAACACTTGCTGGTCTTGCTGCCTGTTACCCCACTGGGTAGATTTCTCTATATGTCCTGTCCTATTGGTCAACTGTTATCCAATAGGAAATAAGAAGAAGTCATCAACAGAAACAGAACAGTAAAAATCTGACTTTCTCCTGTTTATAAAAATAAAAAAAAATGCTTTTTCCTATCTGTCGTCTTACTAGAAAAAATATCATTGGTGCAAGAAGTAAAAGTTCATTTCAGAAGTGGGGACATAGGCATAATAAACTCCTGACAAAGATTTTACCCTTTCTGTGTCTAGTTAAATACAAAGGTTTTGAATGGGGTTGTTAAACACTGTTGGTCTGTTCTTGAACAGTCTCTTAATATTCCAAACAATGAAACACAGGATAAAAGATCCGCATTAGTGGATCCATCTACCATAAAGTAACACTGTCTGCACATAGTAGCCCTATACCTTTTTAGGCATTACTTACCAACCCACACACTTTTTCCACACAGTCTGGGGGACCCATATGACAATGTTCACAGTGAAGTTCACCATACTTGGAAGAGCTACTCCATTAAACGAAGGTCCATTAGTGTGGGAATACAGCAAGGGAATATAGCTAGGCTATATACATCCTGGGAAGTGGGAAAAGTAACAGTGTCTCTAAAAATATGTACTTCACCATGCTTTATTTACTTGCCTAACACCAGATATAAATGTTGGTGGATTCATATACACCACAGGCTCAGCCACTGTCATATGTTTACCTCTAGTTTACTAAGAGCAAAAAATAGTGGTTATCCCATTTCTATTTCTCCAAAGGTTTGTCAAGTAGAATATTGGACTGGATTGGGTGATGGTCATCCCGTGCCTATTTAGTCATATGAAATGTATTCAGTAAACAGAACCACTGATAAAATAAATAAAATATCAACATAACGCAAAAAAAACAAAATACTTCTTCTGTCTTTTATTTTCTTGTTATTGCTTGGCCTTCCTAATATTGGCTAATACATTTGTGGGCTTTTAGAGAATGAATCCTGTCTCAAACAACATTTAACTTTTGTGAGTTCCTTACAGCTAGCCTTTATGTACAATTACATTCCACTGAGATCAGTCTTATACCTACCAATCTTCTCCTTCCCTTTATTAGAAAGTTGGTGTCAGCCTCCAGGATGTAATTTGTAACAAACAGAGCAAGTAATGCCACAGATGAGATCAGATTTTATATAAGCCACAATAAACCAACTTCAAATCGATATCAATAAATAGTATGCCATTTCAGGGTTTTATTCTTTCCAACAGGTAAACTATAATGTGGAGAGAGTTTTAGTTATTTCAGCATTTATGTTTTCCATCATATTTATATTTTTGAATTTTTGCTATATCATATTTTATTACACAATACAAATAATTAATATATTATTCCTCTAGGGCTGCCAATATTCCTACCAATAGATCTATTTGTACCCCCCAGATACACTCAACAGGGTCTGGAACTCTTTCACATTACTCTTTCTATTCATCATAGATTCTTCAAGTAAAGATACACGAGAGGATACATTTATAACCAATTTGCTGCGTTGAAACATTCACGCAAAAAGCAAATACATTGAAAGTGTTTTTTATTTACCTTTCATTGACGATTTTTTATTCACTGTCCAATTGAATGTAGGTCAAAGACATTAACCCCTCTGGTGTTCTAATTCTGTCTGTATTTTCATGCAAAAAGTGTTACATTTTTTTGCAGGGAAATTTATTTTACGTTGTAGGCCTAATTCTTAGGCATAACTCACCGAAATATGTCCAATATTTAATAAATTTAATAATAAACTTTCAATAAAAAAAAAAATCGGGTAAAACAAGGGTGCATAAAAATACTAAAACCAGTAATATAGGAGACATTAGCATTTATAATATATATATATAATATATTTATATATATATTATATAAAGATTTCTTTGTATTGGATTCAATACAGTTATTTTGTATTGAATCCAATACAAAATTATTTGAATTTCCCACCGCCCCTCCCACCCGCACTGACGCATTCACCGACGTCACTGGAAAACCCCAGAGAATGTCTATGCAGTTGCCGGCTGAAGATCAGAGGAAGAGGACGTGTTCCGAGGGCCTGCAGGGATGAGCAGGACGCTAAGGGACGCCAAAGGAACAAAGTAAGTGGGGATTTTTTATGTTTTTGGCGACCCGAATGTGACTCGGGATTACCGCTTTTAGCAAGTAATATCCACCCTGAGTCACACCCGGGAATACCTCTAGGGGGATTACCTATTATGCAGTTGGTGAACGGGTTTCCCTGTTAAATATTCTTAGGTACTTGTCTATAGATTTTACTTGATGAATAAATGTTTTTAGTTCTTGAATGTTCCTTAAGTTTGGTGAACAGTTTTTGACGTTTAGCAAACTAACTGTTGAAGCTGAACCTCGAAGGTCTATGTTCAAACATCAAAAACTTCAAAAATGGTTGGCGAACTCTTTACAAACTGTATCTCTGTCATGTTTGCCTAGCTGCATTGTTCTTACTGCTGTTGAGAAAAAAAAAATCAGCTCCCCATTCTAGCTGTATAGTCTTATAGATTTGTGTAAACCCTAAAACTGAATGGACAGAAACACAACTCCTTTAACATGTAAAATAGCACCAATATATGAATTTACCTGTGAAATTACATGTTTGTCTGGAGTTCAGCTAATAACTAAAGATGAAATATCAGTTTATATTTAAGTTTGTTCAATCTTTTGTGAAGGACCGGAGCACTCTAAGGATTTATTCATTTAAAAAAGTATTTCTTTAAAATTTAGTAGATGGGAGTAAGTTCACAGTTGATTAAACTGCACTGTGGGTTATTGCATTTTCTGCTCCCCTGGAAACAAAATCATATCACTGTCAGATTTCATTTATTGCCACATAAAACACTTCTTCCAAAAGTGGAGAAACAAACAAAACACAGACAAAGGTGAACTTTTTATGCTGATCATGCTGAACTTTTTATGTATTTTGTATAAAGAATGTAGTGGCTAAGCAAGTTTTTTAAAATACAATTTAGGTCCATACCACTCACAATGTACCTATTAGGCGGGTACTAATCCAACATTTATAAAGTAAGGAATCAGACATTTTCCTAAACATTCCCTGATGGGGAATTTCCAGATTCATGTGATTCAATAGCAGTAATTATGAAACGGAACGGACTGAGCTAGCCACCTTAAAATAGGATTTGGGGGCAAGAGTTCTAGCGATTGAGGAGGCAACTGATGTACTAGCCCAGACCACTGAACAACATAGAGAAATTTTAAATGACCACTCTCAATTGCTACAGGGATTAGTCCAACAGGATGACTTCGAAAACAGAAACCGGCGTAATATTATACGCAAAAGGGGGCTTCCGGAATCAGTGGATGTGCCGGGCCTGTTCAGTGCAGTTACCTCGCTGTTCATTACCATCCTGGATCTACCTGAGGATAGTCCCATAATGCTGGAAAGAGTGCACAGAGCTTTGGGTCCCAAGCCCCAAGATCCTGATAAAAGTGAGAGATGTCATCTTTAAATTAGCATCTTTCCTGGTTAAGGAGGAGATCCTGAGGGCTGCCCATTCCCAATTGGAAATTTTATTTAATGGATCACCGGTGATTCTTAGCAAAGATCTGTCCCATCATACGTTGGGGCCCCACAGGGGGTTCCCTATTGGAGGTGTTAATAGCAAAGGAGATTAGATATCCTGTTTCATTTGATGGCAAATAATGATGGGATGTCGGCGATTTTCTACAGTATTTCTGGCTTACTTCCCTGCTGGAAACATTTTCACAGTGGCACTTCTAGATTGGCCAAAAGGGCCTGGATTCATGGATGCCCCATTGGGCAATGCCTGGTCTGTCCATTGCAAGTGCCAAAGGTGGACCGGAACACTTTTGAGTGATAACTTTCAAAATCTGCATTAGAGGGAGAAGATATTGGATTTCAGTTCTCAGACTTTGATTCATATGCTTTGTTTCCTCCTGAAATAGTGGATCTTATAAGGTTCTTGTTTTGTGACTCATTGTGAATGAATTAGCTGTTGCTGTGGCTGGTTAACTTGTTTAAATCTGATTATCACTTGCTGTATGTTATGTGTGGAGGAATGGGGGCCCCTGACTTGGTTGGGCCTTCGCTGTTTCCACCTCAGGGCTCAAACTCTGGTAGTGAGGGGTGATTGGTTATTGGCCAGACCCCTTAGTTCCAGCTTGACCAGTGCCCCCTGTTATGTCATAGGAATTTAATTAATTACAATCTCTCAGGGAGTTGCTGGTGCGAACTTCCCTTTATCCCCACTGTCCCAACTGACCACTTAGTTCCCCGGTTAGTCCTGATTGAATCTTCTCTTCATTTCCCTTTCCCACAGGATTGTGTGTGATATATGACAATCGCTGGACTTAAGGTTGTTAACAGGTTGGTTTTAAGTGCGGTGTTCACTAAAGGATGGACAAGATCAAAGTTGTTACCTTAAATGTTAAGGGTTTGAACATACCCGAAAAACGCTCTGCTCTATTGGCGGAGCTTCATAGGTAGACAGTACATGTAGCGTTTCTACAGGAGACGCACTTTAAAAGGGAGAAAATTTCTAAACTGTGGAATCTACCAGAGTTTGTATCTTGAGCTACCAGAGTTTGTATCTTGATAGCCCACTCCTTGTACTGGAGCTTGAGGGAGGTCCTGTGTAACGAGGGGGGATGCTTTTTATTTGTGAAGGGATATCTGAACAACCAACTGGTGACCCCGGCTACTGCTTATGCCCCAAAAAAGGCCCAGGCTACGTTTCTTTCATTTACACTTGATATACTAGAAGACTTCCGTGAGGGACTGATTTTTGGTGGCAATTTAAATTTTGCCCCAGATCAGAATGTGCATGTTACGCATCCTTCTGATAGGGGGCGACCCGGACAAGGACGTATCAAGAGATGTCTCCTACACCACCAACTGGTGGATGTATGGAGGACCTTGCACCCTGCTGAGAAAAATTTAACTTTCTTCTCCAGCCCTCACCAATCGTACTCCCGCTAACCAATTGACTTGATTCAAGTGGTAAATTGGGATATAGGAACTAGAACCCTGTCTGACCACGCATTAGTGTTCCTCCAAATTGCCTTGCAGCATGTGGTGGCCAAAACCTGGAATGGGAGGCTTAATGCCTCACTTTTGGACGATCTGGTGATAAATGAGGACATCTCTCAAGAATTGACACGTTATTTTTCAGGTAAAACCAGCCTGGATGTGAGTCCGATGGTGGTTTGGGAGGCCCAAAAGGCAGTGATATGGGGGGGGGGGGACTTGATAAAACACGTTTCCAGAATCAAGCGTGCTGCCCAAAAAGAGATCTCAACCCAGATTGCTAAAATTCATGAAAAAGACCCTCAAATGTACTATAGATGTGGAGGTGGGTAAGGACTTACCGGGGCTAGGGATAAGTTGGCTTCACTTTGTCTGGGGAAGGCAAAGGCTGCCCTGGCCAAGTGCAAACACACTTTTTACAAATATGGGAACAAAAGCAGTAAGATACTGGCCAACTCCCTAAAAGGTCAAAGAGCAAGAACATTCATACCCTACATTATAGATAAGAAAGGTCAGAATGTGAATCTGGTAAGGGATATAGTGGCTGCTTTTAGAGACTATTATCAGAATTTGTACAATATACACCCGCAAAGCGCTTCGGGAGATATGAAGGAGAGTAGGGCGAAGAAGATTGCACAATACCTGACTAGTTCGGGTATACCTAGATTGACCACAGAGGAAACTGCCGCCCTGAAGGGTCCTATAAAGGATCTGGAACTCATGAGTGCTATTAAGAATACCCCTTCTGGGAAGTCACCCAGCCCTGACGGGTTACAAGAAGCACAGGGACCAGCTAGTGCCACATTTCTTGAAAGCTTTTAATTCTCTGGCCTCAGCAGACATATTTTCTCCGGAATCCCCCAGAGTGCACATCTCTGTTATCCTGGGTAAAGTACCTCTTGCACAAAAACATATCACCCAAGCCTGGCCTGGTGCCTATAATGGGTAATATGGCCTTTCTGCCAGGTGTGGAAGGGGAAGACTTTCGGAGGTTGAGAGAGGAGGGGCTTAAGGGTTTTGCATTTTAAGTCTGGGAACCATTGGCTCACACAGGAAGATCTGACAGATGTAACATTGCCGTTTAGGCTGGATTTCTGGAAAGGGGCCCAGCTTTCACATTTTTAAAGGTCACCTGAACCTTTTGGTTGAGAGTGAGGGAGATTTGCCAGAAGATGGCGGTCATATATGTCCCAGGTGACCCGGCGTTCTTTCTTTCTTCCTTTTACACTTACATGACTGGCCTCAGAAATCTTATAACAGCTCTGTGGTGAATCATCAGGTGACTGCTGCAAAGGTGTGTGTTCCTAGATTATGGAAGAAATCAACACCTCCCACTTTGGGCCTTTGGATAGGTAAGGAACATGAGATTAAAAATATGGAAGACCTTACAGCTGAGATCCATAATAGACAGGAGAAATTCCTTGCGACCTGGTCCTCCAGGATAATGTTCCAGGAAACAGAAGAGTACAAAAAACTGCTGGGCATCCAGGGAGATTTCTAGGGCCATACTTGCAGTATCAGGGTGTTGAGTCTCTGAGTTCTAATGCACATGAACCTGGGATTATGTTTAGAAATGTTCATCTGTTGAATTTTTTGTAACTAGTATTAACCCCCCTAGCGGTAATCCCGAGTGTGACTCGGGGTGGCTTTTACATGCAAAAAGCGGTAATTCAGAGTCACACTCGGCGTAACTTTAGAAGCCCCCCTTACCTTTGCCCTGCGCTCCAGCGGCGATCTGATGGTCCTGCTGTGATGCCGGGGCACATTTAAATATTACCCGGGTCCTGGCCACGCTGCTGCTCTCATCAGCAATGAGATGTGAAGCACAATGCAGAAGTCTTGCATTGTGTTTGTGTTTGTGATGCAAAGCAGCAGCAGTGACTGTGTGAAGCAGGCGGGACATCACCACTCGCATCACCCAGGAGGATGTGACATCTTCCGGGTGATGCGATTGGTAATGTATTGGGGGGTGTGTCTGGAAGAGAAATTTAAAAGCAGATTACAATGTAATCTGCTTTAAATGGTTTTTACAGTAAAAAAACACCACACAACATGAAATAAAAATAAAAGTACATTTTTAATTTTTTATTTTATTTTAAGATTACATTGTTGTCTATTATTTTATTATTTTTTAAAATTATTATTTATATTATGTATTATATTATAATTTATGATTATATTATAATAAATAAATATAAATATCATACCCGGGAGTTAATCCTAAGAATTACAGGCCCACAATATAAACAAAAATTTTAATGCAAAAAAATAGGATCACTTTTTGCATTAAAAAACTGACAGAATAAGAACGCTAGGGGGGTTAAGAATGTGTTTTTAATGTGGAACAGAGGATATTGTTAGGTTCCTCCGCACCCCTTTTCTCTGTACATGTTATTTGCACTTAACTGTTTTTTTTTTGTGTATCTTCTTTATATACCTGTTTACTTGAAAAATAAATAAAAACAAAGTGTTAAAAAATAGCAGTAATTGTCTCCTGGGGAATGTTTGATGTCAGATTCCATTCTTTATACACAGAGTCCTTAATATTTTTTTCATAATACTTTTTGCTTATTAAGTAGAAGTATTATGCTACTCTCATTGCTTTTCTTTCTATATAAACTCTGTGGTGCCCTAAATATGCTCTTGATGTAAATCAGCAGCATAAAACTTTTCTGGAATAGCTGTTCAGTACAGAAAAAAAGTTTTAGGTTAAACAGGGGTCAGTAAAAGAATAATAATGCTTCTCTATACACACATGCCACAAAATGTAAGTAGTACTCTGTGAGCTATAACATTTTAGTATGATGCTCATATCAAGGAATGTATAATGAACTAAAGTATACCATACCCTGTGCATAATAAAAAATTTGTGCTCAGGGAAAACTGAAAATCAGGGAAAGTTTTGAGTTGTCATCAAAGCAAAAAGTAAGGTAAAATACTCAATTAGGTTCATTGGTTCCTATTAAAACTTCCTGACATGAGAATTAGTTTTACCTTTCTGCTTATTTCCTGTTACAGCCTAATGAAAAGAACTGAGAAGAAATCTCTAGTGGGATGAAGACAGCAAAAAAAAAACAAAAAAATACATTGACTGGGCTTTTATCTTTCTGTACTAAAACTAAAAAAAAATGTTTTAGCTATATATACACTTTCAAAAATCTAAGCAATACTGCGCCCCAATGAGAATTTGGTATAGGAAGCCATTGCATCCTAAAGCCTCCCTATGACCTTGGCAATAAACAAAATATGCCTACATACAACAAAACAACCTTCCAGAGCAAGGTGCATAACTGAGATAACTTCCTTAAATCATACAGTTTCTCCAACTACTTTCACTGAACATTTAAAAAGATCTCTGTATACTTTACCATACTTTACTATAGAGACTACCTGTTAAAAACTTTGTCTATTGCCAGTTTAGGGTTTAAACCAGTGTTCTACACAGCTTGAACTACACAAAATCACCGTAGTGTTGACTAAAGGAGCCACATTTCTATTTTCTGTTGTAACTGCTCTCCATAAGAAGACCAGGAGTACGGTAATACCATTAAAATGGAAAAGCACAGGACAGCAGATATATTCATGTGACCCTCCATACTGAGTATTTGTCACACTTCTAGTCCTAGATCATGCATCTGGGATTGAGAGCTCAGCTGATATACGTCCAGCAAGGTCAGGGAAATTAACAGAAACCATACATTATTCCTTCTGTATCTAAATTTAAATAAATATTTTTTAGGTTTTAGCAAACTTAAAAAGGGTAAAACAGCTCCAAAACTGCTAAAGCATTTATATACATTCTCCAAACAGAATGACACAAAGTGTATGTTCAATGGAGCTCTATTGGAGAATTTTACCATGATTTCCTGTTCTGCTGACAACTGGAAAATCTCCAAATGATAGAATGCTGGCAGGAGTTCTAATCTTTACCCATGCTATTTAAGATAGAACATACATTTTAGGGTTGCAGACCGATGATGTGGTGTCAGTTGCACAGAATCTAATGCTATTCTCTTTCATTTCAATGCAATCCCACACATCACTTTTTGAAATCCAGTATGGGATAAATTATGCAAATCCTAAAATTAGCATCAGATAATAGGGACTATCACTGCTAACAAATCAAACACATGTGAAGACAGAAAAATCCAGGTAAATCCACAACCAATGTCACTTTCTTACCTAATTTTATTATTTAAAATAACATGAAATCTTTCCACCCAGGGTACATCAAAAATCAAACATAAAAGTTCCAGCATACAGGTGTTCCAATAGTGTCATAAGTACTGCCACACAGTTTGTGTGGAAAGTGTTTCACTCTCTAATGTTGTATTACTCCTTTTCCAATTCAACACCTTTGGCCTTCCAATCAAACCCAAAACTCAAAGTGAACTCTCTCAAAAAGCCATGCTTGGGCATGATACCTTGGGACAACCTGGCACAATTTTTTTTAAGGATAATTTAATTTGAATGAAAAAAATTTTCTACCTCCCAATCAGATAAGCAAGCCTCAAATCTGCAGAGAACAGCTAAATGTCCTTTACTTTGTAAAAAACCAAAAACAATACACTAAGATTTCTTTAAATGTAAAGCTACGTACACACGTCAGATTTTTATCGCCCGATAATCGGCATCGGCCAATTATCGGGCGAAAATCTGCCGTGTGTACAGTCGGTGTCGTGGTGCTGTATGTACTGCATCGTTCATGCATCGTGCACTCCCTTGTCGTTGGAAAGGATCGTGAAAGATCCTTTCCAACGACAAAAATTGGAAGTGTGTACGCAGCTTAACTTTTATTCTAAATGTTAGAAACAACTTTCAACAATCATTCTAGAAATTGTTTTTTTTTATCAAGGTGACAACAGTAGACAATGATAATCAAATGTGCTAAAGCAGCCACTTAGTCTCCATTCAAAGCCTATGTGATAGACAGATAATGGAGAGGAGACAGATCATTGTCACCCTAAATCAGAAATTATAAAATAAATGATGCAGATTTTACAAATATTTAAAAGTGACATGTTAACAAGGTAATGCTAACATAAAATTTAGGTGTAAATATACAGAAGCGAGAGTTCAATGAATGGCCTAAATGATATTTACATTCTTACATCCTCATTCAGTTTAATATGGTATTGATGATATTAGACATTCAGTGAAGAACAGAGCTGTAAAAAATTTACAATAAGCCATTACATACTTCTTTTGGCGATAGGGAAATAGGACAAAACATATAGGTAAATGACGCACCTCTTGCATGTCCCCCTAAAAATGATTGAGTAAACCAACAGATGCTTTTCATCACAACAACTTTTCTTTTATATACCTCAGTAAATATATCACTCAGATTGTCTTGTTATGCATCATAATGTCATTTACTTTTGCAAACTCTACAATCTATAAAACCACCTGTGATAAGGCAAAACCTTATCCCAATGCAGAATACAAGTCTTTATAGCTTATCATACTTTTCAGGAATTATCATTCTTAGGTCAAACTAGCACAGACAGTATCACAAAGCCTAGTACATGGCTAGTCCATGACATCGTTATTCAAATACAGTAAATCTCTAGATAATATAACAAACCAAAAGACCTGCTTGTGACCCCTAAAGACCTTCCTGATTAAAGCAGTAAAAATAGTGAATTCCTAGAGATACTATCTAAGAGATTAATTAGACTTTCTTTGTGGAAAATTATTAATAACATTTAGCAAACATTAACTAAACAGATGCTTTCTCTGCATATTTATGTAATCCAGTACACTTGGATTTTGAAAAAATAAATAATTAATACATAGCTGCATGCATTTGTGTCTTTATATGTGCCCATAAACTTATGTCTGATGCTTTAGTAATTTACCAGTAGCATTTTAATAAAAATATAAAATGTGTGCTTGTAATTCATATTTTAATAGGAAACGTTACAGGTACAGGTATTTTGCAGATACCTAGTTTCCACTAGAACTGAGTTTGGCTTTGGTTGTGGACAATACTCTGTTATTAGATGTGGGGCAGCATACGGTCTAATGGAAGGAACAAGCAGGTAGTGCCACCCTGCTGTTGTTCATAAAAGCAGGTATTTTTTATTCAGGTAACTGAAGCACTAGTCAGGTTCTATGTGGCTGCTGGCTGATAGGTGCGCTTTTTGTAAAATTGCATTTATTTGTATTCTCTCTACTTTTTCAGAAATATGACACATTAAACAAACCAAATTTCTTCCAGTAGTACATGTTTGGTTTTTGCCAAAAATTAAAAGGGGCAAATAATTGCATGTTAAAAGTGGTGAAGGTTTTAAAAAAGAAGTCTAAATACAATTTTATCAACTTTTTTTACTTATGATATTGTCTTTTCCCAGTGTTAGATTGCAATCAGTCACAGACAAGCAGACATCACTTTCACAACCCTTTCATCATTTTTTTCTATCGCTTTTGTTCGCTGACCGTAAAAAAAAGCAAAAGAAAAAACTGATTACAAAATAGAATCAAGACTGAACAAACCTACAAACATTGTTTTCAAGGGTTAAAAATGTAATACAGATTTAGAAAAGAAGCATTAAATCTGCAGTAAAATAATGTGCTTTTACACCTTTTTCCTGCTTTCTGACATGGAACAACACTGAACTATCTGTGTACAAATACTGCCAATTTCTACTAATCATTCACTGTGAGCAATTGAAGCAGAATACCATCTGCTACTATGTGAGCAGTCCCCAGCAATGATGTCCAATATCTTTTAAAGCCTTGAATATTTTTTTTTTATTTTGCTTTTAAATATTTATGTTACCCCAACTTAAGCAAAGCAGGACACATATTTTTAATCATCCCACGTGAAAATGCACTGAAAAAAATTCTAACTTTAGCATCCCTTGTAAATTGTTAGAAGAAAAGATTCTCCTGCACAGTGCTGACCAGTAACAAATGATTACATTTCAATGTTCCTTTCCTCATTGTCAGATCCCTATTATAAATGTTACTCCTCACATTCCAAATGATTTTCATACATCCTCCTGATCTCAATGCCATTTGATATAAATGGTCTGATATAAATGGTTGATCTCAAACTGACTCAAATCACCAATTCCAGCATGGTTTTTGTTCCTATATGGAAGCAAATTCATACTAGAAGATTAGACTGTATGAAACAATAAGTATAAGAATAAGAGGACAAAATGGTACAATGGGCCAGATTTAATAAAAATTCTCGGAGACTGGAGATAATACACTTTCGTCAGTGAAGCTAGGTGATCCAGCAAACCTGGAATGGAACTGGTCCAGGATTGAAAGCAAATGACAAATAGCAAATTACCTTTAAGAAATCTATTACTGGATTGCTGGATACCCCAGCTTCACTGATGAAAGTATATCCTCTCCATCCTTGGATAGCTTTAATAAATCAGGCATAATGTCTCACAGTGGCTAACAGGAAAATGTTGGGTACACCTAATTACCCACCAGTGTCAAAACTTGCTATCTGTTTTCCATAAAGGGTTAAATATACATTGATGTTGTGTTAGGATAAAAAAATTGTGAAAAATATTCAAAAATATCTATACCTCTGCAAGCTTTGTTTAGAACTACTACAATGCACTGACTAAGGATGATGACGATTAGTGAAGGTTGAATCAGGGGAATCAGTGTTTCTCAAGTAGTTGATGTGCTTAAACAGATCATATAATCATATAATTCAGAAATACAGGTAGTTACTATTCAAGAATTCCAGTTCTCCAATCTTTATTCAGAAAACATTTGTAAATTGCTGATTTGATTGATCTATGAATAGACACTAAAGAAGATTCCTCACATAAAAAGACAATAGATTATCACAAGGAAGGATTATGGAAGCACTGGTGATGTTGTATTTGAAGTAGGCAGTCTTTGTATATAAGAAAGCTCTGTGTAGCCTTGGGATCTGTAAAACTCAGGTAAGCATTGCCATGCTTACCATTACAATGTTGTTATCTGTTGGACTGAGCCTTATGACATTGTCCCCCTCCCTTTTCTCCAACCCTGGCAGCAGGAAAGACTTTGGGAAGGTTTTCTGGACTGTGAGGTACCATGTGAAAGCAAGGCAAATGTTACACAGATGTTACTTTTTTCTAAGCAAACCAGCAAACCAGCTAGGTTTATGTTAAACTCAAGTTTATATTTAGTTAGGTAATAGCTCTCTTTTAAAGCAATATCCTTCTTTTAAGACAAAACAGCACTAAAAGGTTTTATTCTGAAATTACTGAGTACTGTACAAGATACAGTCATATACAGAATGATAAAAACTCCAAAGTAATTGTTCTGTCAGATATTTCCAAGATAAATAGACATATACAATTAAACTTAAATTATATCCTATATCTCTTTATTCAGCTGAGCACTAATGGCTAAGTAAATCCCCTACAACAGATTATGGTATTACTTTTTTCTGCATTTAAAACCCTGTAATTTACCAAGTTAGGTTGTGAAATGCTATTCACCAAGTTCAAAGATGATGTAACTATTCTTACAGTTATTATTATAACTATATACAGTTATTATTATAAGTTCTTGTTATATTCTCTTTCTGCACTTTTCAAAATGTATTATTTGCAAACACACTCCTGCTTTTCAACATACTTTGTAGCATATCAGGACATCCATTCCTTTTTATACATGTAATTAATTTTTTAAATTATAAATTGCTTCTGTTTCATGGTAAAACAATGGTTCAGTCTAGCACATTCCTCTTATTAATGAAAGCCTTGGTAAACTATAATATGGCCAAAATAAGTCACCAGTATAATATGCTTAATTCAAACAGTCCTGGTTAGGTTGGCCTCTTTACATTTTTGCTGTATTATGCTGGCTGTTGAACCAGTAACATTAGTGGTTCTCTAAACTATCTATAAATCCAGTGAAATTGAATTTCATGCATGGTTTTAATTTTACAGTACATATACCTTCATTTCAACAGTTTAAATAAGTGTGTTTTATCTCTTTCTCTTTGATGACATTTTTTCTTCTGAAATATGCCCCTTTGGCACTACCCAGTTATTACTGCTAGCATTTTAGAGCATAAAAAGTTTTTACAGTTTTTAACCTATTAAATAACTATTGAAAATGTTGAAAAGAGTTTATTATCCTTGTCTAATATTGATTTTTAGCATAGGGACTGTTGTTTCACAGCACTTTGAAACATTAATATTTCCTATTAGCATGTTGCTCGAGGTGGAATAATTGGTTACTATTTAGGTATTTGCTTATTATTTGAATTTGTGTAAATGTGTATTGCAATGATCAAACTTTGCTTTATACACAGGGAAAGTTTTTACTAATAATCTGATGTACAGTAAGATTGTCCCATGTCTAGGGAAACACATTTTTGTATCTGTGTAAATTGAGTAAATGTCCATGCTAATAAAAGGTACTGGGATGGATCTCTTTTGCCTTCAAAACTGACATCATTTTTTGTAGCATAGATTCAAGAAGGGGATTGAAACATTTCTACAGGAATTGGGGGTTTTAATGACATGATAAATTCAATAAGCTCCTACAGATTTGTAGATGGGAATCTCTAGTTTTACCGCATTCCAAAGGTGCTCTATCTAATTGGGATCTGGTGACTGTGACCGGTAGTCCCTGGAATACATACGAGATAGGGACTGTAGGTTTGTTCTTAAGTTGAATTTCTATTTATCTGGGAACAGGTACATTATTTTAATAAATACAATTAGGACAGATGTTTGTCTCAACATAATATTAGGCACAGTGGTGTCAATTAGTGTATAAAACTCTGACTGTGAGTTAATCACAAACAAAGCAAAAAAAAAAAACAAAAAAACTTTATGGTGCCTAGACATTCATTTACTTCTGGAGCAAGCTGTGCTTTGATATGCAAAAAGAAACAACTGCAGAGTTTGTCTTGGTCATTAAAGAGTTCTGCAAGTTATGCGAAAAGTGCCCCCCTCCCCACCCCCATCAAGCATCTGTCCTGCAGACCAACAAGCAGGGAAGAGCAGGGAAGCCCCATTCGTATCTAGTAGTCATCCATATGTCAGATGTCCTTAACTTAGGGACTACCTGTTAAGTGAACTTGTCATGTTCAAGAAACCAGTTTAAGATGATCCAAGCATTGTGATATGGTGTATTTACTGCTGAAAGTAGCTATTAGAAAATGAGTAGATTAAAAAAGGATAGTCATGGTCAGCAACAATATGGGATAGGTTGTGGCATTTAAATGATGCTCATTTAATACTAGTGGGTCTGAATCATTGCCACTGGATGTATTCATGCGTTCATGTTGTTGATGCTAAATGTTGCAACATTAATTGGAAACTAATTCATGTCTGGTTCTAGCTAACAGGAGCAGCACCTGGTATGCTTTTCTGCTGCTGTAGCCAGTCTGCTTCAAAGTGATGCATTTCTGCATATTTTGGTTGTAACAAGTGGTTATTTGAGTTACGGTTTTATCAGCTTGAACCAGTCTGGCCATTCTCCTTTGACCTCTGGCATCAGCAAGGCAGTTTTACCTTAAAATTATGAGGATTCTCACCAGGTCCAGTAAAACTGTTTTGAAGTATGACCCTTATTAGGACAGACCAATATCAGATGCCAGAAATCCACAATACTATTTTAATAAAAAACTAAAGTAAAGAGTTTACTTGATTGATTTTTCCCTTGTTCAGACTATTCTCTGTAAAACTTAGAGATGCTTGTGCTGGAAATGTTTCTGCAAATCAGCATTCTTTAAGATATTCAAAACAGCCTGCCTGGCACCAACAACCATTTTATGTTGAAAGTCATCTAAATCACAATTTACTTCACCATTGTGATGCTCCACTTGTACCTAAGCAGGTCATCTTGACATATGTCTACCTAACTGAATGCACTCAGTTGCTGCTTTATGGTTGGCTGATTACATATTTGTGTTAATAGGCAACATATTTGTGTTAATAGTGGTTGTACCCAATAAAGTTCACAGTAAGCAGGGCTGCCATTAGAGAATCTACCTAGATCCCCTTCCCCATGTTTAAAAGTTCCAGCATTATAAAAGCTTAGCTCTTTTAAACAGGGCCCAGTTCAGATGTACCCCTT
>NC_092871.1:34668761-34680278 GCF_032062135.1 Pyxicephalus adspersus
CCCCTACACACACGTTAACTGGCCTGACAGAGTTTATAAAAACTGGTTTAGATGATAATCCTTAAGGCAACCAGGGGAAGTCTGAGTCACTTTATTCAACCATTTACCCATTCCCTACTTCATATAAATCTTTAAAAAATGTCTTTACATTTAATCTAATGCTCCACGTAATAAATATTGAGCTTTCTTTCAAACAGACAAAATTCTTTAGATTTAAGGGGTGGTGCTGTGACTGAAGTAGGTTGGTCTAGAGGTATTCATTGCAGATTTAAACAGAACTACACAATTTATTTTGTGCCCCTAACAGCTGTGTTTTTAGCAAAAATTTTAAGGGACCTAAAAGGTAGAAAATGTATATCCATAAAGTAAAACTGGCAGGAGATTTTATTAGGCAAAAGCATATTTTTATGGAACCCTAATTTCATTTGTAACTTCATTATTTGATAGGGCGAGAAAGTATTTAGGAAGCTTTACATAACAAATTATATCATTGATATACATGAGTTTTCTTTGATTCTGACTTGGTTTGATATCCATTCTTTTCTGTAGGGGAATCTGTCTAAATAATAAAGCTTATATTGGTCTCCCCCATCCTCTTGTCACTAAGGTCTGCTTGAGCAAACAATAGAATATTAAACCCTGGAGCACATCAGTGTGTGCCAGAATTCATAAAGAGACGTTATCTTTTTTTTCTGTAGTAAATGTGGTTCCTCTGTAATATAAAACTGGCTACCCCAGCAGTATATAGTCCCTGGTGGCTTCAACAGTATAATTATCCCCAGCACTGCATCTCTACCCAGGTGTAACCTTTGCGTTTTATAAAATGGAAAGAAACAATGATCTGGAATTATCTTGTTAAAACACTGCTGCTTGCGCAAGTTAAAATAAACTTCTTTATAAAGCCATCACATAGGAAAGCATTTTTAAGTTCTCCAATGTTTTTTTTTTTACTTCAGTACTATTAATTTTTTACATAAATGATATTATTTACATAACCTTGTGATCTTGAGTAAGCATAAGAAATTTTTCAGTCTCATTGAAAACCAGTGAAAGTTTTAGCATCAGGTTGAAAGCTTTTAACACCAACAGTGAATCATTCACATATTGCTATTGAATATACTACACTGGAGGGTGTTCTGTATGTCCTTCCAGTGGAATATTTTATTCATTTATAGCAGCAGCAACAGAAAAAAAATTATCAGCCCATCACAAGCAGTGCAGGAGAGAGAACAATCTCTTTGGAAGCAATCCGGATAAAGAACTGCATATTAATTGTTGTTGCTTTTAAGGTTGAAAGTATAATGCTTTGGCACCATTTCATTTATTTCGTTTTTAGTTTGTGTGTTTTAAAACTACTAAATTATGTCTCTCTCTCTCTCTCTCTCTCTCTATCTATCTATCTATAAAATATATAACATCTTTTACAAATAAAGATTTAACACAGGATGTATTCACAACCCATAATGTACTGAGCATTTCTATTAAAAAGAGAAAACACAACAAAACCTGACATTTCAAGCCAATTTTTATTTTTGCTGCCTATCTGTCCCTTTTGGACATTTTGCTTCAAGCGTATACTTTTATCCTAGTGCCAGTTATACAATATCAATCTTAGGGTAACAACACTTATTCACAACAAAAATTACATAGTGTCACAGAACCCCACCCTTCTCCTACTGCCCATAAAACAGAGAGGGATAGGTTTGTAGAAAACACAGGGCATTTTCAGCTCACAATATTTTTTTGTCAATATCAAAAGGTATTTTTTTGAACTAATGAAATAAAGTACTAGCAATTGTATATTTGACAAATTAAAAAGAAACAATTAGGAGAAGTTCATTGTTAAGATTTACATACACCTAAGGGAGGAGAACGATACTCTGCTCTAAATCTATCAAATACAGCTTTCACTACAGGGCTTGGTAAACAACAGGATTTTCTTAGTCAAAACAGATAGGTAAAGCTAATGTTCAACCTGGTGGAAAACATTTTGTGACATGGAAAACAATGTCACAAAATGTTCAAATGCAATATTTATAAATAAAGAAAACATATAAATAACCATTTCCTATGCTGCCTATACAGATGGAATCTCAGTAGGGGAATCTTTAATATAACATCGCCTTAATGATCTTACTCTGCGCCAGGAGATAGGGCCACCTACATTTCAGTGGGTTCCTTAATGAAAGACAGGAATTATTTTCTTTTAGGTATCAGATCCTTTAGAAAAGGCCTCCTATAGTGGATAAAGGCACATGTTTTAGCACCTACCATGCTCAGCCAATGAGGTTCAAAATAAGCTAACAAGTAACTTTACCTCACATCAGATTAGGTGTAATTGTTTTTTATTTTCTAAATGACACAGCAATAATTGTTGCAAATACTTGTACAGCATTGAAAGCATTTGTTTTGTGCTGGATGAAAATGCATTGTGATTAATATATATTAAGTTGTTTAGAAGCGGGGCTGTATTTGAGACAGGTTTCATATCTTGCTACAGGCAAAAAGCTTTATAGAACATTATTTTTTGTTTTCTTACAAACAGGGAAGAAAGAGAAGCAGACACAGGTAAACAACAAATCATGTTATATAGTTATTACCAAATTTTGATTTTGCCTGAGGGTATCTATTAGCAGAATAATCTATTGCTACTTTCAATTTTGTTTGAGTGATTCAAATCTACTTAGACTACCCCTATTGCTTTACATTATTCTGTTACTCTGCATTCCAGGAAATTGCAATGCTTATTGTAAGGTTAATGGTTTGAATGGAAAAAGCAGGAACCATCATGGGAAAACTGAGAAATAGAAGAGCTATTGAATTGGCTTGCAAATGTCTTAGGAATTGGCATATTTTAGAACTGGCATGTCAACAGTGTCCTAGGAGTATAATTATAAAGCAGTGAATTTAACATTCCCAAAACATTGCCCATTATTCTTTCAAGTATATGTATTTGAAACGACAGTCATTTTTTTACCTCCAGTGAATGATCACGTTTACTGCTTTATAAATATCCCTCTTAGGGGTCTATTCATAAAGCTGTGAATCTGGCATTCAATGAAACATTCCCTGGTGGAGATTCTTTCAGGACCATGTGTTTAATGACAGTAATTTATTCTCCACAAGCAAGGTTTCAGTGATTACCAGATTCACTGTTTTACAAATAAATCCCATTGTGTTCTTGTGCATACCATTCTGTGCTAGACTGTGCTAGTCATTTCTGGACATCTAAACAGAGAAAAAATGTTTTGAGAATAGTTAAACAATTAAAGCAATAAAAAGGATGTACATTTGGAGATCTGGGTTCATGTTTTCAAGAGCATGTTTTACAACAAATGTATGATGTTGCAAAACTGCATCCACAGACTATATATTAGCTCTAATCAAATTAAATTCTGGTTTCTAGCAGTTGCTTGGGGTTCCTTAAACAGAGGTTGATTGACCTCATGTTTGATGATGCCTGCATAGTTCTGGGGACAAAACCATGTGGAACAGCCAGCTGCATGACTCTAATGATCTTTTAGGTTGTCTATATCGGTGGCATTCTTTCCACCGGTCACCCACAGACCCTCAATAAATTGGTTTATGCATGGCTTCCCTTAGATCTGAACATCATTTTAAGGGTAAAAGGTTAGGAAAAAGCTGGTTTACTAAATCTTAGTTATAAGTAAAGCAAAAAAAAAAAAAAAATGAAAGAAAGAAATCCTGAAAACTTCAATTTGCTTCTCTTCTTGATTAAATTACATCAGCACCAGATACCAGATTGTTAAGTACTACAATGTAGACAGGTAATAGTGCCTGCACTTTACTTTCAATAATTTTGTCAAGTTTTTTGGCAGCTTTATGTCTTTATGGGAACTTCTTTGAAGTGTTAATAACTGCTCCTTCAACCTTTGCTTTTTCCTGTTGGTTTATGTTGGACAGCCAACAGACAATATTAAACTGTGATAAATGTGAGGACTGGGCCAGTTGCCAGTAATACTTGAAAGTGTTAGTATCTGTATATAGTACCCAGGTTTCAGAATGCCTGGGGCACCAGAGAAAAAGTATGTATAGACAACACAATTGTAATGTAGTCCTATAGCCAGCTCATTACTTGTCTATTACTGACGTGTAATTTAACTGAAATCTGTGTATTTATAGGTTCCTGCACTGGGCATATGAACCACATTACAAAATAGGCTCCATATAGAGAGACCCGTGGCATTAGAATATTAGGAGCAGGGCCTGCATGACACGGTGCGAGGTTAGCCAAGGGAGGGTAAGGGTTAATAGGAATAGGAAATTGGGAGGGGTAATAGTAGTGATTGAGCGAGAGGTAGGAGGGAGTGGGGCATAAGAAGGGTTAAGAAGGTGTGAATGGAAGTGGGAGGCCCTGTTTTAGAAATAAAAAGTTTCCTGCTCACTCACTCCTGTTTTTAGCATAAAATGGGGTTTTTGAGTGAATAGGGAGGTTGGGGTTTCGGAAGGCAAGGGTCCTGTTTGTTAAAAAAGTGGTGGATTTTGTCAGAAGGGATCCTCTATGGAGGGGTCCCTCCTTAAAATTAATTGAAGTTCATGGCTCCTGAGGCAGTGCTGGGTGGCTAGGGGCAAAGGTTTAGATGTTGGTGGCATAAAACTCTGATGGGTGCAGACTTTGCCTTCTGAGACCTGCAGCCTGGTTGTTCGGGTTTATAACAGGGAGGTTGGAAGGTTTTTTAAGATAAAGGATATTGTTGTTTATTGTTTTTTATTAGTAAAAAAGGGGTTATAGTGCTAGGTATTTTGTTTATTTTAATTTATGTTATTTTAATTTAGGCTTTATTCATTGAAAGGTTTAGGTTTTTTATGTTCATTATTGATCTTTTTTTGGGGGGGTAATTATTTTTTGGGTGAGGGTAATTTTTTATTTATTGTAAAATAAACAGCTGCTTGCCAATAAATTTAAGTACAAATTCATGTGTTTGTCTATTTTTGGAGGTTGGGGGGTGGTTTGGCAAGCAGGTCGGGGATGGGGGGTTTTGGGGGATAAAGGAAAGGGAGGAAGGGATAAAGGTGTGAGCTACCCTGGTCATGTCAAAATTTATTAGAAGGCTCAAAATACATCAAGTGCCCTTATTATCCTTCTATCATGAGATTCCATATTTGTAATAAAAACTTACTGATCACAAGAATAAGGGATGCTGTACTTCAAGCATCTGAGTCACAAAAAAAAAATTCTGCTGATACTTAAGACATATTTATATCTTTGAACTGATTCATTGGTCTTTCTGTACAGATAATGATGGAGATGACTGCTTGCCTGTGCAAGGTTTGTTTTCTGTCTTTAAGAAGGTTGCAATGACTTCTCACCTAGAGACCTATTGTATGAAGTATGGAAATTCCTTTTCATTTGTTTTGCAGAGTGCAATATTAATAAATCCACACTCCCCCACAGACCATTTTAACAGCAATTGATTTAAAGGCCCATTTCTATTACTTTAATTTTGCTTCCTAGTTCTGGGTAGAAAAATGTTCGATGGTCAGGGACACAATCATTTTTCAGATCATAAATACCTTATAGTCACTTTAGAGTATAACAGAAACAAATTATGTTTTTTGAACATACACACATATCTAGCAAAGGCTAAATCTTACAGCTTACAATTATAAATAACTATCACCGCCAATTCGATGAGTGTCTGGAAAGTAATGAAAACATATCCCTGCTCTATGGCACACACACATTTTTGAATTTTAAATAGTGCTTTTCAGTATTTGCATAAAAATTCTGCAAAACAATCCAGGATAGACAGCCATACATATTGCCAGTTGTAAAAAAAAAAAAAGGGATTGACAAGTCTAGACAGGATAGAGACAAGTCTATACAGCCAAGACTGACCATGGAAATCACAGACATTTGGCACCCCGCAGAAAAAAACTGTAGTTTTTCTAACCTCGCAACATATACAATGGTCTGCTTCAATGGTATTTACACATCTGTACATACAGATAACAATAAAGAAGACACACAAAGGTGATTTAGGCTATGGTTATTATTAGGTTATACTACATTTTTCAAGGCAAGTCCCTTTGTCAGATACTGGTCATAGTTCCTAATATTACATGCACAAGTTGATGTATATGTGACTATAGGTTTTTATTAGGAAGAATATAAGTGCATTAATACAGTAATACCGAATGAAAATAGACTCTAACAGTGTGATCAATGTCCAGCCATCATGAATGTAAAAGACAAGATCAAGCGTTACAAAAAAATTATCACACAATTTATAATTTGAGGTTACACAGATTGTAAAGCACATTGACCTAAATAATCTGATAAAACAAGAGTGATCTATCTGTAATATCTTATTAGAGCAGAGCTCAGATACATTATGTAATCTGCCTTTTCTAGTGCATTCAACAAGCCAGTTGGTTGGGTTATGAAAAGGACTCCAAGTGCAGGGAAACGAGAAAAGGTTCTCAGAGATCGACCGAGAGAGCAAAGGGAAGGGGGTAAATTATCGATCAGAAAACACCAGGGTTAATGACAAGAAGGTACCACTGGTAATATTTAATAATCCAGTTGTTTTAAGTGTCATGTAGCTACTGAACATATTCACATTTAATGACTTTTTGATTGGTGAAACCAGAGGATCAGACTGACAGTCACGGAATAGGAAAATTTGTCCAATAACTCATCATGACAGATTCATTTGAAATAGATAGCTCCATTGCACCTGTATATATGGTATATATCAATATGAATTCCTGTTCAGCATTCAATGAATACAGCTTACTGGTAGGAACTATCTGTGTGTCATATTATGGCATTATACAGGCTTGTTCAAGCTACTTCTGTGCTAGAAATGCCTCTACTCTCTATGTCCTGAAGATTTTTTTACTGTCAAATTTTACTGTTGATTGAGCACCCTTGATCTCTGTAGTACATACTGTATTGCCAAGCTGTTAAATAATATGTAGTTACAACTTTAGCTGCCACAGAAAACATTATGACATTAAGAGTATAAACCTTGAGGATAACCTTGAGGATAAGCACAAAGAACAAATTTACATTACTGGCACAATACAAATTGTGACCCCATGTCTTGACCTTTCAAGTAATCACTATTTATTCACCCAAGTAACCTTTCCATAATGAACCTGGCTACATATTCTCCCAAAATACCACCCAGAGCCTGTGATTGCAAAAATGTTTATTCCTAAATTTTCAATTATCTGGCTGCCATGTTGGTACTTACAGGGCACATAGTAGGAGCCAAGGGATTTGAAACTTTACACTTGGCAGAGGTATTACTAACAAGTTGGGGCAAGTTGGCCTCCACTCTGTCATTTTCTTGGGCGATTACTAAAGTCGTAATACTGATTAGGCAATTTACCTTCTGTACTTTACTCAAACTAATAAAAAAAATTCTATGTGACTGGGTGGTGATGACTGATTTAAGGTTCAGGTGTTAAAACTAGTCTGAAGGTAATTGTTGCATTCTTTGTTCCATTTTTGTCTGTGATTTTGTGGAAATACCAAAATGTTTAAGGCTGTAGGCACCAGAAACAGTTTGGGGTGTTTACTGCTTCGGTGTCTGTATAATTTATTTAAGTTGACCCTGCAGCGATTCAGCTGTTTATCCTTTTTGCCTTGGGTGTAGGGTGAGTTTTAAGGGACACTCAAGCAATACAAATTCTAGAACAGTTCATGGAAGTAAATGATTTGATAAAATGTTATCTGACACCAGTGTGTTAAATGTTCATCCTAATTGTATATGATTAACATTATAAAGTTCATGTTCACTTTTATATTGTTTTAATAAGCTGCAATAAATGGTTCTTTATTGTTTCAATGTGCTATACATAAAATAATCTGCTTTACACTCCCCTAGTCATGCTCAGATAATAGAGTTTCCATGCAACGGAACCACCTTAATTTTATTAAGCACCTATAGAATCCAACAGCCATCACAGTCACAATGCAGTAAATGAAACATTTGAGCAGCTTGCATGTATTCTTCATAAGCAGAACTGAAAGCTATCCTCAGATGCCATTTACAGCTGAAGTCTATGTTTACACCAGAGGTTGCTTTAGATTGGCAGTTTACAGTGAATTACCCTGAACAGACCCTAATCCCTGGACTATGTTATACAGCTATACATACTATGTTATATGCGTTATACAGTATTCACCTCCATACATTGTGTTTTTCTTTACCATATGAACCACGTCTAAGTATTTTTTATTCAAGAATATTACACCAGATGAATCAGATTTCTGGTGTTTTCTCTAATATTGACCATATGCATGACCTCAATGCCAGTTTGCCATACATTAAAATTAGTTGTTACTATAGTTTGTATAACCCAGAGAGATTTTCTATAGGTAACACAAGCTGTATCTAAGAAACATTTCACATCACAACACTTCTGTGTATGTTGGATTACCATCCCAACATTGAGACTGGATCATAAAGCATAATCATCTTTGGAGAGCATCTCTCCCTTACCATATGTTCTAGTGGCATTCATTATCTTTACCCCCCTCATTTGCCAGTATCAAATGAAAAAAAGACAAAAAGCAGTAAAAATAATTATAAATAGCACTGCATGCATTTTATTAATAATCACTTTCTACTTTAAAAGCCTTATTAATAATATTGACACTTTTAATACTATATGTGTATTAAATCCATAATATTATCATTGTCAAAATTTGCACAGCATAATATAAGATGGGTAGCTTAACTTTAATGGACTTTTACTATATTTAAAGTATTGAGAGCTTTTTTTAATAAGGTGAGAAGCAGTGAGCACCTAATTGATCCAGAGCAACCAAGGTGAATTCACCTTTCCAACTACATTAAATACTTCTAGGTTGCTATGGGTTCATGCACACATTCATATCTATCCATCTATCTATCTACCTACCTACCTATTATCTATCTATCTATCTGCCTACCTATTATCTGTCTGTCTGTCTGTCTATCTGTCTATCTATCTATTTATCTATCCTTGGCAGAGATATGCAGTGCTGTTTTGCAACAAAAAAATCTCTTTTTATGTATATACAGTTGCATATACAATCACCCTTTTTCTAGTAGTCTATAAACCCTTGCAACTACTACAAAGCCATAGCAAGTATCAGCTGATGATGGTTCTCTGAGCATTTACCTTTTAGGATAGCATCCTGTGTGTTGAATGATCTCTATTACATGACTGCAGGATCCCAGCTGGCCAGTATATATGTCCAATGGCATGACTGGAGAGAACTTTTCCTTTCTGATGTAAGCACAAAGCTTTTCTTATATGACACAATGATAAGAAGATCCTGTTTTCATCCTTTGGATAAGCCAGCCCAGTGCTGAAGGTCCCCTGTTTGCTCTCAGATTGCCTGTACTTTGGTGTTAAAGGAGAGCATTGCAGCCCTGGACTCCTGCCTGCATCACTGATTGCTGAAGTGGGTGCTGCTTTGAATAAGTTGACTTGTTCAGCTCTCATAGCTCTGATATCTGGCAGCCCTGGCTCCACCTAGTTAGGAGAAAAGGATGCTGAGAGCATTGAGAGAACACTGGCAATGAGGAGGAGGCAAGGAGGGAGGAGGAAAAATAATCATCCACATAGAGTTATAGTTTATTCCCTAAAATATATCTGTCAAATATAAAATAAAACAAATACAAGAGTTGTTTTCAATACTTAAACGTGCAGTTTTTAAAAATAATATCTGCTGATACCACCATGAAGGGCTTTTTTAAAGCATATCTTAATATGGGATGACAACTGTCCCCATGCTGTGCTGCTGTGTTGTCATCCTGTTGCAAATATTCCTGGTGGAGACTACAAGTGATCAGCTAAAACATTTCATATACTTGGATCACTGATGACCTGCTCCAGAACAATGTGCAACTGATATTGGAACCAGTGTATGTGGTTTGAAAGTGACTAAAAGCAGCTGGATGAGATCTGCAACAATGAGATGCAAAGAAGATCAAACAAGGTGCAATAGTACATAATAGAAAAAAAGCAAATGAAATGTAATCCAATTTGGATTTATTTTGGACAGAAAAGCCATCCTAGAAACCAGGGTCATGTTTAGGGGATTACCTACAATATTGGTTGTTATCATCATCATCCTTGAGTTGATATGTAAAAGGAACATGTGGAAACAAACATATGGGATTCTGTACTGCTGACTTATTTTAATGGTTCAGGTTTCGGTCGGATGTCCTGATTTTATCCTAATTTGATAGCCCTAAAAATAATGTGTATGTTACAAAATTCTACCCTAACAAATTCTATTTGTTCCTGGGGCATAATTGTATTAATTAAATGGCTTTGCCATTTTTTCATTCTGTATTCTGCCTCTGACTACAGATGAGATTCAGGTTCAGTCCTACCATGGGTACAACTCCTCAGCCAGTCACTGTTTGAAATTTATGCTGTTGGAATTCAAATGGATGAATACTGTTCACTGTGTACCTTGCAACTACTTGGTTGACAAGGTAAATACTAGCTGTACTTTTGTTTTTAAGGTACACAATGGACAAAGTTACCATTAACTGCCAATTGTCAGGGGCAGAGCCACCAGCCAGTACTTTGCCGTGTACTGTACTGTACTGTGCTCCCTATCAAGAAGCTCCCAACCAATTTTTACATTGCCAACCACTATGACTCCGTTTTACATAGTAATCTCTATCACTTGTTAAAAGTGACATACTGTTAAAAAAAAAAAAAAAGTCTGGTACTTATAGAGATCACAAGCTCCTAGTAGAATGTACGCACCAAACTGAATTAGTGACTTATCCTTTATGGTGAGATTTAGAGTAGCAATAAAGGCATTCACTACTGGTTCATTACAGGTGTACATTTTTACTTAGCTCACTGAAACTGTAACCAATACTACCAATGGTATATTTGCTGGCTGCTAAAGCTATAAAAAATTTATTGTTTAAAAAAAAACACCAAGTCCATCACTGATTTGCTAATATTGTCTATAGAGCTCTGCTGTTCTTGATTCTGCTTCATCATCAAAATTCACATTGGTGCACCGGTAACTTTAACTTAATTCTTTCACTTGCATGTGGTTGCATTAATTCTCTGCACATTTTTATTTTCATGTATTTTGTTTGTTTTTTAATTCAGAACGTTACAGAGTCCAAAGTCATGTCACCAACAGTTGCTCATGGAAATATTAATAATAATGAAAATGTAAAAAGTTCACTGCTCCAAAAGTTCCTTTGCATGTGCTGGTCTCAATGGAGTCAGTTTGCACTGTAAACAAGCACTGAAAATTAAAAGGTCATTGTATGTCAGGTCAGCATTCAAGACACCGCCCCTGATTCATCAATAAAATCCGCGCTCGCTGGAAGCGCGAAGGTACACGCGGCCATCGATCGCAGATTACCGCGGTACGGACTCGAGTGTGCGCGTACACTCGCCTCACTGCCAGCCGGATTCCAGCCTTCACAATAGGGAGCGCGAGTCTGCCAATTAAGGCGATTAGATTTCAGCTGCGCGATTAAGGAGGATCTGTTAAGCTGTCACTGGTGA